>NC_056726.1:424123769-424463769 GCF_019279795.1 Protopterus annectens | reverse complement strand
TACTCAATGCTAGAAGTCTAAACCTCAAAATCCACTCACTCGAGGCACTCCTTAAAATGGAGAACATTGACATCTGTTCAGTGACTGAGACCTGGTTCAAAGCTCCAGAGAGCTTCAATTCATACCACACCTTTTGGCCACCTAACCCAGAAAGAAGCACTAAAGGCGGAGGCATGTCCATATTCATTAAGGATATCCTCACCTCCAGACTAGTTGCACAGCATAATGCATCCGAGATTATCCAAGTGCAACTAACTCTGGGCAAGACCGCAATCCAAATTGTAGCTTGCTACAGACCCCCCACCATGCCTCAGGATTCAAACTCCTCATTTCTTGATACACTGGAAAGTATTAGGGTACAACCCAACACCCTAACTACCCCACCATTAACTGGGAAAACTACTCATGTACCAACTGTTTTGCTCAATGATTTCTAGAATTCATAAATTCCAAATGCACTTTATAAGCACTTACACGAGTGCATGGATCATGCTATTCCTAATAGAACCAAGATGTTATCCTCCAAAAAAAGGAAGCCATTCTGGTGGTCCTCTGCCATAAACAAACTCTACAACAGAAAAAAGAAACTGTTGCAAAAAAGAGTAAAATCCCATGACTGGAGGAACTCCCTGGTCAACCTCAGTAAGAAGCTGAGATCCCTCATAAAATCCTCCAAAGCTAGTTACGAAAACAAAATTGCCACTGACTCTAAAGACAACCACAAAGCATTCTATAGCTATGTCAAGAATCTAAATGGGAACACTCAGATCTGCTCTGAGTTACAGCACAATGGCACTAAATATACAGAACCAACTGATATTGCCAACATCCTAGCAGATAGGTTCAGTGCTAACTTTACCCCCTCTCACCCCCTAGAGGGCCCATCTCTATACCGGAAGAATGCAAAGTTCCTATAATCACGGCTGCACAGGTAAAAAACACACTCTCCAAAGCCAAGAACACAGCATCCATGGGACCTGACAATATCCCAGGCTGCGTACTACACGAACTACAGAATGAACTGGCACCCTACCTAAGTACCATGTTCAATCATAGCCTCACCTCAGGCTTTGTACCCACTGAATGGTGCACCAAGACGCTTATCCCACTCCACAAAGGGGGAGCCACGACGGACCCCAGGAACTACCGCCCCATTAGCCTGACGAGCCTGGTCTACAAGGCCATGGAACGTATCATCGTGGAACTCATAAACAAAGACATTGGTAATCTCCAAACTCTGGACCCTACCCAGTTTGGATTTGTAAAAGGCAGATCATGTCTCCTAAACCTGATTGACTTCTTTGAAGCAGTCACCAAAACCATAGATGAGGGTAAAATGGTTCACACAGCTTATCTAGATCTCGCCAAGGCTTTCGACACCATCCCCCACTCTGGAATTATAGATAAGCTCACTAAACTAGGTATAAATCCCTATGTCACAAGATGGGTTGCCAACTGGCTCATGGACAGAACCCACACTGTGAAAGTAGCAGATTCCAAATCCGACATCAGACCAGTGACAAGTGGAGTACCACAGGGTTCAGTCCTGAGTCCTCTCCTGTTTGGTATCTACTTCTCTGAGGTGCAGGCCAACACGGAAGGTCTTTGGCTAACAAAGTTTGCAGATGTCTGCAAACTAGGAGCCATAATCAAAACTCCTAACGATGTGGACAAACTACAAAAGGGCCTCAATGAGACAGATACCTGGTGTCAAAGCCATGGCCTGAAGCTCAATGCCAAAAAGTGTATTGTCATCCCCTTTGGTAAAAACTCTGTACCTATGAACTACCACATAGCTGGTAGTCTACTTAATGCCGAAAATGTGATAAGAGACCTTGGGACACAGGTGGACAGTAGTCTCTCCTTTGATAATCACATCGCCACAGTGGTCAGGAAATCCTTCTACATGGCTCATCTCATCACAAAAGGATTCTGATCCAGAAAAAAAGAGGTCATTGTTCCCCTCTACTCATCACTCATTAGACCCATTATAGAGTACAATGCCCCTTTTGGTATGTACCTCACAAGACATACAACAACTGGAAAGACCACAGAAATACCTCACAAAGAGGATTACTGGCCTCAAACAGATGCCCTATGCAGACCGTCTCAAAAACTACAGCTTTACTCCATCGCATATCGCCTACTCAGGGGCGATCTCTGCCTAACATACAAAGCTATGTCAAACCCAGAGCTGTTGGACATGCTCCACTTAAAGAAATCCCAATCCCTCCGAGCTACACGCTCTAGGGACCTAAACCTTGTCACCACAATAAACAGAACATGCTGGAGGGATAGATTCCTGTCCCAGAGACTTCCCATACTCTGGAACAGACTACCTATCTATGTCAAACAGTGCTCCTCATTAGCACTCTTCAAGAAAAATCTTGATGATTGGATGGGAAATGGGAAATTCACCCCGGGGATCACTTCTGTGGCTCTGCTCGACAGGGGCACAGGAAAATAATTCTCTTGGGTGACGAAAGCCAGGGTAAATTTTTTGGCTAAGCTTGTATGGGCCCTAGTACCTACCCATGAACCTATGAACCTATGAGACGCCCTCTCTGGTGTTAGTGGTGACGAATGAGGCTCCTTGATTGCTGGGCCAGGGCATGGCCGTCACACTGTGTACTAAAAACTTTTCGAACATTCTTTGCAAAGCTTTTTGGTCTGTTTCCCCCCAAAATTCTTCACCATAGACACTTTCAGACCTGCATGCTTACCTACAGGCAAATTGGAGGACTGCCAGTTCACCTACAGCATGTCTTTGGGAAATTGTACAAAAACAGAGAAGCAGCATAAAACCCAGAGAGAGATGGTAAAGATATGCAGACTTCACACAGAAGGAGCCACAGCCAAAGACTCAACCAGTGAAATACTGTGAGATAGTAACTCTAATCATTATACCACTAAGGTCATTTTCAATTTTTTTCACACACACATCCTCTCCAGATAACCAGAGATAGCAGCAAATTGTGTGCAGTGTTGAAGTTTGACTGTGATGGAAGTGAAAGAAAATATGGCCAGCTTACTATTCTTTAATGCAGCACAACACCCTAAACACAGATTTATGTCTTTAGGTTGAACATTCTGAATGTCAAAACGCCTACCATCAGGACATTGAACATGTAAAGAGGGGCAAGTTCCCCTGCATCCCACCCCCTGCCAATTGTATATGTATATATGTGTATATATATAAATATATATATATATATATATATATATATATATATATACTAATTCCGAGATCACACTACAGTGAGGAAAGAGACAATTCCCCGACTCCTGCTGTACTGTGATTACACACTGCACATTACCCTTTTCTCCCTATATGTCAAGAATTGCGGCATAGAAGTTTAGGGTTCTACATTCTGCCTTTTGACATTTATGTCTCTCACGATTTTGTCATGTACACCCCTAGACACACACACGCCCACACACACACACACACACACACACCAACATACACACATATGCAAACATACAAGCATAATCCACTGCAATTGTCATGTTACTCTGGATTTCAGCAAATACAATACATTGTGTGGCGCTCCTTCTGCTCAGCCAAACCAGTGAGTTTAACAGTCAGCAAATAACAGCAGGGGTAAGGCACTTTTATTGACAGACAGCCTCTGTACCCATCAATTACAGCCACTTTATTGACTGTCTACACCTTAAATATATTATTGTGTTTTTAAAAATGGCCACAGTAAAGTATTAAAACTTGATTTGCACAAATGTACACTTCCACTGCAAAGACAGATAAATGAGTGTTTACGTTGATTAAAACAGTAGGGATAGTCATTTTCATGTGCAGGTAACTCTTGTTTCTATCTCTTAATTATAGCCACCCCATTGAATGTGTACATCTCAGATGACGGATTGTGATTAACAATAAAATAACATAAAGTAAAAATAATAATTGCTACAAAAATGCATATCAAGTTTGTTTCCCACAACCATGCAGCAGCCCTGGTAAAGTATTCCATCTTCACACTAATGCATATTAGTCCTGCAAAGCCATATTAATGACTGTTTAAAACTGAGCAAATGGCAAAATGTTCATTCATCTTCATACATAGACAGCCTCACTGCCCAGCAGTTACAGCCACTTTGTTGACTGTGTCCCTTCTAGATGTCTGGTTGCGATAATAATTATGGTAGTCACAGTAATGTTTTCAATTTTGTTTCACACAAACAGGAACCATAGTAAAGTATTCCAGCTTGCTTCCCAGCTGTTATATTAGCCATACAAAGCCAGAATAATGAGCAAAAGAAGCAGGGTCTATCATTTTCATCTACACATTGCCCCCAGCCATAGCCAACAATTATAGTCACTTTCATCACTGTGTACATCTCAGATGTCTGATTGTAATAAAATACTAGACAGTAATGTATTTCAACTCCATTTCAGATAAACACACAGTTGCTAGCCAGGTAAAGTAAAGTAATCCAACATTAATTTTGTATAGCAAGCCACAGCAGAGTACTCCATCACTAATCCTGCAAACCTTGATTACTGGTCCTGCTCCTTGATTACTGGTCCAGTGGTAGGCCATCATACATCGGACAAAGATAATCATTCAGTTCGTGTGCACATCTGCATCCACATGGGATACTGCAGCTGTGGTTACCTTGAACAGGAATACCATTGGCTGTCTATTTATTTTTAAGTAAAGAGATGCTTCTGCATTTTTAAGCATAATTATGTCCTAGTTCACCTATTGGTAAGGCAGCTATGTATCTCTCTCTTTATATACAGATAAATAGATAGATATAGATACATATCTGTACACATACATACATAGATTAGATATAGATAAAGATATAAATTAGATATACATACAGATAGGTTTTAATATATGTAATGTGAAGTGGTTCAGTGTTACATGTGCATAATATCTTGCAAGGGAAGGGAGCACAATTACTGACTAGTAGTGAGTTTGTAAAAGTTCTGCCTACCCTGTAGTAAAAAAAAAATATATATATATATATATATATATATATATATATATATATATATATATGACACCAGACCTACATATTCCATTTATGCAATTTGTTTTCATTTTTGGAGATTCTTTTTTTAACTTTATAAAGACATTATGTTTGGAAACAGTTCAGATGGCGTAGTGGTAAATTGCTGTAGCTATGGTATACAAGGTCCTGGGTGCAAGACTTGCAAGAGCTGATTTACACCAGTAGTCAACTCCTCTCATGTTAGATTCGACCACAAACTAATCACCTTGGAAATCCACATCCCTCCCACACACCCCACACACCCCTGCAAAAGTAACCACCATGAAAAACTTCTCCAAAGCTAATTTTGGGCTCCTAAAAACAGAGGTGGCTAACTTCACTGCACCCATGCAAATGGAGATCAGTTGCATGACCGCCAAATCATACAACAATGCACTGTATGAGCACATACACAAATGCACGGATCTTGCCATACACAATAGAACCAAGACACTCTCCTCCAAAAAAAAGGAGGCCAATCTGGTGGTCCCCTGCCATAAACAAAATCTACAATAGAAAGTGGAAACTGATGTGGAATAAGGTGAAGTCCCAAGAATGGAAAAATTCCCTTATCAGACTCAACAAAAAGTTCAGATCCCTCATCAAATCCTCTAAAGCTAGCTATGAAAACAGAATTGCAGCAGATAGTAAAGACAACCACAAGGCCTTCTATAGTTATGTAAAGAATCTCCATGGCACTACCCAGATTTGCTCTGAGCTACTGCACAATGGTACCTCCTATACTGAGCCAACAGATATTGCCAATATACTGACCGACAGATTCAGTGCCAACTTTACCCCCCCCCCAAGGGACCAGTCACAATACCAGTAGACTGCCAGGCACCTAGTATTACTGCTGCACAGCTTAAAACAGCACTGTCCAAGGCCAAGAATACAGCTTCTATGGGACCTGACAATATCACTGGCTGTGTTCTACATGAACTACATAGTGAACTGGCATCTCACTCGTATGCCCTGTTCAATCACAGCCTCACCTCAGGCTTTGTCTCTACTGAATGGCGCACTGCTACAGTCATCCCTCCCCACAAAGGAGGAGTGACTATAGACCCTGGGAACTATCGCCCCTATTAGCCTGATGAGTCTGATATGCAAAGCTATGGAATGCATCATCATGGACCTAATAAACAAGGATATAGGGAATCCCCAAACTCTGGATCCCACACAGTTTGGTTTTGTGAAAGGTAGATCATGCCTGCTCAACTTGGTCAACTGCTTTGAGTCAGTCACCAGAGCTGTGGATGAAGGCAATGTGGTTTGTACAGCTTACCTTGATTTGGCCAAGGGCTTTGACACCTTTCCCCACTCAAGAATCATAGAAAAACTCACTAAGCTAGGCATCAACCCCTATATCACTAGGTGGGTTTTAAACTGGCTCACAGGTAAAACCCACAGTGTGAAAGTAGCTGACTCCAAGTCATACTGCCGACCAGTCATGAGTGGAGTCCCACAGGGTTTGGTCCTGGGTCCTCTCCTGTTTGGTATCTACTTCTCTGAAGTCCAGGCCAACACAAAGGGACTCTGGCTGACAAAGTTCACAGACAATTGCAAGTTGGGAGCTATTATTAACTCCCCAAGTGATGTTGACATCCTACAGAAAGGCCTTACTGAGACCAACAACTGGTGTTAGAACCATGGCCTTAAGCTCAACACCAAAAAATGTGTCATCATCCCCTTTGAAAAAAAATGGTTTCCATGAATTACCATATCAATAGTAGTCCACTGAACACAGAAGGCATTATAAGACATCTGGGAATATAGGTTGACAGTAACCTCTCTTTTGACCACCACATTGACACTGTGGTCAGAAAGTCCTTCTATGTGGCACATCTCATTACTGAGGGTTTTGCATCCAGGAAGAAAAAGGTTATTGTCTCCCTCTACTCTACCCTACCCTCATTAGGCCAATCACTGAATACACTGCCCCATTTGGCATGTATCTCACTAAACACCTCCAACAACTGTAGAGGCCGCAGAAGTACCTCACAAAGAGGATCCTAGGTCTTAAACATTTGTCCTACATGGACAGACTAAAAAAACTCCAACCATTCTCTGTCTCATATCACCTACTTAGAGCGATCTCTGCTTGACTTACAAAGCCATGTCTGACCCAGCTCTGTTAAAAATGCTACATCTAAAGAAATCCCAATCCCTCAGCATCACACAGTCCAGAGACCTCAACCTCATTACCACAATCAAAAGAACATGCTGGAGGGGCAGGTTCATAACTCAGAGACTGCCCATGCTATGGAATAGATTTCCCATACATGTCAAGCAGAGCACCTCACTGGCCCTCTTCAAGAGAAATTTTGATGAGTGGATGGGAAATAGAAAATTCGCCCTAGGGATCACTCCAGTGGTTTTACTTAACAGAGGCAATAGGAACTAAGGTCGGGTGGCACGATGCCAGGGTAATCCTATGGGCTAGGCTTGTAAAGGCTCCAAGGCCATTAGCCTAGTACACATCTATGAACCTATGAAACTAAAACCTTATTTTCTTTTATATTTGTTACCCATTCTTTGGAAAATAATATTATGGTGTGCCAGTAACCTGCTATCATGTTTTATTTTAAATGTATTCAGCTAGTTTGTCAAGAAATGTGGGGAAATCAGCATTTATGTTTCTTTTTACTCACCAACAAAAATATTTTTATTCATTTGTTTTTATTTTTTTCTCTTTGATTGTCAGAAAAGTCTGACTGGACAAAGTTCCTTTTCAGAGTAGAACCCGAGAGAAAAGCTCTACAATATACACATTTGCACCGGCAGTTTACCAGGAGCTAACAATAAAAATGTTCCGTACAACGCTGAAGTATGTATAATTTAATACGTGGTCATCATGTTAAGTACACTATATTGTAGTTACAGCATGCTAAAGTCACAAATCTAGAGAATATTCAGCATTATTTTACAGTTTATTTAGTCACAATGAAATGTTAATACACAGACTGCAGATAAGGCGTATGCATATTTTATTCAAGCATTTATTCAATTGAGATGTGTGAACAGAAGACAAACTGTAAGGATTTTATTATACCAACTTGATTTGGCTCTATAAGGAGGAGGCTTAGCAACAGTGTTGGTAGAAAGGCAGGATTTTTTTTTTTGCCAATAAGTATAATTTCATTTTGATATTAAAACATAGAAGAGATCGTATAATAAGACTTGGACTTAGTAAGGGGATTGTTAGAAGTCCAGGACCATTTTATTCACAGCCACATTTCCAATGAGATTTTAAATTGTAGATTAGATAAAATATTTGCAGTGTCTGTTGGGATAGAGTTCCACAGTTTAGCAATGCATACAAAGTATAGGTAGTCACTGTTATGATTGTTAGATTTTAGTGTAAGCACCAAGTGTTGGTTCAGTAAAAGCAGTTCTCTCAGGGGCATATTCCAGTTTAATAACTGACTGATGGCAGGGCAACTGTCTGGGCTATAGAGGATGTTTTTTGCAATCTTAACATGATTTAGGCTGGTAGACTAGATAGTTAGACAGTTAAGAAATTGGAGTACAAGACAGTGATGTGTATGGGCAATGTAGTTACTTGTAGTTACTTGTAAACTTCGCAGTTTTATTATAAAATTATTATAAAATGATTCAGTGTGGCTAGCTGGAAGGACTGCAGGATAACTAAAACTGATCAGACACATACGAGACTAGGGACTAAATAAGCCCAGGCTATGGCCTTACATGGATCTCTAACAGAAAATGTTTGATTTATAAAAAAAAATCCGAGTTTATGGCTTTTTTTGAACTACATATTGAATGTACTGTTCAAATCTTGATCTATGTTCAATTATTATACCCAATAATTTTGTATTTTGTACTAGCTAAGTTTTAGTATTATTGACTGATAATATTTTTAAATCACAGTAGCCTGATTGCTGAGCTGGAGGATTTAGGAGTATTTTAGAATGTTCTCACCAGTTTTCTGCTTTTGGAAAGGAATGCTACATATCATCCTGAAGCTGCACATATTAGTGTTGTATCATATGCATATTGGATTAGCTTTGCTGGGTGAGAGGCTGTTATACATTTTATTTACATTTCATTTATAAATATAATAAAGAGTTAAGATCCTAATATTAAATCTTGTGGTAATCCTAATGTTTTTCATGAGAAATTGACAGCTATCAGCATAGCATATACATTGTATTCAGTGGCTAAGGCCATTTTAAACCACTTCATTGTATTGTTTATGTAGCCCACTTCCATTAGTCTAAGTAATAGCATGGGATGTAGAACTGAAATGCTTCAGACTGGTCTAAAAATAGGGAGGGATACAACCATTTCACCTTGATTTCAACTTTCTCAACTATAGTTTACATAGATTTCCATTTTCTAGTAGTTGCTTTTCTGGCAGCCACCATAATTAAACTTAGAAAGGCCTTACTATGTCTAACCAATTCAGATCCTGTATTCCAGCTCAAAAAAAAAAAAACATTTCTTAGTTAAACTCGTTTGCTCACCCAATATTTCTGACAGAGTACTCTGTAGGGGATCTTTAAAGTTTAAGAACCACCAACGAAATCATCACCATCAAGAGTTAAGCAAAAGGACCAAACTGTGTTTAGAATAAAATGAACTTCCAAGCAAAAAATAGTAATACAACTCAATTTCATTAACAGTTTAAGTGCTTTCATCCATCACCGTGGACTTCTTCAGAACAATAAACCAATGGTTGTTCCTGGTATATATATATATATATATATATATATATATATATATATATATATATATACACCCCTTCTATTTAACCTTAATTAAAATAAAATTAGCTCACATTAATTAGGAACAATTAATTCTAAAAGAGCTAGAAGTAAACACAAAACAGAATAAAAATCAAGCAACATTCTCTCTCCATAAACATCTTCAGTAAAAACAAACTCAGTCCTAAAATGTAGCATGTAAAAAAGTACAATGTAAATAAAAAAGTTTTATTCCTCAAAACACCATTGAACACTTAAAAAATAAACAATAAAATGTTTCATAATTTAGTTACCGTCATTTTCAATACCAGTTGCAGGGAAATGTGGTCATTAAGACCTGGGGTAACAGCAGCATCAAGCCTAAGCTGCTGGAGGAGTTCCTTGTATTCTAACTTATTTTCCCAGGCTCCTCCTCTGGCACAACTTCCAGAATACCGAACACAAATTTTTAAAATCCTTCACAAGTTGTGGGATGTCTATATAGTGCATTGTTTAGGTTGGCCCTTTTAATATCATATAAGTGTTTATTAATCCTCTTAGCCAATCTCCTCTCTGTCTTACCAACGTAGAAACAGTAACATCAGTTGTAGAGTGTTAAATAAACTAATCCTGTTGAATTACAGTCACTTCTCTTGAATGTAATAGTTGTTTGGCAATAATTATTTAGCATGACCTTGCCCTTCTCAACTATATACTGGCAGTAATTACACCTGCCACATTTAATAGAACCCATTCTATGAGGAGATTTACCCTTTTCCAAAACTTCTTTGATGTTGTCATGCACCTTGTGTATAAAGGTGGGTTTATCACCCAGGTGTCAATAAAGGTCATTGTCCTTTTTTTAAAATGGCCCAATTAGGAGAAATTATATTTTTCACCCTACTACTAAGTCCATCAAACTTAATGGCCATTCCCAGCTGAAAATTTCTCGAATTTGAATGAACCTGTGAATGTGTATCTGAGTCCCTTACCCAATTAGGTTTTCCCAAAATACATGGGAAATGGGTACCCCTTTTCTCCATAACCTCCCACCTTAATGATTCCAATATTTTCTTGGGGTAACCCCTATTAATAAACATAGTAACAAGATTATCAAATTCTTTTTCTAATAATATGTCCTTAGATGTCATTCTGGCTGCCCTGTCGACAACCCCTGGTTTATTGTTCTGAAGAAGTCCACGGTAATGAATGAAAGCGCTTAACCTGCTAATAAAATGTAGTTGTATTGCTATTTTTTGCTTGGAAGCTCCTTTTATTCTAAGCACAGTTCGGTCCTTTTGCCTAGCACTTGATGGTGACAATTTTGTTGGTGGTTCTTAGTTTTATTTTTGGAATCGTTCAATGGTGCACTTTGTTCTGGTTACTGATCTTTAAAGTTTGCCACCTCATTACACTACCAAAACACATGCTCCCAGTTACCTCTTTCTTTATTATCACACTTCCAACATTTGCCATCTACCTAAGGAAAAATTATTTGGAGTCTGCTTGGGGTATAAAAATACTGATGCAAACATTTCCAGGCAAAAATTCCTAAATCTTCTAGAAATTTTTTGCATATTTGAGAGCCATACATATGTCCTGCTATTGTTTCCTTGAGAACTGCTTATCCATTCTCTTTCTTTCCAGTCTTTTCTAACCTCTTCTGATTGATTCTTATAGTTATTATGCAATATTTTATATGCCCTACTGATTATTCTTTTTTAACACCAGCATCTGTTCTACATTCAACTAAAAAGTCTACCAGAGCAGGTCTTTCAATTAGGGCTTCTCTATCCCTTTCTCTTTGCCTACTCTAGCCAGCAGGCCAAATGTCTTCTTGGCCTCTTCCCACAGTATTACCTCTCTTTCTCTCTCTTAGTTATTTGGTCCCAATACCTTGCTTCCTTTGCCAGTTTTTGCCAGCAAATTCCAGCCTTCTTTTGAGTATTATCTGTACCCCTAATTGCAGTCACCCATATTGAGAGAATCTCCTTTCTCCATTCTTGCGTTGGCTTATTTCTTAGAATACTTTCTGCTACTTTATAAATAAAATATCCAGTATGGCTGTTGTTATTCTTATTCTTATTCTTATACGTATGCAAACACATCCAAGCAAACATCCTATTTCTTGTAGGCTTTGTTGCATATTTGGGAGCCATACATATGTCCTCCCATTGTTTCCTTGTGAATTGCTTATCTAATCTCTCTTCCCTATCTTCCTCTGATTTGTTCCTATAGTTATCATACACTATTTTATATACACTGCTAATTATCCCTTTTTAACAGCAGCTTCTGTTCTAGATTCAACTAAAAACTCTACTAGAGCAAATCTTTCACTTAGGATTCCCCTATCCCTTTCTCTTTGCCTATACTCTGATATCAACCCCTAATAGGGAAGGCAATCTCTAGCCTGCAGTCCAGTTGTCTTCTTGGCCTCTTCCCATTCTATTACATTTCTATCTCTATACAAACAAAACAAATTTCAACAGGAAGCAGTGTGGTCAACATAAAAACGTTTTAATAACACAAGTAAAACCGTTGTATTCAGCTTCATTAGGCATAAACAGTCATAATACAATCATGTTTAAATATCCTAAAAAAGTCACATGATCTACATTCAATTAAAATCATATCAAAATCTAATCCTAAATTGAAATCACATGCTCAATCTTAGCCAAATATAAAAACAACAGTTAGTACATCTTATTATAAATCAATTTACCTTATTATATAAATCTTTTGAAACAGGTTTAATTAAGACAGTTCCATTTAGACCAGGAACTATGTGTGCTCTAAAATGTAAAATCTATTTGAGTTGTACTTTCTTGGTCATATTAACCATTACCACCTCTTAAACATTCATGTATAACCTGCAGAATCAAAAACTTAAAAGAATGTGAGGTATCAGTTTCATTAATGTGTTTGTATAAATCTACCAATTTTTTTTTCAGATAAATGACTGTTAATCCTTTCCTTTAACTTACAGTTTGTCTTGCCCACGTAATAGGCTTCTCAGGCTGTACAGTTGCTTAATAAACTAATTTTTTAGTGTCACAAGACCCATAAGCATACAAATTAAAGGTACTACCAAATACAGGATATTGTATAAATTTATCAGTATAAATATACAAACAAAATATAGATTTATTAAAATTATGAGTACCCATTTGATTAGATTTCAATTTATTTAATAATGTTGATTTTTCTTTATAACATAATCTGTCTTTTAGGTTATAACACCTTTTGTACCTGAAGGAAGGACTACCATCCAACATTTTCTTAAATTCTGGTATCTGAGACACTATTGACCAATATTTTCTAATGATATTTCTAACTGCCTTAGTGTTCATATTATATGTAAGCATGCATCTGCATTTATTTTTTTATGCAACTAACCACAGAAAAATAGGTTTAGCTTCAATGTCCCTACTGCTAATTACTGAATGTTTTATAAAGTTAACTTTCCACTGATCATAGCCTCTCTGTACAAAATATACAGCTAATTTATTCATTTTTGTGTGCACCTCTGTATCAAGTGTATTTAATCTAGCTGTGCACATCATTTGATTTTGGACTACATTATTAAATATAAATGAGGGGTGCATACTAGTCCTACGGAGATATGTATTGCACTTAGCATCCTTCTTATATAAAGTAGTATTTAATTCCCCCGTTCATTTTTGATGTGAGTAATGCCTAAAAAATCTATTCGTGTTTCTTGATCCGTACTTTTAAATTTTAAAATATCTCTGGTTACATGAATATAAGATCAAGCATTATCAAATCACCCCTGCATATCATAGGTTCATAGGTGTGTACTAGGCTAATGGCCCTGGAGCCTTTACAAGCCTAGCCCATAGGATTACCCTGGCACCAGGCCACCCAACCTTAGTTCCTAGTGCCTCTGTCAAGTAGAGCCACTGGAGTGATCCCCGGGGTGAATTCTGTATTTCCCATCAACTCATCAAGATTTGTCTTGAAGAGGGCCAGTGAGGTGCTCTGCTACACATGTATGGGAAGTCTATTCCATAGCATGGGCAGTCTCTGGGTTATGAACCTGTCCCTCCAGCATGTTCTGTTGATTGTGGTAATGAGGTTGAGGTCTCTGTAGCATGTGGTGCAGAGGGAATGGGATTTCTTTAGATGTAACATTTCTAACAGAGCTGGATCAGACATGGCTTTGTAAGTCAAGCAGAGATCGCCTCTAAGTAGGCAATATGAGATAGAGAATAGTTGGAGTTTTTTGAGTCTGTCCATGTAGGACAAGTGTTTAAGGCCTATGATCCTCTTTGTGAGGTACTTTTGTGGCCTCTCCAGTTGTTGCAGGTGTCTAGTGAGGTACATGCCAAATGGGTCATTGTACTCGATGAGTGGCCTAATGAGGAAAGAGTGGAGGAAGACAATTACCTCTTTCTTCATGGATGCAAAACCCTTAGTAATGAGATGTGCCAGATAGAAGGACTTTCTGACCACAGTGGTAACATGGTGGACAAAAGAGAGGTTGCTGTCAACCTAATTTCCCAGATCTCTTATAATGCCTTCTGTGTTCAATGGACTACCATCAATGTGGTAATTCAAGGGAACCAGATTGTCCTCAAAGGGGATGAAGACACATATTTTGGCATTGAGCTTAAGGCCATGGTTCTGACACCAGTCGTTGGTCTCATTGAGGCCTTTCTGTAGGATGTCAACATCACTGGAGGAGTTAATAATAGCTCCCAACTTGCAATCCTCTGCAAACTTTCTCAGCCAGAGTCCCTTCGTATTGGCCTGGACTTCAGAGAAGTCGATACCAAACAGGAGAGCTCCCAGGATGGAACTCTGTGGGACTCCACTCGTGACTGGTCAGCAGTCTGACTTGGAGTCAGCTACTTTCACACTGTTGGTTCTATCTGTGAGCCAGTTTGCAACCCAACTAGTGATATAGGGGTTGATGCCTAGCTTAGTAAGTTTTCTGTGATTCCTGAGTAGGAAATGGTATCAAAGGCCTTGGCCAGATCAAGGTAGGTTGTATGAACCACCTTACCTTCATCCACAGCTCTGGTGACTGACTCAAAGAAGTTGACCAAGTTGAGCAGGCATGATCTACCCTTCACAAAACCAAACTGTGCAGGATCCAGAGTTTGGAAATTCCCTATATCCTTGTTTATTAGGTCCACGATGATGTGTTCCATAGCTTTGCATATCAGACTCGTCAGGCTAATGCAGCGATAGTTCCCAGGGTCTGTGTTCACTCCTCCTTTGTGGAGAGGTATGACTGTAGCAGTGTGACATTCAGTAGGGACAAAGCCTGAGGTGAGGCTGTGATTGAACAGGGCACACAGGTGAGGAGCCACTTCTCTCTGTAGTTCATGTAGAACATAGCCAGGGATACTGTCAGGTCCCATAGAAGCTGCATTCTTGGCCTTGGACAGTGCTGTTTTAACCTGTGCAGCAGTAATACTGGGTGCCTGGCAATCTACTGGTATTCTGATTGGTCCTTTGGGGGGGTAAAGTTAGCACTGAATCTGTCCACCAGTATATTTGCAATATCTGTTGGCTCGGTATAGGCGGTACCATTGTGAAGTAGCTCAGAGCAAATCTGGGTATTGCCATGGAGATTCTTTACATAACTATAGAAGGCCTTGTGGTTGTCTTTACTATCTGCTGCAGTTCTGTTTTCATAGTTAGCTTTAGAGGATTTGATGAGGGATCTCAACCTTTTGTTGAGGCTGATAAGGGAGTTTTTCCAGTGGGACTTCACCTAATTCCACATCAGTTTCCTCCTTCTGTTGTAGAGTTTGTTTATGGCAGGGGACCACCAGATTGTCTTCCTTTTTTTTTGAGGGGAGCGTCTTAGTTCTATTGGGTATGGCAAGATCCATGCATTTGTGTACATGTTCGTACAGTGCATTGGTGTATGATTTGGTGGTCATGCAACTATTCTCCATTTGCATGGGTGCCATGAAGTTAGCCACCTCTATTTTTAGGAGACCAAAGTTAGCTTTGGAGAAGTTTTTCATGGTGGTTACCTTTGTTGGGGGGTGGGAGGGATGTGGATTTCCAAGGTGATTAGCTTGTGATCGGATCTAACTAGGAAGGAGTTGACTATTGGTGTAGAGCAACAGTCACCCATGTTAGTAATGACCAGGTCAAGAATGTTGCTACCTCTAGTGGGGCTAAGAACGAGCTGGTCCAGGGCACTGGAATTAATAAAAACGTTGGGCAAGTGCATTGGTACAAGGGTAGTTTTCCCAGTTAATGGAGGGGTAGTTAAAGTCGCCCAGTATGAGAGTGTTAGGTTGGACCCTAATATTCTCCAGGGTGCTTAGGAATGTGGAGTGTGAATTTTGGGACATGGTTGGGGTCATATAGCAGGTTATGACCTGAATCACTGTCTTAGCCAATGTTAGCTGCATCTGAACTATCTCAGATGCGTTATGTTGGGCTACCAGTCTGGAGGTGTGTGCATCCTTTATGAATATGGAAACACCACCACCTTTAGAGCTTTGGTCCATGTTCTAGGGCTGAAAAGTGTGGAATGAGTTGTAGCCTGGTAGTGCAGGGGTGCTTTCTGCTGCCTTGAACCAGGTCTCTGTTACAGCACGAATGTCAATGTTCTCCATTTTAAGGAGTACTTTGAGCAAGTGCATGTTGAGATTTAGACTTCTAATGTTGAGCAGCATGACCCTCAAATTGCATTTGTTTGTAGCTGTTACAGTGGTAATTTGGTCTTTGGAACACCACCTAAAAAAGGCACTATAGGGGTGACAAGAGCCTTGGCCAGTATCCGGAAGCCCAGGGGTGACAGATGCAGGCCATCTCTGGCAAAGCATTGAGGTCTGTCAATCATGTCATCCCAGGCAGACAGATACTGGATCCCCTTAGAATGACACTAGAAACTTAGCAAATTGTTGAAATCAATCATTTTCTGCTTGTACTGTGGTATCATTCTGGGTGATGGTAGGATGCTGCTCATGGATAGGGTCATACCCACTTGGGCTACATAATCTGAGAGCTCCTCCATGTCTCTTTTCATGTAGTCCAGGGAGGTACATCTCAGGTCATTCACACCCACATGTACAATGACAGAGTCATATTTGTACCTGTTGTTGAGGGACTTGAGTGCATGCATTATGTGGTGGATCCTGGTGCCTGACAGACAGCTGACTGTTACTTTCTCCTTATTCAACCTGGTGAGTGGGACATCAGTGTGCCTCACTATCGAGTCATCTATGACTACTGTGTTAGGCATGCTGTTTTGCCTCAGGGGCTTTGATTGAGTGGCACACTGTTTAGGAGAGTTATGTGTCTCATGATTAGTGTTGTGGTGGTCGAGTGTGTTTCTGTCTTGGAGGTCTCTGCTGTTTGGTTAGATTTTTATTGAGAGCCTCCATGAAGGTGGGTGTGTGGTTTGTCTTTTTATGTGAAGGCAATGCTGGTGTGTGTTCTGGAGGGCTATGTGTTCCATGTGGTGTGGTGCAAGTGTTGACCTTCTCCTCTTGACCAGCTATTCTGGTCTTGGCTGGAGAGTGCGTGGCTTCCAGTTTGAATATATAAGTGCATCTCTCACAAGCCTGAGTGTTGGGGGGTAAGAGGAGAGGGTTGTCAGTGTACATGAGGCAGTTGTTACATTACCTCAGGATGCCCAAGTTCACCAGTTTAATGGGAGAAAGCAGAGGGAACTGACCTTTAGACATGCCTGGAGGGGTGGGCATTAATAAGTCCTGGAGCTGTTTCCTTGTAGAACATTTAGTGCTGATAGCACTTTTATGTACTACATTAATTGCTACAAGAAGTCTGGTAAAGTGCTAAACTAACAAGCTGGTAAAAGTGCAGGAGAGGAGAGAACTGGCAGATCTAAGGGACAAATTGAAGAGCAGACTTTGGCACTGCTCAGAAGCTTACAAACAGTCCTGGATACAGCAAATCTGTATCTGGACTAGATTACTTACAGGAAGGTGAGAAACAAGTGCAGATGTGGGCTTTTAAACCAGAAAGTTGAAAGAGATGGAAAAACTGCCCAAATGGACAATAAACTACAATTTCTGGACCGAAGAAACACTCCTCTTGTGGTAGATAGGCTACCTAGTAATTACCACTCTCACTGATAAGATACAAGGCTTCCCTCCAACACAGAAAGGCTTCAGGAGCTCAGAAGCTTACAAACAGTCCTGGATAGAGCAAATCTGTACCTGGACTACACTAGTTACAGGAAAAGTGGGGAACAAGTGCAAATGCGGGCTTATAAACCAGAAAGTTGAAAGAGATGGAAAAACTGCCCAAACGGCCAATAAACTACAATTTCTGGGCCAGAAACCACTCCTCTTGTGGTAGATAGGCTACCTACTACAAACCACACCCACTGGCAAACTAGAAGCCTTCCCTCCAACTCAGAAAGGCTTGGGGGCTCAGAAGCTTACACACAGTCCTGGATACAGCAAATCTGTACCTGGATTAGACTAGTTACAGGAAAGATGGGAAACAAGCACAAACGCAGTCTTTTAAACCAGAAAGTTGAAAGAGATTTTAAACTACCCAAACGGCCAACAAACTACAATTTCTGGGTCAGAAACCACTCCTCTTGTGGTAGATAGGCTACCTAGTTCTTACCACTCCCACTGATAAGCTAGAAGGCTTCCCTCCAACACAGAAAGGCTTGGGGGGCTCAGAAGCTTATCAACAGTCCTGGATACAGCAAGTTTGTATCTGGACTAGACTAGTTATAGGAAAGGTAGGAAATAAGCTTAATATATATATATATATATATATATATATATATATATATATATATATATATATATATAATTTATTTATTTATTTTTACAGAAAAGCAGCTAAAACAGCAGTAAATACAATTCAAATGCAGTGCAGGCTAGCACACTTGAGTGTGTAGCAATATTACAGCAAATACAGTTTAAATAAATGCAATTTAATTAAAAAACGACTAAAAGGTTTACTATCATATGTTCGAATCGAACTCTGTCGACTGCACTTTTGTCGAACACGGTAATGTCGAACACCAAAAGCCAACCTAGGAACGGTTTTAACATGGGTTGAGATAGGTGTTCACTGCTATTGCCGAACTACAAACCTCTCCCCTATCTCGACCCATGTTAAAACCTTTTCCTAGGTTGGCTTTTGGTGTTCGACATTACCGTTTTCGAATTTCCGTGTTCGACAAAAGTGCAGTCAACAGAGTTCGAATCGAACATATGATAGTAAACCGACTAAAAACAAGTGCAGAAGGCAGTAAATTAGAAAGCTACTAACAAGCAGTAATAAGTGCAGAGTAAGAGCAACTGAACAGATAGCATGCAGAACAGCAAACTAAGACAGTTACAGAAACAAATCATCAATGAACCTTTTATAAAAGAGAATTTGTTTAAAATATGGATTTGCATTTTCCAGTAGGAGGTATTGTCTTTTCCAGTAGGATATGTTGTCTTTCCCAGAGAAGCATCACTATATTAGCATACATGTTAGCAATGGGCGTACTAACTGCTACACCCTTATTTTGCTTATATACAGTATGCATTCTTGGAATAGAAAAATATTATTAGTTAAGACTATCTCCAATAAAGTACATAATAAATTAATTTGCTCAGTATTAAGTTGTACATCAGTTTTCAGGTAACGCCTAAGGCTCTCAATACCTTGATCATTAAGTACTGAAATGAAAAGAGAGTCAACATCAAGTATTACAAAATAACAGCCTATACATTCATTATTTAAGGACCATTCATGCAACTGTTTTAAAAAGTCTGTAGTGTCCTTTACTATAGTTCCCGCATCAGACACATCTTTAAATGAAGTTCCAAATATTTAGAAATGGATTCTTTTACCCAACCTCAGGCCAATAAAATCGGCCTCATTGGTGAGTGTGTCACATATTTATGGAACTTCGGTATTCCATATATAAATGGAAAGTATGGTGAAGGAGTTTGCAAGTAATGCAACAGTTGCATATCAATTTGTCCTTCATAGTGCATGTCTATTAAATACAGTTCTACCTTCTTGACTGTATCTACAGCCTGCTTCTTGGTTATTTCACTGTAATAATCTGTATTTAACATTCTTTGCATTTGTTAAACATAATATTCTGTATCCATGACAACTATACCAACCCCCCTTGTCAGCACTTTTAATGACAATGTGTATTTCCATTTCTAGTTACTTACTCCAGATATCTTGGTTATTTTGCCATTTCTCTCCAGTAAATTCCAGCCTCATGTTGTCTACTTTCTGTATCCCTAATTGCAGTCATCCCAACTGGCAATATCTCCTTTCTCTGTTCTCATGTTGTCATAGTTCTTAGAATGATTTCTAATACTTTATGAATATAATATTCTGTATGGATGTTGTTATTCTCCTTAAGGATCTGCATCCAAAATCCCACTCTCTACTTATTTCTTGAACCCCCACCCCCCACTTCATTATTATCCCTTTCCACTTTGGATTATAGCTTTCTACTTGTGTTATGACAATGAACCTTAACTGTGTAGATCTATAACAGCCCTTCGAATCAGGTAATCCAAAACCACCTTATTATATTGGAAGTATCAACTTATCCTACTTGATCCTTGACCTTGCCACCTCCCAAATACATTCCTTCAACTCTTTATTCATTACTGTCCACAACTTCTCCATTGTTTGATAACAATATGCCTGACTTGTATATAAAACTAAAGGGACTAAAAACATTTTCACTGCTTGTATGCTGCTATCCATATCCATAAACAAGAAGTTCCAGTTCTCATATTTTTGTTATATTTTGCTTAGTCTCTTCCCACATATCCTTATCTGTCACAGCAGAATCATTTGTAATTCATACTGAGGTCTGCGGTGGGAGTGATGGATGCATTTAAGGTGGAGGTGGGATTACATCAAGGATCACCTCTGAGCCCTTTCTTATTTGCAATGGTGATGGACAGGTTGACAGACGAGATCAGACAGGAGTCCCCGTGGACTATGATGTTTGCAGATGACATTGTGATCTGTAGTGAGAGTAGGGAACAGGTGGAGGAGACCCTGGAGAGGTGGAGATATGCTCTAGAGAGAAGAGGAATGAAGGTCAGCAGGACTACGACAGAATATATGTGTGTGAATGAGAGGGAGGACAGAGGAATGATGAGGATACAGGGAGTAGAGGTGGCGAAGGTGAATGAGTTTAAGTACTTGGGATCAACAGTTCAGAGTAATGCTGAGTGTGGAACAGAGGTGAAGAAGAGAGTACAGGCAGGATGGAGTGGGTGGAGAAGAGTATCAGGAGTGATTTGTGACAGACGAGTTCCAGTAAGAGTGAAAGAGAAGGTCTACAAGAGGGTAGTGAGACCAGCTATGTTATATGGGTTGGAGACAGTGGCACTGACAAAAAGGCAGGAGTCAGAGCTTAACGTGGCAGAGCTGAAGATGTTAAGATTTGCACTGGGTGTGACGAGGATGGACAGGATTAGGAATAAGTATATTAGAGGGTCAGCCCAGGTTGGAAGGTTTGGAGACAAAGCCAGAGAGGCAAGATTACATTGGTTTGGACATGTGCTGAGAAGGGATGCAGAATATATTTGGAAAAAGATGCTAAGGATGAAGCTGTCAGGTAACAGGAAAAGAGGAAGGCCTAAGATAAGGTTTATGGATGTGGTGAGAAAGGACATGCAGGCGGTTGGTGTGACAGAGCAAGATGCAGAGGACAGGAAGAAATGGAAACAGATGATCTGCTGTGGTGACCCCTAATGGGAGCAGCTGAAAGAAGAAGAAGACTCCTAAATACTTCATTTTATTGTGTGCCCATATGTATGGGTATTGCTGAAACATTTGATGTTTCATCTCACCTGTACTATCAGCACTGATTGTTTCACCTGAATCTCTTCTTCTTTGGCTCTTCCCGCTCCGTTTGCCCTTCGGGCTCACTCAGCTCCCCTCCCCTACCCTACCCCCAGTTCCCACCCACCCCAGGGGTCCTACATTTATCTCACATGTAAGCACACCCCTTTCCAATCCACTCCAATCAGATCCCTAACATCTCAAACTAACCAACCCTCTTTGTCAAAACCACACCCACCAATTTAACACAACTACCTCCTCCCCTATCTTAACACTATACCTACTACATCATAGACCTACCTTCTCCCCTACCTTCCCAGTGTACTATTACCCTACACCACACCTTCAAACTACATCTCACTTCTCTGTAAACCTCCATGCAAACCAAGATGCCCATATCAACCATCCATCCACAACTGAAAATACTTATCTCCCTTTTACTATTATCTTCTCTTGTAACTACTTACATCCTAACCTCCTATGAATACTCCCTGAATGTTTCTCTTTCACTTCCCTCAAAATACACCTCTACACCTGCAACATCTTTATCCCCAGCCTTCTTACACCCACCCTCACAACCCATCTACCTACTAGCCAAATACCATAGACTAGTACACTGCAAGTTAAAAAAAATTAAATCCAAGAAAACATTTGACTCTCTCTATAAACTTACCCAACAAAAACATTTCACACTCCTCCACTTACTACTAGATGGAGATATTCACCCCAATCCAGGCCCACATCATAATAAAACCAAAACACAACAAATCCAAACCAAACCTTTATCTGTCTCATTCTCTAAACCCTCCAACTCACTTTCCATTGCCCATCTCAATATACGTAGTTTTTGTAATAAAATTAGTCAACTCCATGCCCTTTTAGAAACCCAGCAATTTGATATTTTGTGCCTAACGGAAACTTGGCTGAAGCCTTCAATTAAAGACATTGAAATTACCCCACCTAGTTATAACATTATTAGACTAGATCGCACTACCAGAAAAGGGAGGAGGGGTAGCTATTCTGTATAAAACAAAACTCCAGATTATTCCTTTAGACCTGATTCTTACTCAAGACGATAATGCTGAAGTAATTAGCTCTAAACTTCGAGTCAATACTACTAAATCCATAAACCTCATTTGTGCATATCTCCCTCCTGGAAATAATATCAACACCCTTGAACATATCCTTAACCAACTCTCTACCAAACTCCCTCAAGAAACACTAGTCTTAGGAGACTTTAACATAGATTGGCATTCCTGTAACAGTGCTAACCCCACTTCCCATATCAACCTTTATGGCTTTAAACAACTCATAAATAGTCCCACCAGAACTAGTAAAACAAACAATACGGAAACCACCTTAGACTGGATTCTTACTAATACTCCCTTGCAAACCTACCAATCAGGCACCCTTCCTGATGACCTTAGTGATCACTTTCTAACCTATATCATTAGATGCAAAACTAACCTAACCTTACCTAACACTTTCAGAACTCTACATTCAAAAAAACAATT
Source organism: Protopterus annectens (assembly GCF_019279795.1). Lineage (NCBI taxonomy): Eukaryota > Metazoa > Chordata > Ceratodontiformes > Protopteridae > Protopterus > Protopterus annectens. The sequence continues at coordinate 424,440,725 of NC_056726.1, read as the reverse complement.
TAACCCTGTTCAGTTTCAAGCTGAACTTTCACAATGTAATTGGGCCCCACTAACACATCTCCCACTGAATGAAGCAGTGGAATACTTCAATTCTTCATTCCTATCTATCCTAGATTAACACGCCACAAGTCGTACCATTAGAACCAAAACTAAAACAGTGCCCTGGCTAACCAAGAATACTAAGCAAAAAATCATCTTCAGAAATAAATCTTGGGATAAATGGAGATCTACTAAAAACCAAACTGACCACCAAAACTTTAGAGAGCTTAGAAACAGTACCAAAAAAGCCATTCTGACAGATAAAAAGAACTATTACGTTCAACTACAGAAAACCACCAAAAAGGAACCTAAAAAATTTTGGAACAGTATTAATAATCTTCTAACCCCAGGCCAAGCAACTACACCCAACCCTCAAGATTCTGACCCTGACAATCCCACACAAATAGCCAATGACTTTAATTCTTTCTTCACCAATTCCATACAAACTCTAGCAAACCACCTATCTCCTGACACTTATAAACTACTCTCACCTACTTTAAAAAACACTCTTCCTCCCCTTCAGCTACAACCTGTATCTACCTCCTATATCCGATCTCTAATCCAAAAACTTAAACCTACCACCCCATCTGCAGACAAGCTTCCTGCAGAATTCCTGCAAATAGCAGCAAAAGCCATTGCTTACCCAGTCTCTATCCTAATAAATAGATCTATAAAAGAAGGTATTTTCCCTGTGATCTGGAAGATATCCCACATCATTCCCCTACACAAAGGAGGCAAGTCTAATGACTTCTCTAACTTTCATCCCATAGCACTTCTATCTCCCTTAGCCAAAATTATGGAAAAATGTATCCACAAACAACTACTTAACCATCTCCTCCATAATAACCTACTTGCTATCACTCAACATGGATTTAGACCTTCCCATAGTACTACCACAGCATTACTCTCCTTTACCAACACCATCAACTATAACCGTAACAATAATAAACTTACATCTTCTCTATTCATAGACCTATCAAAAGCCTTTGACATGGTTAATCATAAACTTCTTCTGCACACACTAAAATCTCTTGCACTGGATCCCTCTTCCATAACTTGGTTTACTTCTTATCTAGAAAACTGTCACCAGGCAGTACACTGGAAAAATTCGCTATCTGCTCTCCTTCCTATCTCTTTAGGAGTACCTCAAGGGTCTATCCTAGGCCCACTTCTATTTTCTATCTTTATTAATGACCTCCAATCAGCTATCCCTAATACTACCTGCATACAATATGCAGATGATTCCACTATAATTTGCACTGCTTCCTCTCAAATTGAACTCCAGTCTCTTACACAAAAAGCCTTTTCAACTGTTGAACAGTGGTTCTCTGACTGCTGTCTACTCCTTAACCCTAAGAAAACCAAATTGTTACTATTTTCACCTACCCGTAAATCTACTTCTATAAACTTCTCTATTACTTCCACCGATAACACTCAAATTTCTCCTGATTCTTCAACAAAACTTCTAGGTGTTACTATTGACAATAATCTTAACTATGATTGTCACATCAACAACACTATAAAAGCAGTTAATAAAAAGATTGGATCCCTGTACAGAATTAAACCCTTCCTTACACCTGAAGCCCGGGCCACCTTAACCCAATCACACCTTATCTCTACCCTTCTATATGCTTCCCCTATTTTCACTAATCTCTCTAAAAGTAACCTTAACAAAACTTACTACATCTTACCATAATATTGCTCGATTTGCCACAGGATCTCAGTTTAGAACTCACCACTGTCTAAACTTAAAACAACTAGACTGGCTTGAACTTCCAAACAAGCTCATTTATCAACAACTCTTAATAGCTCACAAAATTCTATATCAACCATCTAAAACACCAGTTCTCAGTAATCTCTTGACTCCCTACAACAACCTGAAACAACTACGTTCTTCAGACAAACTACTAGTTAATAGTACCAAAACTATTAATTCTGCAGGTAATTGCCTTTTTTCCAACTCAGTTGGCAAAATATGGAACAATCTTCCATCAAATATCTCCTCTTTGGCCACTCTTCCACTCTTTAAAAAACAACTGCAAATACATCTTAATAAATTCTGGCTTTGCTCTTGTACCAACCCTGACTAACCTGCCTTCTTCATTTCCTCTACCACAATTCTTCCTTCTCTGCTATGATATCCTGACTGACTTCCTCTGACATAATATCTTTGTAGATATTACTGATCTCATATATGTTGTAATAAAAAAAAATAAAAATTATAATGTCTACCATTTTTTCAAAACAATGTATTGATACACTGTATGACTAGATACTATCAAATTTCGTATTGAAAGTCGTTAACCATTTACTTGAATATTTTCTTGTTATGGATATTTTTTACTCTTAGATGTGTATTATCTATACTAAAATCTTCTTATCCTTTATGCTTATTGCTTTTGTTTTATGTGTATTTGTATTCTCTAGTCTTGTTTTAACCAATGGAGCTTTTCTCCCCGGGCCTCCACTGAAAATGGACATTTATCCAGCTGGACTAGCCCAGTCAACAAATGTAAAATAAAATAAATAAAAATAAAATAAATAGTTATTTACTCCAAATACCTCACAGTTAGACTTTGCCCGTTCGATTCTCAGTTAGAGCGTCTTCTGTGTAGCGACATGCATGAATGGGCGTTCCTTCGTTGAAGGCTGTGCATTAGGCCTAGCAAGCCAGTACGTAAAAATCTACTGCCAATCATTAGAGGACCGGAGTTCCGCTGTGGCGACCCCTAACCGGGAAAAGCCGAAAGACACAAACAAACCTTGGAGTACTGTTAAACAAATCCAAAATCAAAATGACATTCTTTTAGCAAGTATAGCCATAAACACTTTATAATCATGGTTTAAAATTGAAATGGATCTATATGAGGCTGGGCCTGATGGGTCTTTACCCTATTTGGGTTGGACAGCCACTACAGCTTTCTTCTAAGGTGCTGGTGCTTCCCATCCTATTACAATAATATGAACAAAATCTTTCAGATCTTTTCACTTTCTTCCCTCCTAACTTCCAGACATCCACAGGAATACAATTTGTTCGTGGAGGCTTCCCCTATATTTATTATAAAGCATCATTATTATCTCATACTCTCCTATTTTAACTATTAGTTTTGAGCTTCATCTTCCCCTAATCTTGGCATAATTATGTCTTCCATAAATATTTCTACTTGTGCTCTTTCTTGGTTTACACATTCATCTGCTTAATACAAATTTTCATAAAATTTCTGGTATATCTCTATTACCTCTCTAGAAACTCTGGTTATATTTCTTGTCATAAACTCCCTAAGTTTGATGACAACCTTTTCTACTTTCTGTTGCTTAAATTATTGTGCTAAAAGTTTTTCTGCTCTGGAGTTATTATCAAAAAATAGTCGCTTAATAGCAACCTTTCTAAACTCATGCATGTAATCCAAACACTTCCTTATTTTCTCTTTAACACTCAACAGTTGCTTTTCTTCTTGTTCTGTGAGAGTTCTCATATTCTACAATAGTTTAATCTTATAGATTCATAGTTTCATAGGATGATACTAGGCTATTGGCCCGAAGGCCCTTATATGCCTAGCCAAGAATTTTGTCCATGCTCCTTCAAAGTCAGCACCTGTTTCCCCTGTCCAGCAGGGACACAGGTGGGATCCCAGGGGTATATTTTCTGTTTCCCATCCAGTCATCCAGGTTCCTGTTAAAGAGGGCTAGAGAGGTACTCTGCTTGACATGGAGTGGGAGTCTATTCCACAGATGGGGAAATCTTTGGGACACAAATCTATCCCACCAACAAGTTCTATTAATGTCACAGACGAGGTTAAGGACTTGCGTGTGGGTTGCGTGAGTGGAGTTTGTCTTATGGATATGCAGCAACTCCATCAAGGCTGGGTCTGAAATGGCCTTGTATGACAGACAGAGGTCACCTTTGAGCAGTCTGTATGAGATTGGGTAGAGGGACAGGGCTTTTAGTCCATCTGTATAGGATAGGTGTTTGAGACCCTGGATTTTCCTGGTCAGGAACCTCTGTGGTCTTTCCAACTGCTGCACGTGCTTGACAAGGTACATGTTGAAGGGGGCATTGTACTCAGTAATGAGTCTAATCAGCCCTTCTAAATAATTCTTATTATAGCTTAACCATATCTCATTTTCTTTTATTTCTACCCTATTTTAAACTACATTTGTTTACCTCACTCACTAGATATGCCATCTGAGGAAATTTTTATCTTCTATTTTATCTGTCTGATAATTTTCATTAACCATTTCTTAACATTTTCTCTTTTTAACAGGTAGGTAGGGAAGCATCTGTGTCTCATTTGGACTTCATTACCCTACATTTTTATCTTAGTTTTTATTAGTGCATGATCTGAAATAGTTATTTGAATGTGTGCTGAAGCCTTTCAAGTACATGACACGTTCCTTTGTAATATAACTTCTATCCCAGTTTTTGTACTTTGGAGAATAATATGTCAATTCTCACTGAGTTCCTATTATTGAATTCACATCTTCATATCAAATATTTTCATAAATTTCTAAAGAAATTGACTCTGTTTTGTTTTATTTTCCTCATAGATACATCTTCACTATTGCAAATCATGTTCCAGTCCCCACCTATAAGTAATATTCCCTGCTGAAAGCTGACTATTTATCCCACTACTTTCTTAAGCTCCATAATATTACCTTTTAGTGGAATATAAATGCATGCCAACAAAATCTCCCTCCTTTAACAACAGCCCCTTACTAACACAACTCTACAATTATTGTCTTTTTTTCCTTTTCCATCACTATTGGAACACCTCTATCAATCAGTGTAATACCTGGAGCTTTTCTCCTTGGTTGTCCACTGAAAATGGGTCCCTGATTCAATTGGACTAACCCAGTTAACAAATGTCAATAAATAAATAAAATAAATAAAATATTTTGCTGAATATCCATCTTAAAATCCTTTCTTTGTAAAATTCACATGTTTCGTACTTTCCAGATATGTCTCCTGCAGCATTGCATTTTGCACTCTGCATTTCTGAATATAATTCAATACTCTTTCCTTTTTCTATACACCTGTAAGGACATTTACATTCCAAGATAGTATGGATAGAGTAGCCATTATGATAAAAAGCTGTTAATCCCATTTATTATATATGACAGTTTTGTTTGAATGTGTATTTCCAACTACTGTGTTACATGCACACATTAATGCTTGTCAGACCAATCTTTTATACACTTTTTCTTCTCATCTCCATTTGAACCTGTCACTTTTCTCAAGACTTTTTCATTTAATGAAAACCCTCAAACAAAAAATTAAATACATTTTCAAAATACCCCTTTCCTATCATCTTAGAAGAAACAGACAAAACTATTTACATTTTTAAAAAACTGAGTTTAACCCTTCAGATAGCAATTGCCCCAAATCAACAGCTGTAACCACAGGCATAACCTAATCTAAAATTAAAGTTACCCATGTTAAAGCACATTACATTCTGTTTTTCCACTTATACTTCTTGCTGTCTGTTCTTTTATTATTACTCTTCCTCTCCTAGATGTGAAAAATAGCTTGTATACTTTCAGAAAACATTAAAGCTTGACACTAAGAAAATGTATACTGGCTACCTTTAAATAAGAGTAATTTATTTGTATATATATCCTACCTTTAAATAAGACTAAATTATTTATATATTTATCCTTTATTCACTGGGTTAGTCTCACTAGGCTAGTAGCCACTTTTCAGGGTAGACCTAAGGTGAATATTTATACTTCTAGGAGAAATCCGGTCAGGGCATTAGGAAACTTACTCACTCTGTTACGGTACTCATAGTATGTATGGCTAACAAGTACAAGCTTCTATTCTGTTTCTAGTGTGGAGGCAGCTGGGAGAATGTAGAGTAAGATGGTGACAGAAGGAATTGGAGCTTAGGTGAATCCTGGCTCTGCAGAGATGTTTACTTCTCTGTTGTTCAGTTTATTGAAAATGGAGAGGAGATGGAAGATTCTAAGGAAATCTTCCAAAAAGAGCTGTCAAAGACTGAGGATGAAATTATAATTACAACCCTCCAGTTGGGAAGGTTGTGGGATGATATACTGGAGACGTTATTGGAGCAGAGAGAACCAGAGGCATGAAAAGAGGATTCAGGGGTGAAATAATGGAGAAGTTGAGCAGCAGAGAATAAATTGTTTGCAGAGATGGTTCAGGCACAAATGGCAGCAGAAAAATAAATTAAGAAAACAGAAGGAGTGGAAAAAAAGAAGAATGTTGTGAGAATTCACTGTAAAGAAGAAACTGAGTTGGACAGGCATGAGATTTGGGACAAGATAGTTGTGCCTTTAGGCGTAAAGGCACAGGAGTTAAGAGCATTTATTCTTATAAATAAAGAGACATATTGTAACATTTTCTTTGAGACTGCTGAAGTTTTAGAATATTTTCTAAAGAAGAATGGAGAGAAAAAAGACATGTATCCATGGAATAATTATGTATTTAAGATATTTTTGAAAAACACACAAAAAATCAACATGCAGTTTTGAACAGAGACTGAAAGAGTAACTATTAAAATATTTACTTAAGAACATTTGTAATGAAGTAGAAGACATTTCAAAAAATTTTGATAGAGGACTTTGGACAGGTGCTTGGAATTGTAATGTGATTTTGAAAATAGAGAACAGTAAAATTGTACATATTCCAAGTATAATTAATGTTGATGGGAACAGTGCAACTTAAAACTTTTTTTTTTTTTGTGTGGGAAAGAGGGATACTTGTAAATAACTGTGATAAAAAATATGTTATTTATGTAGGGAAATTGGTCATATGTGAAAAACTGTAAAGAAATGTGTTATAAATGTAAGAAAACAGGACATTTATAGATAGAATGGGAGAAGAGGGTAGAATGTAAAACTGAACAAGAAAATAGAAATGAAAATTAAATACTACAATTAGAAGAAAAATAAATAGAGGAACGATAAAGTAGCAATGCACATCAAGAAGAAAGTTTAGATAATATACAAAAAGGGGAAGGAAAAAGGGAAAGTGGTATGGGGATCAACGGGTTCCTATTACCAGATCGAAAGACCATAATTACGAAAACAAACAGAGAAACACAGATTGCGCAAAAGACGGAAACGCTGAATGTCCAAAGTAGCGAAAATTTAAATGTCGAAGTGTAATGGTTGGCCCGTCTGTGATATAACTCCGTAAGGTAAGTGTGCGATAGATAGGACTTTAGCATTAGGATGTGGGTTAAGGTAAGTGAATAGATAGGTAATGTATGTAAGATTTAGTATAGTGTTAGAAGTAGGGATTTATTTAACTGTATGTATGTGTATTATTTATTTTTTCTGGGTGTATGTCTGTAGGGGAAATGTGCAGTAGTTATGGACCTTAGGGTTAGGGAGGGGTTAAGGATAGTGCATAGATAGTTGTGTATGTGGGGTTTACTGTAGTGTTGGAAGTAGGGTTTTGTTAAATGTATGTATGTGTATTATTTATTTTTTTGGGTGTATGTATGTAGGGGATTTGTGCAGTAGTTACGGACCTTAGGGTTAGGCAGGGGTTAAGAATAGTGCATAGTGAGTTGTGTATGTGGGGTTTAGTGTAGGGTTAGAAGTAGGGTTTTGGTGCTTTACTTTAGGTTAGAAGTAGAGTTTAGTTAGTGTATGTATGTGGTTTATTTATTTTGTTTGGGTAGGTAGTATGTAGCAGATGGTGAGGTTGGCTGACTATGACAGTTCGTTATTTTATTTTTCGCTGTTTAGTGCATTTGGGATTTTCGCAGTTCACGTTATAGGTGTCGACGTTTAGGTATTCGTGTAAAGGGTTTTTTGATTTGGTAATATAGACCCAGATCAACAATGAAGAAGACATAAACTGGAAAGTGGTTAAGAAAAAAAATAAAATTAGGAAAAGAGTTAAAGATAGGAAAAGAAAATTTCAGAAGTTGGGAATAAAAGCTAAGTAGAAAGGAAAATAATAATTGTAATAATTCCTGGCAGAGTAGAATGAAGGGCAACAAATAATATTAGAATACTATCAATTAATGTAAATAGTATTAAAAATATAGTTAGGAAAATTGGAATAATAGAATAGTGTAATAAGTGTGATGTGGATATAATAGTACAAGAAGATATTAAAATTTTAAATGAAAAAGAAAGAGAACAGACAGAAGCACTATGGTTGGGTGGTATATTATGGAATTTGGGACAAGACAGTTCAGGAATTGCTGTATTATATAGAAAAGGAATAAAAAAATCTAGATTATATTTTAGTTAAATTAGGTAAATTGATGTTAGTGGATTTCAGATGGGAAACAAGTGTCTAGAATAATAGCAATATATGCACATGTGTTATATAAAGAAAGAGAGAAATATTTTTTGATATATTACATTATGTGATAGTAAATATTGATATTATAATAACATGAGATTTTAATTGCAGCCTAAGAAATAAAAACAAAAACACAAAATATAGGACTGACAAGAAAGTAATGGAACAGATGGGTCTATATTATAAGTTTGATGTTTGAAAACTTCGAATCTCATATGATCGACATTATATGAGTGAAGTTTTCAAACATCGAATGTTTCAATGGAGATTGCCGTAGGGAATATTTCCCTTCACTTCAATGCAGTGCAATCTTGGAGTTGGTATATTTAAGTAGCAGGGGATGTGGGGAGGAGCCTCCCACATGGGGGATGTAGGGGGCTTGCCCCCCCTGCATAGAGTGTTCAGGTAGTTTTTTTTATTTTAAGTTTGTTTATATTTTATGTTCGATGTTTGAAAACTTTGCTCATATGGAGTCGATCATATGAGATTCGAAGTTCACAGACTTTGAGCATATAATATAGACCCGAACAGATAATAAAATGTATGAATTTAAAATTATGGAATTTAGTTAAAACACATATTGTAGAGGAAGTCTTCTGACAGGATAGATTATTTTCTGTTATCAAAAACTATAAGAGCTATCATAGAACAAGTAGTAGAGATGTGGGTTTTTTTTTTTGATCATTTGACAATATGGATTGAGATAGATGAAAATAAAGGATATATTAAGATAGGTAAGGATATTAAGAGAATTAATAAAAAGGAGTGGAATAAGGATGGTCAGGAAGGCATAAATTGATGGAAGGATCATTTAACAATGGGATATTCTTATGAGAATTGGACATAATGGTGGATAACATTTAAAGAGAAATATAAAAGATGTATTTTATATGAGAGAATGAGAAAATATGAAAAGACAAGGAATGCTGGCAAATTCAAAAGGATGTTCTGAGCCATTCAGATTGGAACGAGAGGAATTATTTTAGGAAAGAAAAAGAAATTTATGAGAAAAAAAAAATCAAGAAAAAATTTAAGAGTTTTTACAGGGAAAGAAGGAAGAAGTATCACCATACCTGAGTACTAAAGTAAATGAAGATAGTCGTATAGTGAGGGAAATGAAAAGTAATAATGGGAGAAGTGAGAACAAACAATCTAAAATAATGGATGTTGCAGTTACATATGTAAAATAAATGGTAAAAGGAAAGGTTGTGAAAGATAAAACTGATTTCAGAAGAAATAAACAAATAATTGGAACAGAAGATTACAGTAGCAGAAATAAATAAAATAATTAAAAGTGTAAATGTTGATACGGCAGCTGGATTAAATAGTATAGGATGTAAATGTATGTAAAGTTAATGGTATGGCAAAAAGAAATATTAATAAAAGTATTTAATGAATGGTTAATTAATGGGAAAATTTATGAAGAAAAATGTGAAGGGGTGATGATATTTATATGGAAGAAAGGAGAGAAGGAAGAAATAAGAAATTGGAGACCTATAATGTTAAATAATTGTGACTATAAATTGTTTATGAAAGTAATACAAAAATATTAGAAGATAATTTGTATTATATAATAAAAGAATATATTTATGGGGTTAAAGGAAAGGAGATCCAAGAATTATTAATGATACTTGGGGAAATAGTAGATGATATTAAGAAAAGACAAACAGAACTAAAATCAATAGTGGCAGATATAAATAAAGCATTTGATTCAGTAGAGCATAACATGTTATGACAATTAATGGAAGAATATAACTTTAGTATAAAAATCAAAAAGGTATGTGAAACAGTATATGAAAACACCAATATTAAAATGTTAGAAAATGGTTGGTTTAGTGAATAGATAAAGATGAGGAGTAAAATAGGGATGCCCAATAAGTGGCATTTTGTTTTTAATAGTTATGAATAGTGTAATAAAAGGATTAAATGAGGAAATGGATGAAAGTAAATCTACTCAAGAAATGGGGATAACATATCCTATTGTTATGTTTTATGCTGATGAAGTAATGCTAACAGTGAAACATGGAAAATAGATGGAAAAATTAATTAGGCATGTATTTAATAGATCACAAGACATTGGACTGAATATTAATAAAGAAAAATACAAAGGTTTAGGAGGTAATAGAGAACTAGGGGGGTGTGCAGTTTGGTGAAACAATATCAGCATTAGGAAATTAATTTGGAGAGTGTGACATAATAAATGACCAATTGGAGAAAATATTGAGAGATCTAAAAGGACTTAAGATTATGTGGAGTAGGTATAGATGGTCATTAAACAAAAAAGTACATTTAATAAATATAATATGGATGGGAAAATATTATATTTAGCTCCTGTATATATATTCCCAAGAGATGTAGTAGAGCAGTTTATTTAATCTATTTTTCAATTTATCCAGAATCCAGATTAAATCCAGTCAAAAGAAGAGTTTTGTACATGGAGAAAGATAAAGGGAGTTTAAGCTTATTTAACCTGATAGTGAATAGAGCATCTTTAAATTTATATAAGATTTTAAGATGGATAAGTAGAAAAGAGAATAAGTCGGTAATAAACATATTTAAAGAAAAATATAAAAAGAATGGGGTGCAATTAAAATAAATAGAAGTTAAAAGGAATGGAAAAATGAAATAAGATTGTACTAGGATAAAATAAAAATGTGGAAATTAAGACTAGATAAAATTAATGAAAATAGGAAAACTTGGAATAGTGATATTCTGAGATAAAATTATTGTGTGAATCCTTGGGAACATTTAGCAAAGAAAAAAATAAAGCTGTAAAACAAAGGCATAAATGGTGTATGAAAATGTGGTTTATCAAGATTTTTTAGATGCCTTATACAAAGGTTGATGAAATAACATAGTAAAGAATATGTTAAGAACATGGATAAAAATATTTGGTATAATTTGGACAATTTGGAATGAAAGGTTAAATGAGGTTATGTTTAATGGTAAATGGATCTTACCAAACATTATAAAGAAAATCAAGTGGCGGTTATGGAGAGCAGAGTGGGGATCTGTATGAAATGTGATTATATGTTTTTGGTAATTAATGGAGAGCTAAAATATGAAGTGTTATTTCTTTTTTGTAAATGTATGTTTTATAAATAAGGTGTAAATATGTTGTAAATAAAAGTCCCCTACTCTTTTCAATAGCTCTCAAAAGCAAAGACCAAACAACTGATAAAACAAAAGCAAGATGTCTGATGAAGTTCAACTATTTTGTGAACGAAAGCACTAACATTAAATTGTGTTTTTGGAACTTGGAACTCTACATCTTGCCTTTGTTTTATTATCTTTTCAATAGGTGCTTTGTGATCTACATCCACCTGAAATACCACCAACCCAAGCAAATGGGACCTTGGTTTAATATCTTATCTGAAGGACTGCAACTTCATGAGTGTAGTACCCCCCTTATGTTGCACTGTAGTGTCAGCAATCAATTTACCTGTTATGGAAATTGAACCTACTGCCTTCTTCACCAAAGGCGAGTGTGCCAACTGATGCATCTCTGACATTGCTTTATGTACTGTTCTAGTAAATGCATTGAAGTAATATTGCTGCTGGGGAGTTTACCATCTCTTATTTACTTCCCTTAATTTCAAACTTTATTTTTCACTGAACTGCTTATCATTGTATCTTTAAATTTTGCAGTTCTCTCAGTAAAGAATGCTCAGAATTCTCAACATTATTTGCTTGCATCTGCAGACATCTTGTCTCCATGTAAAAGTAGTTAGCAATGAGAAAAATACAGCTGACAATTTGTAGAAGCATGAATAAATTGTTATAAATGTACAAAATGTCTCTGACTAACTGCCTTTAGCTACAGACTTCTTGTCTCTTACTGAGAACATTTTCTAGTGAAAAAAACAAGCTAATATATTTGCAAATACAAGATGCTTAGCATTTTCATGGCTTTCATAATTGGGTCTTATTTTTAATCCTATTTGTTTACAAAAAGTTCTTTATAGTTTAAACTAAGGACATTAATCTAGACATGCCTTCCTTAAGAATAATCTAGACATACTTTCCTCAGGACATTTTTATAAAAAGCAAAATAAGCAGATCGAATATAATTCTGGCAAGGAGACATTCAAAAAAAATGTCAGGGAGGCTCCAAAAAGAATGGGGGACCACCCCACAAAAACTACAGCCTAACAAGTCTTAATGACTATCTACAAACTGTAACCCACTTCCTACACTGGAAAGCCCACACTGAAAAGCCTTTGACAATTCCCCAAAAATCTGGCCCAGCATTTCTCACTTTGTCAACAGATAATCTCAGACAAATGAGTTCTGATAGTGACCCACCAGAAGTACAGATGTCAGTGGGAGCCCCTCCTTCCTTTTCATGGGATTTCTCCTCATACACAAGATCAGACTTCTTTTTCCCTCCTATTGTTCAGTAATTTCTGACTCATGGAGTAATAGAAACTGTTTCTCTTTCTCTTATAGGAAAAGGTTATTATTCAAGAATGTTTCTGATACCAGAGAAAGAAGCCTTATGATGACAAGTTCTAGGTCTTTCCTTTCTCATTTTGTGAAATCCCAAAGTTCAAAATGCTACCCCTTCACAACCTGCTACCCCTTATTTTCCTTTTAAGTTTTTGGTAACTAGATTTACAGGATGCTTATCATCTTATTTATATAGCCTCATATTTCAAATGTTTTTAAGGTTTTCTGTGAATGGGTTCCAATATCAGTTCTCTGCATTACCTTCTGGGTTATCCACACTGCTCCAAGGGAGAACTCAAAAGTGTCTAGCTCCAGTGATACCCTATTGCACACTACAATGTATTCACATTTTACCTTATTTAAATGGCTTGCTTATCTTTGCAGAGTCTTTTTCAAAGTGTCAGAAATTCTCACTTGAGTAAGAAATCTCCTTCACAGACTGGATTTCCTGGGGAACATTCAAAAGTCTTGTTTGATTCCTTCCCACAGTATTGGATTCTTGAGGCATATCCTAGATCCTTCAGTTTAAAGAGTCCTTCTTCCACAGGAAATAGATCTGTACATAGATCTAGTCCTGATTTTTTTTTTCTACTCAGTCCAGGACTTCAGCAAGGGGATTTCTCAGGATATTAGGATACATAGCATCCATGATTATCATGATTTTTCCAGCCAGACTCAACATGAGAAAGATTCAGTGGTACCTAAAATTAGTTAGGTCTCAACATCAACATCCCTCACTTTTGAAATTCCAGTTTTGTGGTTTGTAAAAGGAACTACTTTAGTGGAGAGACCAGTTATATTTGAATCCAGCCCTTTAATGTTCCACTTCGGGTCCAACACAGTCAGTAACTGTGATGCCTCAGACTTTGCTTGTGGAGTTGTGTCTATGGGAGTAAAAGTGAAGGGTTTTTGGAACAAGAAGACAAACCAAAAACATAAACTTAAAAAACAGATGTTGGCAGTCATAAATGCATTCACTTCTGTAGTCACCTGTGGTTCTCAGGGCCTCTAGAAGTGATTATAGACTACACCACAGTGACGTGGTACATAAACAGGGGGATCCAGATCTTACCTTCTATGCAGATTAGCCATGGCAGCTGTATGAGCAAAACATCATGGCATACAAGCTGAGTAGAATCAGGACAGAACCTCACAAATGTAAATTGAATCAGGGGGTCTCCCAGGATTTGGTCCAGCTGAGGGGAGCACCTAAGGAAGATTATTTGCCTCCATTCATAACAAACAACTGTCAAAATTCTGCTCCAGGACTCCTTCCAAACAGACCTGGAAAACACATACATTCTTATTTCTTTGGACAGGAATGTTCCTGTATGTTGTTCCAAACCTTCCACTGATAGTCAGGGTCATTTTGAAGATTAAGAAGGATTTTCCAAAGATCATTGTGATGACTTCCTTCTGGCCCAGGCAGCAGTGGTTCTCTCTTCTCTCAGAAATGGCCAAGGACAATTACCAGAAACTTTCTCACAGACTGGACCTACTCACACAAGCCATGAGTTGCTTGATGTACCCCAACTTGAAACAACTTCAACTAACTGCCTGGATGAAATTAATTTTAATACCCTTTAGGGACCTAATTTGAGGATAAACAACAGGCATTAAAAGAGGCACAAAAACATGTTACTAGGAAATCATATGTTAGTAAATGGAAAAGATTTTCTAGTTAGTGCCCAAATAAGAATCAAGGCCCTTTTAAGGCTAGTATTTCTCTGATTCTACAATTTAGTGTGAGATATTATCCTCTGGTCTTTCGTACTCCATATCAAGGTTCATTTATTGGCTATTACAGCATGGCTGCCCATAGATCCCCTCCTTGAAGGCATTCCTATTTCAAGATGTTTTTGAAACATATTCTGCAAACCCATCCACTTAGAAAACAGATAGTTCCTCCTTGGGATCTTAATTCTGTTGTGGAAAAATGAACTCTTGCTCCATTTGAACCAGCTAATCAGGCTGATTGGAGTTTCTTAACATAGAAAACAGTTTTGCAATGCTGATTGAACCCATGCTATTTTGTTTGGGTTAGAACAGTTGCATATTGTAGCATAATTCACAGTCCCATGCTATTTGTTTGGGTTAGGCCGCAGTGGTGCAGCCATTAGCATTGTCGCCTCACAGCAAGAGGTTCTCCTGTTCAATTCTCGGCTGGAGCGCCTTCTGTGTGGAGTCTGCATGTCCTTCCCATGGGCGAGTGACATTAAAGACATGCAGGTAGGTGCCTGCATGAATGGGTGTGCCTTCCTTGAAGGTTGCGCGTCGGGCTGACACCTCGGCACCGTAAAAATCCACTGCCAATCATTAGCAGACCGGAGTTCCGCTGTGGTGACCCCCAACCGGGAAAAACCAAAAGACATTACTTTTGGAATCAATTGCATATTGTAACATATCTTAAGAGCTAATATATGTGCTGTACTTGCAATCACATGTAGCTGACTGTTCATTGATGTTTAATGGATAACAAACAGACTGTTTTTCACCACTTGCTATTTGTTGCACATTTTGCCCTGCTGCTTACTAGTCTTCCTGACCTTTTTTTCTCAACATCCTTTCTCACTATCACTATCTTCTACCTCAACTATTGTGGTCTCTTTCCCCTTTCCCTCTGGCTGTTATTCTACTGCTATGTGCCTACTTTGTTCTTTCCTACCTGTCCTTAGATTCCATATCTACCTCCCCAATATGTGTAAACCCCTTGTAGTCATGAATGCTCACTGTCTGCTTTTATTTTAATCTGCCTATTCCTCTTCCTTTTTAGGAGTGTATTGCTGCATTTATAAAAAACGTCAGTACCGGACCTTACTCTACCTGGTTGAAACTGAGACCTGTCTTTACCCAGTCCAACACGGTGACCAGCAGATACCTTTCAGAAGCTATCTGTATGTTATATTAATATATTTCTATTCTGTAGCAACTCACCTTGCTATAGATTCTAGCCAATTGTGAAGCACACCACCCAACCCCCCAGTTCCCTCAGCTGTTCCTTAATCTCTATCTTTTTAGTCTCACCCCTCTTCTTCTCTCTCTACCCCCCTTTTATTTTTATTCATTAACTCATGTGTCCCAGCATTGGTATCTCTCCACCACCCTTTTATCTTTAATCTTTACCTTTACTACTCTCACCCATCTCTTCCTCCATCCCTCGGCTAACTTAGTTAATTTAGTTGTTTTTTTTTTTTTTTTTTTTACCTACTTCATGCAGTTACTCTAAACGGCCTGTACCTGCTTACTTTCCTTTTCTGCTTCCCCCTCCTCCTACCCTATCCTTTACTAACTACTTTGTTATCTCTCCAGATCCAAACTCGTAGTTTCTACTCCAATCTCCTGCTGAAATCCCCTATCTAGTGTTGTCCCATAGCCATTGCAGCTTTCTGTACCTTATATCCCTCCTTCTCCCATCAAACTGCTGCTCTTCTGACTCACAGACAGTCCTCTATTTGGTGAAACAGTACCTCTAGTTGATTGTTTCTGTAGTTTCCTGGCTGTCGGAGACTCGGCTCTTCCCGCTTCGTTTACCCTCACTACACTTGGGCTCACTGCGCTCCCCTACCCTACCCCCATTAACACCCACCCCCACATTCATTACATTTATACTCTCTACACTCCTCCCACACCACACTCTGACCAATCCCATTTCCCAACCAATTCCCCCTCTCCTTCAATCAAGCATTTCCCCTCCCACTTTATTTCCCTACCCCTATTAACACTACCCCACCTCCTGCACTCTCTCAACCACCAGACTACCTTATTCCCTACATTATTAACCCCCTATTTCCTATCTTTATGACTTAACAAAACATAACACCTTTACTGCTACTCTGTAACTGTCTCAAGATGTCCCCTCACTATCTCACTATCCCCTTTCTCTTCTTATTAGCTCTGTCAACCTCATACCACACTTCTCTACTTAACAGTAACACCTACTCTCTCCTACAGTCTTTCCTCACACAACCCTCACACATTTCTTATCTCACCCTACATATTCTTACTCTTATCCTCCAACCTCTTCATGATCAGAATATACTGTACCGCATCTCTTTCCACTTATATAACACCTAGAACTCCCTGTACTGTACAATTACTCTCTTTGTTACTCTCTTTCTTTGACTCACTCCTCTTGGATGGAGATATCCATCCCAATCCAGGACCAGCCACCTGTACTTCTAATTCTCATTCTACTTCACCCTGTCAGTCTCTACCCCAATTCCAGACCCCCCCCACCTAAATCCCTAATTATGTTCTCTCTAAATATCCAAAGCATTGTTAACAATATTACAGAATTGCACTCTTGGATCCAACTTAACTCCCCTCATATCTTAAATCTACCTATAGTAACATTACAAGTATGCAAATTGAGCCCACTGAGTCCACACAGTCAGTACAAGTGATTAATAGAGCCAGTGCTAATAATCTCTCTAATGAGAGAGTCGTGAGACCGCGGATCATTGCATCAGCTTCTACAGAGGCCAAGCAGTCAGAAACACACATGCACTCTAACAGAATTTTTTTTTTATTAAAAGACCTCTCCTCCCTATATGAGAATGCTCCAAGAGCAGAGGGAGGAGAGGGAGACTGCAACAGCTACAGAGCACCAACATTTCAGACAGCCAGGAATGGAGATGGAAGAGACAGGTTTATTAATAAACATTTCATCTTATTCACTAACTGATACTCAACTTTCTGTACTGTTGAAAGATCTTAATTTTATACCTGCCCAAAAAAACAGATTTGGTGGAGGTGTTGAAATGTCTAAAGTTGTTTGAGCGAAATTTGAACTTAAAAGCTTTATTTAAGGAAGAGACATGTATGTATGAAGTTTTAAAAAAAACAAGTACTTTCATTCCACCCTCACACCCTAAGGTAGAGACTTTCATTGGAATATTTGAGAAACAAATTAGAAAGAAATTAGCTGGACAAGGTAAAGCTAAGTTTTATAACATGTCAAAGGCTGAACACAATGCTCTACATGAATTAAAGAACATATCTAGTGCTGTTATTAGACAAACTGACAAGATGGGGGGGGGTTGTGGTCTTAGATAAAGACCTTTACTTACAGCAGAAGAACATTTTATTAAATGATGTTAACACATACGTGAATGTATCTGGTTCCACTGTGAAAGGGATTCTTGAGAAAGTCTCTTTTTTGGTATTTGATCTACTGATTACTAATTTGATTAATGAACCTTTATTTGAATGCCTTAAAGTAGAATATCCATTAATTCCTAACCTGTATGGACTGCCCAAAGTACATAAACATCTGAATATACCACCTATGCGTCCTATAGTATCCAGCAAGGGCTGGGTGACTGAACCTCTATCTATTTATGTGGAGAATAATCTACATCCCTTTCTAGATCAATGTGTCACTATATTGAAGGACACCAAGACATTTCTACATAATTTGTATATACAAACATGTAACTTACATACTGATTATTGGTTTGTGACCATGGACATAGAATCCGTATTTACCGTCATTCCCAATGAATGGGGAATATCTAGTATCAGGAAGTTTCTGAACAGTAAGAATTGGAGTGACAGGAAGGTTTCTCTTATCTGTAAGCTGTTAGAATACTTGACAACAATGTTTTCACATTCAATAATGAATTTTACCTCCAGAGGTATTCATGCATGAATCGTGCCATCCCAAATAGAACCAAAATGCTCTCATCCAAAAAAAGGAAGCCAATCTGGTTGTCCCCTGCCATAAACAAACTTTACAACAAAAGGAAGAAACTTTTGCAGAAAAGAGGAAAATCCCAGGATGCAAAACACTCCCTTACTAGCCTCAGTAAGAAACTGAGATGCCTCATAAAATCCTCCAAAGCTAGTTACGAAAATAAAATTGCCAAAGATTCCAAAGACAACCACAAGGCATTCTATAACTATGTCAAGAATCTAAATGGCAATGCTCAGATCTGCTCTGAGCTAAAACAGAATGGCATTAAATATATACTGATCCCAAGGATATTGCCAATATCCTGGCAGATCGATTCAGTGCCAACTTCACCCCCCTCTCACCCCCTAAATGGCCCATCTCAATACCGGAAGATTGCCAAATTCCTGTAATAACGGCCACACAGGTACAAAATGCACTCTCTAAAGCCAAGAATACAGCATCCATGGGACCAGATGACATCCTGGGCTGTGTACTACATGAACTACAATATGAACTGGCACCTCACCTAAGTGTCATGTTTAATCATAGCCTCACCTCAGGTTTCGTGCCCACTGAGTGGCGCAGAGCTACAGTTATCCCAATCCACAGGGGGGGATCCACCTTGGATCCCGGAAACTACCGTCCCATCAGTCTGACAAGCCTTATCTGAAAGGCCATGGAGCGTATTATCATGGAACTTATAAACAAAGACATTGGCAACCTTCAAACACTGGACCCCACCCAGTTTGGGTTTGTGAAAGGCTGATCTTGTCTCCTGAACCTGATTGACTTCTTTGAATCAGTCTCCAGAGCCATGGACAAGGGTAAGGTGGTCCACACAGCCTGTCTAGACCTTGCCAAGGCCTTTGACACCATCCCCCACTCTGGAATCATAGATAAACTTACTAAGTTGGGCATTAATCCCTATGTCACCCAATGGGTTGCTAAATGGCTTACTGATAGAACCCACACTGTAAAAGTAGCCGACTCCAAATCCAGCTCCAGACAAGTGACAAGTGGAGTACCTCAGGGTTCAGTCCTGGGGCCGCTCTTGTTTGGCATCTACTTCTCTGAAGTACAGGTCAACACTAAGGGACTCTGGCTAACAAAGTTTGCAGATGACTGCAAACTGGGAGCCATTATTGAATCCCCAAATGATGTGGATACTCTACAAAAGGGCCTTACAGAAACAGATGCTTGGTGCCAGAGCCATGGGCTCAAGCTCAATGCCAAGAAATGTATTGTTATCCCTTTGGGAAAAACATGTATCCATGAATTACCATATAGGTGGCAGTACACTAAACACAGAAAGTGTGATAAGAGACTTAGGGACACAGGTGGACAGTGGTCTCACCTTCGATAACCACATCGCCACAACAGTCAGGAAATCCTTCTATGTGGCACACCTCATCACGAAGGGCTTTTCATCCAGAAAAAGGAGGTCATTGTCCCACTGTACTCATCCCTCATTAGACCCATTATAGAATACAACGCCCCATTTGGTATGTATCTCTCAAGACATCTGCAACAACTGGAAAGGCCTCAGAAATACCTCACTAAAAGAATCACAGGCCTAAAGCAGATGCCCCACGCTGACCGCCTTAAAAACGCCAGCTATACTCTGTCGCATATCGTCTACTCAGAGGCGATCTCTGCTTAACATACAAGGCCATGTCAAACCCAGAGCTGTTGGACATGCTACACTTAAAGAAATCCCAATCCCTCAGAGCTACACGCTCCAGGGATCTAAACCTTGTCATTACAATAAACAAAACATGCTGGAGGGATAGGTTCCTGACCCAGAGACTCCCCAGACTCTGGAATAGATTGCCCATACATGTCAAGCAGAGTGCCTCTTTGGACCTCTTCAAGAGGAACCTTGACGATTGGATGGGAGAAAGGAAATTCACCCCAGGGATCACGTCAGTCGCCCTGCTAGACAGGGGTCCAGGAAAGTAAATAATGTGGGAAGAAATAGCCAGGGAATTGTTATGGCTAGGCTTGTATAGGCCCTAGGGCTGATAGCCTAGTACCAACCTATGAACCTAAGAGGGTTGGCGTAGCTATGGGCACACCATGTGCGAACAGCTACTCCAACCTTTGCTTATTTCAATGGGAAATGGACTTTGTTTTATCTAACAATGCATTTACTGAGAATTTGAAATGGTATACACACTTTGTAGATGATGTCTTTTTGTTGTGGGATGGCACTATTGAACATCTGAATGACTTTATTGCATATTTGCACACTACCACTAGTTTCCTTAAATTTACACATAAATATTCTTATAGCAACATTAAGTTCTTGGATGTGAAGATTAGTAGAGGGGAACTACACACGATACACACAGGCCTCTATAGAAAGCCGGTCAGGAGAAATAACATGCTACATAATTGTAGTATGCACCCTCGACATGTAAAGAAAAATGTCTTGAAGGGGCAGGTCTTCAGAACAATGAGGCTTTTCAATGATGGTGTTGATCTGGAAAGGGCACAATCAAATCTTAAAGCTGAATTCCTTAGCAGGTGCTACAAAGCTGTAGAGATATATAGCTTTATCACAGAAGCCTGGACAGAAAGGGAGAATAGATGCAGGCCATATTATGGAGAAGAGACTCCATTTGAAATAAACTTACAACTAAATAGAGTGAAGCCTGGTGATTTTAGGGTCACCCTGCTATACTCCAGTGATATTAACAGTATATGTGATATTGTGAGAGCTAACTGGAACATTCTAAGAACTGTAGATGAATTTGAAAATGCGATAGGTGAAACACCATGCTTTTCATTTAAGAACAACACATCCCTTAAAAGGAATCTTTGCTATAATCTAAATAAGAACCAAGGAATTCCTTCAGAAAGAACTGATACACATAAATGCAACAATTGTAGTGCATGTAAATATGTATATACTGGTGAATTTTATCAACACCCTATATTGCACTTTAACACTGACTTTAATTTTTATGCTGATTGTAGGACAAAAAATGTGGTTTATTTCAGTTTCTGTAAGATATGTTATGCATACTATACTGATAAAACCAATTGTATGCTGAAAGACAGGATGCTTGAGCACTACAGGGATGTACAGAACACAAAAGAAACTAGTGCCTTGGCACAACATGTTTTAAAAGAAGGAATGAATCATAGCTTTAGTTTCCTTGTGTTAGTTGAAGGTACAAGGGGAGACTTTAAGAACATAAGTGAAGTGGCAGTGCAAAATTGGATAATTAAACTTCAGTCAGACAGACCTCCGGGATTGAATGCCAAAGTCTCCCTAAAACCCTTTTTGAAAGCGAGACCTTTGAAGCATTAAAGTATGATGAAAAACTAAACTGTTATTTTTACGATATTGTTTTTAAAAACATTTTAAGTGCTTGACAAAGTGCCTTTAATTTGTTGATTGATTTGTGATGTCATTAATTTGTATGGTTTTAAGTGCTTCTGTTTTTAAGAGACTGTATGTCTGATGTAGCAGTGAATACAGTGAAAGCGCTAATATAATAAATTTTGTTATTTTTTTTTTCCTGCTATGAGTGAGGCTGTTTCTTATTTATTTTCCAAAATTACAGAATTGCACTCTTGGATCCAACTTAACTCCCCTCATATCTTAAAACTCTCTGAAACCTGGTTAAAGTCTCACATCTCTAACTCAGAAATCCTACCCCCAGGCTATAACATCTATCATGCAGACAGAGCTAACCAGAGAGGTGTAGGTGTTGCCATCCTGTACTCTAAACATCTTACTGTTTCTCCACTCACAACCTCCTTATCCAGTTTTGCTCCTGCAGAAATCCTCACTGTGAACTGCTATCTCAACCCCCATAAAAAAATTTGCCATCATCTCCATCTACATCCCCCAGGTGACAACATTCCTATTCTTGGAAACTTTCTCTCCTGGCGCTCCCAAAACATTCCCTATGAAACCATTATACTTGGTGATGTTAACATCAATTGGGCGTTGCTTTCCTCCTCTTCCCCTACTCAAGGCCTAAATCTGTATGGCTTCCACCAATTTATATCTTCCCCCACTAGAGCCAACAGAAACTCTACTTCTGGATCTATTATAGACTGGATCCTCACTTCCAACCCTTCTGTCTA
Source organism: Protopterus annectens (assembly GCF_019279795.1). Classification (NCBI taxonomy): domain Eukaryota; kingdom Metazoa; phylum Chordata; order Ceratodontiformes; family Protopteridae; genus Protopterus; species Protopterus annectens. The sequence goes on along the minus strand of NC_056726.1, from coordinate 424,418,178 downwards.
TCATAACCCTAGCATACTACCCAACTCTCTCAGTGACCAGTCCCCTGTCTACATCCACAGATACTCTCTACAGTCACCCAAAGAACACCTTTACAGAGAATGTCATAATCTGACTTATTTTGACCCAGACAAGTTTAACACTATCCAATGTCAGCTGGGCCTTCCTTTATAACCTCCCCCATAATGATGCAGTAACTGCATTCAATAAGATATTCCTTGACATTCTGAACACCATGGCCCCATCCAGAAAAATCACGGTAAAATCAAACTGTGACCCCCTGGCTCACTAAACAGACACTTTCTATTATGCATCAAACGGACTCTGCCTGGAAAACATGGGTCAAAAATAAAACCTCTCCCCTGCTCCAGCACTACAAAGAACTTAGAAATCTGTGTAAAAAACTAATCATCAAAGATAAAAAAAACATTCTTTGCATCTAACCATGGTAGCCCACATACTAACCCTAAGAAATTCTGCTGTACTGTTAATAAAATCATCTACCCTAGTACTCCTCCTACTCCCAAACCCTTCCCCCATAATACTGCCACAGAAACTGCTGCTCTACTAAACAATCAATTTATAGAAACTCTCCAAAGACTAACTCAACATAGTTCCAACACCTCTTCTCTGCCTTCACCTCCCAGTCCTTCTTCCTCTAAGGTCTTCTCCTTTCAACCTCTTCCCACTGCCCTTATCAAATCCTACTTGAACAAACTCAAATCCTGCTCCCCTTCTGTTGGCAACTTACCTCCCCACTTTCTTAAAATTGCTGCCTGTTCTGTTGCTCACCCAGTCTCCATCCTCATCAGTCGTTCTATTACAGAAGCTGCTGTCCCTGAAAATCCTTTCACACAATTCCTTTAAACAAGGGTGGCAACTCCACTGACCCCTCAAACTATCGTCCTATTGCTTTTCTATCCCCACTTTCCAAAATTCTAGAAAAATGCATTCATTCTCAGCTACTTAAACACTTGCTTGAAAACAGTTTCCTAACTCCCACCCAGCACGGCTTTCGACCCCACCATAGCACATCTACCGCTCTACTCTCATTCACCCAAACAGTACCAGAAGCCTGTGATAACAACCTTCTTCTTTCCTGTCTATTCCTTCATCTATCAAAAGATTTTGATACTGTCTCCCACCCTAAACTTTTAACCAAACTTGTTGACCTTCACCTATCCACCATCTCTATAGCTTGGTTCTCTAGTTACTTATCTAATAGACTACAATCTATATGCTGGCAAACATTCTCCTCCCCACTCCTGCCTGTCTACACTGGTGTTCTCCAAGGCTTTATTTTGGGTCCCCTTTTGTTCGGTATCTTTACCAACAACTTACTTTCAGCTACTAACCTCTCAACTCTTACAATATGCTGATGACTCCACCATTATTACCACTGCCTACAGCATCCCTGAACTTCTTTCTCTTACCCAAGACACTTTCACTTCCATTGAAACCTGGCCCACTGATAATCAACTAATATTAAATCCAAAGAAAACAAATCTTCTACTTTTTCTTCCTAAAACATTAGTACAATATAAATCTTCTTTCTCCATTAGCTCCCTTAACAATACCACCATCAGACCTGGACCACATATTAAATTACTAGGTGTCACCATCGATGACAAACTAAAATTCAATATACATATCAATCAATGCATAAAAAAAACCCACCAAAAACTTGGCCTCCTGTACCGCGGTCATAAATTTCTTTCTCCCTCCTCCAAACCCTCCCTAACCCTGTCTCTCCTCTTACCCAGCCTTCTGTATGCAGCCCCAGTCTTTACTAACCTTCAGTCATCCCTTCTCAAAAAATTAGAGCAAACCTACAATAAAATAGCTAAATTTGCCTCCAGTCTTTCCTATAAAACCCACCACTGCCTTACCCTTAAAACTTTGAATGGCCTGAATTCCCTAAACAACTGCTCCTTCCACAACTGCATATAACACACACAGTTCTTTATAACCCTACCTCCTGCCCCTCTATCTTTAATATTGTATCACAATACAACCCCCAATGTCAGCTTCGTACATCTGACAAACATCTCCTTGACATCTACAAATCCACAAAAAATGTGGGTAAGTCACTATACAAATACTCAGTAGCTCACTCCTGGAACTCCCCTCCTCATCACATAAGAAGTAACCCCAGTAAGGCCAAATTTAAACAGGAACTTAAACACTACCTACAAAACACCTGGTCCTGACCTTGCACAGCTCCTACCTGACTTGTCGTACCCTCTTACTAAATTATACAATCTTTCATTATTTTTATATCTCTTCTGTTCTCTCTCCTCTCGTATCCCTAGTGCTAATTCTACAATATAACACCTAGCTTTTGTAAATCCTTTTGTACATCCAAATTATCTTGTTGTTACAGCATTTATGTATACATACATAAATATATGTATATATATATATATATATATATATATATATATATATATATACACATATATACACATATATCTAGACATACACACACACACACACACACACACACACACACACACACACACACACACACAGTAACTTATACGAAACTATGTGATTTTATTTACTTTTTTTTGTTGTATAAATCCTTGCTGTTTACCATGATGATGTAAATGTTTGTTTTGAAAGACTGTAATTGTAACTGGAGCTTTTCTCCTCGGGTCTGCACTGAAAATGGGCCTTTGGCTCAGTTGGACCAACCCGGTTAACAAATGACAATAAATAAATAGATAAATAAATAAATACTCTGATGTCTGCAAGAAGAGTGTCTAACTTGCAAGTTTTAATATTGGGTCATGCTTATCTCCTTTTCCTCAGAGATAGGGTTTCCTTAAGAACTAATCCTGCATGTATGCCTAAAGAAGTATCCGAATATACTTTAAGCCAAACTATCAATCTCCCTGTTCTCTTTCCAGGAAAAAAAAATGAGGGAGAAAGGATTCTTCATAATTGGAGTGCCCACAGACAACTCATTTAGTATCTTGACAGCGCTAAAGCCTTCACGATTCTGATCAGTTATTCATTTTTATGAAAGTAAGAGAAAAAGGCAACCTGTTTCAAAGCATAGTTTTTCCAAATGGTTGTCCTATGCCTTTTCCTTTGTTATTCCCACAATATCAAATCAATTCCAGGTAGGGTCAAGACACATTCTACTAAGGCCTTGGCTTCATCAGTGGCTTTTTGGAAAGGGGTGTAATCTAGAAATATTCTATACATACTCTTACAAAAATAATTCCTTCCCAGAGCAGGCTTTGCTAGAACCATTCTCCAGGGACTACTGGACCCTTATTTTCTTTCTCCTAGTTCTTATAAGTTGTGGTAATCTACTTATATAGCCATGACTACTGCAGCAGTCATCAAATGGTGAAAATAGTACAGATGTATAAGTAAACATACCATAACATTGGATGCTTGAATGATCACTGCTGCAGTAGCCACTCCATCCCTCCCTCCCTGCCCCTTATTTTTATGTTTTTGTCACCGGTGTTTACACATTAGATTTTACTTTCCTAGCATTGTCCTTTTGCAGGGCTCTAGTTCTCTCTTTCAGTTGGCATGAAAGCTCATAAGGACTTAGGTTCATAGGTTCATAGGTTCATACTAGGCTATCTGCCCTAGGGCATTTATAAGCCTAGCCAGAATGTGTTTGGCTTTCGCCACCCATTTTAAATTTATTTTGCTATGCCCTTTTTTGAGGTTAGTATACTGTGCCTCTGTCTAAAAGTGACACAGAAGTGATACCCGGGGTAAACCTACGATCTCCCATCCACTCATCAAGATTCTTCTTGAATAGAGTCAATGAGGGACTCTGCCTAACCTGGACTGGGATTTTATTCCAGAGTGAAGGGAGCCTCTGGGTTATGAATCTGTCCCTCCAGCATGTCCTATTTATTTCAGTGCTGAGGTTCAAGTCTCTCGAGCGCGTAGCTCGATGGGATTTGGATTTTCTGAGGTGCAGCATGTCCATTAATTCTGGGTTAGTCAGTAGAAACAGACACCACTCACAAAGATAAGGACCCGACTGGTCTGGTAGTAGGTAATAAAGGATAAACGCAGCTTCTACAGCAAGTCAATTTAATGTATGAAACACATCAAATACACGACAGGAACAATCCACAACGTAAATACAACGTAAATACACACTGTTAAGCGCTTTCATCCGCCAAAAGGCAGACTTCATCAGAAAGCCCTTCTGATGAAGTCTGCCTTTTGGCGGATGAAAGCGCTTAACAGTGTGTATTTACGTTGTATTTACGTTGTGGACTGTTCCTGTCGTGTATTTGATGTGTTTCGTACATTAAATTGACTTGCTGTAGAAGCTGCGTTTATCCTTTATTACCTACTACCAGACCAGTCGGGTCATTAATTCTGGGTTGGACATGGCTTTATACGTCAGGCACAGATCGCCTCTGAACAAGCGGTATGCCACTGAGTAGAGCTGAAGTTTCTTTAACCGGGCAGCATATGGCATCTGTTTGAGCCCTTTGATCCTCTTGGTGAGGTACTTTTGGGATCTTTCCAGTTGCTGCAGGTGTCTGGTAAGGTACATCCCAAAAGGGGCATTGTACTCAATTATGGGCCTGATGAGGGATGAGTAAAGAGGCACGATGACCTCCCCTGATCTAGATGTGAATCCCTTCATGATTAGGTGGGCTATATAAAATGTTTTTCTAACCACTTTGGCCACGTGGTTGTCAAATGAGAGATTGCTATCAACTTGGGTCCCCAGGTCCCTAATTACTTCTTCTGTACTTAATGGATTACCACCTATGTGGTAATTTGTGGGCACTTTGTTTTGCCAAAGGGGATGACTATACACTTTTTGGCATTTAGCTTGAGGCCATGGCTCTGGCACCATTTGTCTGTTTCTATGAGGCCCTTTTGGAGGATGCTTGTGTCGGCTGGAGAGTCGATTATGGCACCCAGTTTGAAGTCATCTGCGAACTTGGTCAGCCACAGTCCTTCCGTGTTGGCCTGTACCTCCGAGAAATATATACCGAACAAGAGAGGTCCCAGGACTGAGCCTTGTGGGACACCACTTGTAACTGGTTTGGAGTCTGACATGGCTCCAGCAATTCTAACCATGTGGGTTCTGTCCTTAAGCCAGTTTGCAATCCATCTAGTGACATAGGGGTTTATATTTAAGCTGGTGAGCTTATCTATAATGCCCGAGTGGGGTATTGTATCGAAGGCTTTTTGCGAGGTCCAGGTAGGCTGTGTGGACCACCTTCCCCTCGTCAATGGCCTTGGTGACTGTTTCAAAGAAATCAACCAGGTTTAAGAGGCAGGATCTGCCCTTAACAAAGCCGAACTGGGTAGGATCCAGTGTCTGTAGGTCCCCAATATCTTTATTTATGAGGTCCATGATGATCCTTTCCATAGCTTTGCAGACCAAGCTAGTCAGGCTTATGGGGCGATAGTTTCCAGGATCCGTTGAGGCACCACCTTTATGGAAGGGGACCACTGTTGCTGTACGCCACTCTTTGGGCACATATCCTGTAGTAAGGCTGAGATTAAACAGTAATTTTATGTTTGGGTTTAGCTCTTCTTGGAGTTCATGTAGGACGCAGCCCGGGACACCGTCTGGTTCCATTGATGCTGTGTTTTTTGCTTTGGAGAGGGCGGCTCTTACCTGAGCATCTGAGATGTCAGGGGGGCAGCACTCTGCTGGGATAGATATTTGCCCTTTTGGTGGGGAGGGGGGGAGAAGTTTGCGCTGAACCTGTCAGCTAGGATGTTGGCAATGTCTGTGGGTTCAGTGTATTTTTTTTCATTTTGGACTAATTCTGAGCATATCTGGGAATTACCACCCAGGTTCCTAACGTAACCAAAGAAAGCCTTGTGATTATCCTTAGTGTCCTGTGCAATTTTTCTCTTGAAGCTGGCCTTAGACAATTTTATGAGTGCCTGTAGTTTTTTGCTAATACTGATTAGTGATGCCTTCCCTTTTTGGGATTTTGCTCTATCATTTAGTAGCTTCCTCCTTCTGTTGTATAGTTTGTTTATGGCTGGGGTCCACCAGACAGGACGTCTGCCTTTGGAGGATTGGGTCTTGGTTTTATTTGGGATCGCATGATCCATGCATTCCTGAAGGTGTTCATAGAATGCGTTTATAAAGAATTCTGCGGTCTGGGCCGTATTTTCCACAGGCCCGGGGACGTTGAAGGATTCCACCTCGGTTTTGAGGAGTGTGAAATTTGCTTTAGAGAAGCTTTTCACTGTGGTTTTCTGGGCAGGGGATGGGGTCTGGATGTGAATATCCAGTGAGATTAGTTTATGGTCTGATCTTACCAGTGAGGGATACACTTCTGGTCTGGAGCATAGAGTCCCCATGTTGGTGATGATCAGGTCCAGTATGTTTTCCCCTCTTGTGGGAGTGGTAACAAGTTGTTCCATAGCATTTGAGTTTATAAATTCTAGGAATCTTTGGGCTAGGGTGTTGGAGCTAGAGTAATGCTCCCAGTCTATGTTTGGGTAGTTGAAGTCGCCCAATATAATGGTGTTTGGAGAGACCTTCATATTTTCCAGTGTTCTCAGGAAGGCCGAGTGGGGTTCCTGGGTTTGGGAGGGTGGTCTGTAGCAGGCTATAAACTGGAAGGCAGTTTTACCCACTGTTAGTTGCACATGGATAGTCTCTGATGCTTCGTGCTTTGCCACCAACCTGGAGGTGTGGGTATCTTTGATGAATATCGATACTCCCCCTCCTTTTGTGGTTCGATCCAAGTTTTGGGGCCGAAAAGCATGGTATGAGGTATAATCTGGTAGTGCTGGGGTGCTCTCGGGAGCCCTGAACCAGGTTTCTGTTACTGCACAGATATCGATGTTCTCCATGCTAAGGAGAGTTTCGAGTGCGTGCATCTTGAGGTTTAGACTTCTGGCATTGAGTAGCATTACTCTTAGTTTCTTATCCCTTGTGATACCTATGGAGGTGGGTTTGTCTTTTGAGCCTTGCCTAAAAAAGGCACTATGGGGGTAGCAAGAGCCTTTGCCAATATCCGAAAGCCCAGGGTGACAGGTGCAAGCCGTCCCTAGCAAAGCATCGTGGCTTGTCGAGCATATCATCCCAAGCTGACAGGCATTGGATCCCCTTTGAATGACACCAGTACTTAAGCCAATTGTTGAAATTGATCATCTTGTCTTCATATTGTGGCATCATTCTTGGTGAGGTTAAGATGCTACTCAAGGTCAGGGTCATACCGGCCTGGGCTACATGCTCAGAGAGCTCCTTTATGTCTCTTTTCATGTAGTCCAGGGAGGTACGTCTCAGGTCATTCACACCAGCATGGACAATGACTGAGTCATATTTGTACTTGCCTTGGAGTGACCTGAGTGCTTGTGTTATGTGGCGGATCCTAGCGTCCGACAGGCTGCTCACTGTGACCCTCTCCTTGTTCAGCCTGGTGAACGGGACGTCAGTGTGCCTGACGATAGAGTCACCTATTATAAGTGTATCAGGTGTGTTGTTTAGTCTTAAGGGCTGTGACTGTTCGGCACACTGGCTTTGTGAGATATGTGTTGCACGTGTTTTGTTTTGGGGTAGCGGTTGCTTGGGTGTCTGCTTTGGAGGTCTCTGCTGCTTAGGCAGATCTTTATTTAGAGCCTCCGAGTATGTTTTTGTGTGATTATGTGTTTGGTTTGCTGTCGTGGTAGGTCTATGTGAGACTGGGATTGTAGTGAGTGTGGTTTCCTTCTCCTCCTGATTGGTTATGCCAGTACTGAGTTGAGAGAGCTTAGCCTCCAGTTTGGCTATATGGTTGCATCTCTCACATGGGTTGGAATTTGTTGGGAGGAGGAGAGGGTTGTCTGTGTACATGAGGCAGTTGTAACATTGCCTCAAGATTCCCATATTCACCAGCTGGACCGGAGAGGAGATTGACAACTGACCTTTGGACATGCTAGAATAATATTGGGAATTCCTTAATAATTGAAAACAAGGGCCAGTGGGGAGTGAGGGTGTAGTGCTTTTAATTTTTAGTGCTGACTTATATAATTGCTTTAGTGAGCAAGTGCCAGGTAACTTAAGTGCAATGTGTTACAGGTAACTTAAATGCAAAAAACGACAAACAGTAACTTTCTTTCAAGTGAAACAAGGAAATAAGTACAGTTATCAATGCAGATATCACTAGTGATCCACAGAAGCGCTGAGAAGCCGCGTATAAGGTGGAATTAGCATTCCAGGGAAATAACAAGCAAACAAACAACAAGCATATAAACAAAGCTAGATTCAGCAGGCCTGGATCTAGTCTATGCTACAGCAAACAAGGTGTACCAATTTCAGTAAGATACAGTTCAAATATTCAGGCACTATAAACCTTTAACCAGAAATTCCCAGCTCAGAAGGGCAGAGTCCAGCCTCTTCTCCCTCAAGAGTGCAGACCACGAACCTTCTTAATGTAAAATAACTGGCCTGAAGCCCAAGTGCTTAAACCAGAACTAATACACTTTAAGAATAACAGACACTGGGCTCTCAGTCAGCAGTTCCCAACTTAGAAGGATGAAAGCTACCTGTCCTGCCACCACAGTGCATGCCACAAACCTTCCTAATGTAAAACAACTGGTCTGAAACCCAAGTGTTTAAACCAAAAGGCTTAGAATGAGTTACACCAAGCATTAATAAATACAATTGAATACTTTAGAGAATGCCTGGATTAGTGCTCAAGTTACACAAACAAAGCTAGATCCAGCAGGCCCGAATCCAGTCTATGCCACAGCAAACAAGGCGCACCAACGTCAGTAAGAAGCAGTTCAGATATGCATGCACTATAAGCCTTTAACCAGAAATTCCCAGCTCAGAAGGGCAGAGTCCAGCCTCTCCTCCCACAAGAGTGCAGACCACGAACCCTCTTAATGTAAAATAACTGGCCTGAAAGCCCAAGTGCTTAAACCAGAATTAATACACTTTTAGAATAACAGACACTGAGCCCTCAATCAGCAGTTCCCAACCTAGAAGGATGTAAGCTACCTGTTCTGCCACTACAGTGCAGACCACAAACCCTCTCAGTGCAAAACAACTGGTCCGAAGCCCAAGTGTTTAAACCAAAAGGCTTAGAATGAGTTACACCAAGCAGTAATAAATACAATTGAGTACTTTTAAGATGATGCAAAAGTAGGTAGAAACACAAGTACAGTAAAGGCAGATGAAATTTTTTTTTTTCTGAATTGGTGCACATACTCTTGATTTTCTACAGCTCATTTCCAGCTGTCAACCGTCTGGGTGCATGTAAGGTGCCCTTAGATTTTGCTAGCTGATTGACTATGATATATTGTGCAGACTATAACCCACATAGCCATGGCTACTGCAGCAGTGATCACTCAAACATCTACTGTTATGGTAAGTTTACTTACACAACATTACTTTTTTATGACTTTTGTTATGTTTCTGTATGGAAAAGATTGGTCTCAGATATAATTCCTAAAATGGTAGATGTGCTGGGATCTGATGTGTAAAAGATGGGCATTTACATACCTGAAATTCTAATTTATAGAAATTTGCATGCTGACAGGTTTGCAAAATGGGCTGTTACCTTGTTTTGATTTGTCTTTTGCCTTTGTCGCGCATGAAAAAAATATATTTCTGTTTCACTTTGTCAAACTGCCTACACAAATAATAAAAATATATTTATCACATAAAAGCAATTTTTGTAAGTAATTTTGTGATAGTGTTTATAGTACACATTTATCTAGTTTTTATGTTGCAGAGTTCTGAAAATGTTGAATATTGTTATAGTAAATGAGAATATGTTGAGCACTTGCTGTTCTAGCTGAAAATGTTTAAATGAGATAGTCTCTAACCAGATAAAGTGGATAAAGCAGTTTTATTTTGGTGGTAATAGTGTAGTGGGCATTATATTTTTTGTGATGCTAGCAAATTGGTAATAAAAAATCCTGTACACTATCCTATATACATGTTTTAACTTGTTCTGTTGTAAGAGTAAATTCATACAGATAAGTAGATAACTAGTTGGATATAGTTATTTGGAATGTATGTGGGATGTGGTGTATAATGTGTAAAATATGTTAAAATTCAGATTTAAGGAATGAGTTTTATGATGCGTGGTCAGCTTCTTAAGTCTGTAGTGCACAATACTTAAGATATTGTACAAATTAGATCCCCACATATCCCATTTATTCATGTTTTCTGTGCTTTTTATGTTAGTTTTTTCCAGTTATTGTAATATATCAATTATCTACGTTTTGGGGCTTTAAATAATTTGCATGTTTTGATGAATTAATTGTTTTGCAGGTGGTATCTGTTTCTATGAGCATCAATTCATTTTTATGTATGTTGGCTCTTCAGTGATGATGTTTGGATTGCTAATTTTACAATGTAGTTGTGCTGTTGAAAGTATATATATTTCACTAAATGATAGTTAGAAATGGGTCTGTTTACCAGTAATGCCATTTTATGGTTGTCTAGTTGTGATCAGTGGTTTATTTTATTTTTATTCTCTTATTCTGACTTTTTTCAACAAAATATAAAAAAAAAAATAATTTATAGGGGCTTGTTTTAAGTGGGTGATACTGTTTTTAGGGGGATAGGTGTATGGATTTTGTGCAAGCAGTGTGTGTGTGTGTCCATGTGTGTGTGTGTGTGTGTGTGTGTGCGCGCATGTGTTTTACATTGTAGTAAATGGGAAGGGCAATATAATATTTTTTATTCATTTATTTTAACTTTTCCCATTCTAATAAGAACATATTTCATTTCTAGGGCTTGATTTAGGTGAGCAGTGTTGCTTTGGAGTTATGAGTGTGTTGATTTTGTGTGTGCAATATGCACAATTCATTTTTTATATTGTAGTGAATGAAATGTGGTCAGTGATTAAGTTTTATTTATTTTGTTTTACGTTTTTGTTAAAATAACTACTTATTAGGGTTTGGGTGAGCTAGGGAATTCTGAAGAATTATAATGTCTAAGTTTTGTGTATTCAGAATGTAAACTTTTAATTTAGTTTTTTAATTAGTGCATCAAAGTGGTAGGTTTAACGGAATTTTTTATTTTCGACGGTGCAGCAAGGATGTATATAATCTGTTGTGTGTGTCTACACAGATAAAAGCATACATGTATACATATATATATATATATATATATATATATATATAAATGTATACACGTGTGTGTGTGTGTGTGTGTGTATGTATATATATATATATATATATATATATATATATATATATATACAAATATTATTTATATATATATATATATATATATATATATATAAGTACACACACACACACACACACACATATATATATATATATATATATATACCTACACACATATGTTTGTGTGTATGTGTGTGCATAGGTATAAGCATGTATGTATGTATCCCTCTCTTTCTCTCTCTCTCTCTATATATATATATATATATATATGTGTGTGTGTGTGTGTGTGTGTGTGTGTGTGTGTGTGTACATATATACACATAACCCCACATAGCCACAGTTGGCTTTACATTACATTTTTTTTATTTTTAACAACCTATGCATTGAAGCATTTTAGTGTATGGTTTTGCACTAAGAAGATGTTTTCCATTAAGAAGTCATTTTGCATTAAATTCTAAGTTAAACGATGAAAGCACTTACCATTGAAGATTGGTCTGCACTGCCCGTTGCTCCATTTTATTTTTATTACAACATTCATTGAATTTTGATTTATATCTCTAGGAACAGAGTGTGGTATATGAATGCAACAAATCTTAAAAGATTATTAAAAATGTACAAGGCAGAAGTATAGACCTTTTCTTACTTATCCAAGTGCACCACAATATCTTTCTGAACAAAAGAAAAAAAAAATCCCAGAGACCCCACAAGCAATCCATGTTAACCAATGTTATTTCCAAACAATCTTGTTAATTCCTTTCTGCATTGCCAAGAAGCATACCTCTCGACCTCTTAGCACAAGAAATCTGGACAAAGCCATAAATAATGAAAGAGATTTTTATTGGAAGTCCCTTCCTTTCTGTTATGAGCTGTCAATTGCACTTGATTCTGCAAGGGTCTCTCAGTGCAGTAACAGTTTTAACACCTCTGCAGTAATGTGGGGGAGGGGACTGTCAATTCCTCTTACACTGTAAAAGAAAACACTGAACAAAGGCCTGCAATTTAGCTACTTTTCTGGCTGTAACTGGGTAACTTCTAAGTATAGTATAAAACAAGCTCTGAGCCAAACATAAATGAGGATGATTAAAGATAGCAAAGAAGCAGTCCTTTTACAGAAGGTATAGAAGATGATAGTGACCCACACAAATCCCATTATATGTCAATGGCATGGGAATTCACAGTTACTTCCTTATGTCTGTCATGAGTCATACAAAGCTTTATGGGAAAGAGAAAGGGTTGAGGAAGAACAAGATCACTTTGAGACATGAAACCCATTGGTAGCCATGTTGTGGAAAAGAGGCTAAAATTACAAATAAAACAGAGTGATTTTGAGGTATTAAAATAGGTCAGACAAGAAAGAAAGAGTGAAAAAAGAACAGATTTTGTAGTTCTATGGTGGAGTTTTCCTTTAAGCTAGTATAATGCTCACTTGATTCCCAGGCATTTTCTTTCAAAAATGAAATATATGGTTTCTACTGTGCTTGATTTTAACTCAAAAAACATACAGAATCTTTCCCTATCGAAGGTCTTTAACAACACTGCCCCAAGACCTATCTCTGATGCATCAACATATTAAGAAAGCCCTACTGAAACCTAGAGAGGCTAATATGGGCTCTGAACACAGCATTTTTTAAGCTGATTGAAAGCCTGTAGTGTCCAATTCACTTTAAGGGATATCTTTCCTTTGGTCATATCTATGAGGGGGAGAGCAGTTGATGCAAAATGGGGTACATATTTTGATACCACCCCTTTAACCCCCAAGAATGCCCTCGCTTGCATCTTGGTGCCAGGAACAGGACAATTTCTTGTAGTTTCCAATTTTTCTTTTTTTTGAGTCCAGCAATCCCTTTACCAATGACACAAACTAATATTTTACCTCTGTTATCCCTAACTTGTTCTTGGAGGCATTGACAGTTATTCTGGTTTGTCTCAGGGACTAGATGCAGCCTACACCTAGTCTCAGTTCTCCAAGTTTATTATTGCATCTTTTAGGAAAGTGGCAGTATATTTAACATTGGGTTTTAGGACTGTGTACGTTAATCTCTAAAAGGTTGCATGGACACCATGTAACCCAGAAATTAAGAACAGTATACTGGAATAGGCCCTCTGGAGTTAAAAAAAGATAACTTGTTTCAGCCGTTGAGAGAGAGAGATCTCCTAGTATACCTTTGTTATGTCTAATGTGGTCAAAAATCTTGGCTTCTTCACCCTTTCTCTTCATCACTATGCAGTGAGTAGCAGTCAGATTTCAAACTGCTGTTCATCTTGCTGAAATCATTACAGAACCTAATAGTTCCTTCAGGCTTTGTGACTAACACTATGAACCTGTTCCATTTGCTTTTTGACCCCTCTATGACCCCATCTGAATATTTTTTGTACATTATTTTGCACTGCCTCTATATGTGGCTCTGGTATTCTGTTAAGATTTAAGTTACCCTCTTCCCCAGGAACAATCTCAGTATGGTATTGAATCAGGTCTGTTCTGTCAGGTAGTTCTAACAATACTTCTTTGTTTTTTAATATAAACTGCTTTATTTAGTTTTCTCATGGATTAGATAGTATCTTATCTACCTGAACTGAAGGCATAAAGGTCTATTTTCATTTGTCACCACCAGATTTACCAGTCTTTGCTGGTAAACTACCTATAAAGGTCTGTGCTTCTTTCCATGGTTTCAGAATGTCAATATAGTGTATTTGTTCTGGTCTTCCCTTACCAGTCTAATTACCCCTGTAGTTTACATTATTTAAATTGTTTTCTCTTTCAAATGGATGCTGTCATTTGGCTTATCTTCATTATGAAGATATTACGTCAAGGTGAGTTTCATTGCCATGTATTGTGTTATGTGAGTTGGTGGTACACGTCCACTGTGGTATGACTGTGCAGTTTGTTTATACAATTTAAGGGGATGCATAGAGGCTTGCCCCACTGGGGAAAAAAAAAAGATTTTTTTTTTCTGTTTTTAAAGGTTTTTTGACTCACCATTTTTGAAATTATATTTTTGGTAAACAGTGATCCAAAAAAGGTATCATCAATCGCATGTATGTAAACCCTGTCATTCATCCATAATTTTTTATTCTGTGGAAGGTACCAAAACCAGGACCTAGTCTATCTTTAAATTCCATAGTCCTTGCATTTTTATTATACACCCTTCTTGTGTGGCCCGAGTTCTTTCTACTCGTTCTTATATAATGAGCATTACCACTTTCATCCTATCTTATAAGTTGGTATAGTGGTCTGACACTTTAAAATAGGGTTTTCTCTTCTTTTTCTTGAGTTTCTTTAACAACATCTAGCAGTCCATGAAGGTGTCTGCCATGTAACAACTTAAAAGAACTGCACCCTTTCAAGGATTATGGTCTAATGGCAAACAGGAGTTATGGTATTAACTAATCCCAGTTTTTACTCTTATTCTTGGTTACATTTCTCAACATCGAGTTTAACATTTGATTAAAATGTTCTAATAACCCAGCTGTCAGTGGATGTCACAGTGAGGTTTTTAACTGTTTGACCTTAAAGCACTAGTACAGTTTGGTGCATTATTCTGCTTATAAATAGAGTTCCCTGGTCATTGAATATATCCTTATGTATTCTGACTTTGGAAAATAATGGGCAACTCCCTAGTTATAGATTTGGCATTAGTCTTATATAAAGGTTCATAGGTAAGTACTAGGCTAGCTGCCATCATGGGCCATTTTAAGCCTAGCCAATTTCCCTTTCAAAATTGAGAATTAAACCCAGCACCTTGTGTCTGTAAGGTATACATCTTAATCATTATACCAACCCCCAGGAACAGCCCCAGGTTACTTAGTTGTACAGTCCAAAATAACTAAAATACATTGAAACAAATTGCTGGATTTTACCAATGGACCAACAATGTCCACCGCAATACATTCAAATTGCATTTCTATGGAAAGCATTGAGATCAAAGTGGTTTTTGAAGACTGGGGGAGTGACTGTTTTCTGACATTCAACACATCCAGCACAGACATTCCCAACTTCACTAATTATTCTTGACCAGTAAAACCTTGCTAAGATACTTGCTTTAAGTTTTGTCCATTCCTAGGTCTTCCTAATACATGACTATATAATAACTCATCTCTTTATCTTTGAAAGTTTTGGTCTGTAATAATTGATTTACTACATCCCCTCTGTCTTTACTTCCTGTGTACAATAGCTAATCCCATAACTCGAAGAATGAAGAAATGGGGACGTTTTGTTAGCTTTTTCCCTTATGACTCTAGCTATGCTCCCTTGCTGTGCTTCAAGTTTCATTTTTCCATTGTGCATTTTAAAGGTTTAACCAGCTTACATGTAAATTAGACAACACTGGAGTTTCCTCAGAGTCAGACTGATGTGAGACAGAAGGCACTGCTTCCATTCCTAGCAATACAGGCCTTGAGGTTTGAGTTTTCCGGTACATGTCTTAAAGAAAGGCAAATCATACCAGTACGGCCTTAAACTAAATGCCAAAAAATGTATAGTTATCCCTTTTGGAAAAAACAAAGTACCCACAAATTATCACATAGACAGCAACCCACTGAGTACGGAAAAAGTAATCAGAGACCTAGGGACCCAAGTAGACAGCGACCTCTCATTTGACGTCCACGTTGCCAAAGTGGTTAGAAAAACATTCAACCTTGCACACCTCATCATGAAGGGTTTCACATCCAGATCCAAGGATGTCATTGTACCCCTATATTCCTCCCTCATCAGACCCATGATTGAGTACAATGCCCCATTTGGTATGTACCTCACCCGGCACTTGCAACAGCTGGAGAGACCACAAAAGTACCTCACCAAAAGGATCAAGGGTCTCCAACATATGTCTTATTCTGCCAGACTAAAGAAACTTCAGCTCTATTCAGTAGCATACCGCCTGCTCAGAGGTGATCTCTGCCTGACATACAAGGCCATGTCCAATCAGGATCTGATGGACATGCTCCACCTCAAAAATCCAAATCCATCAGGACCACGAGAGCTAAAGACTTAAACCTCGGCACAAGTATGAATAGGACATGCTGGAGGGATAGATTCATAACCCAGAGGCTTCCCATGCTTTGGAACAGGATCCCAGTTCGTATTAGGCAGAGCCCCTCACTGAATCTCTTCAAGAGAAATCTTGATGAGTGGATGGGAGATCGTAAGTTTACCCCAGGGGTCACATCTGTGTCACTGCTAGACAGAGGCACAGTAAACTAATTCTATTATATAAGGGGACCTTCACTGTGTCACTACTAGACAGAAGCACAGTATTCTAGATTTTATCTGTACATTTTTGTACCATTTCATGGGGTGGCAAATGCCACATCACTATGGCTAGGCTTACAAATGCCCCAGGGCAGATAGCCTAGTACTATACTATGAAACTATGAAACTATGAAACTCTTTAGTGTCAGTTATTCTTTATTATTTCTATTTTTCCCTTTTATTAAAAACTGATCTACAGCATTCCCTTTCTTCTGTTTAGGGTTTTTGATTTGGGTCTGTAGGAATATCATTAGAGCAGGGTTACTTTGTCTCACAGTATATACCACCCTCTCCTTTCTTCTTCTTCTTTTCCTTCTTTAGGTTGCCCCCCTCCCTCCGTCTCAATGTGACTGAACACCATCCTATCATTTTCTTTGTCTTCTACTGGCTACTTTGCCTCTATAAAGGATATCTCAGAATAAAATCTATCTTTAGTTTTACTTTGTCTTTATAAGCATATAGCTGTGGCCTAGAGTCATCCTTTGTCTGTACTTTCTGTTTTCCAGAAAGAAAATTCCGTGGTATCCCTCGAAGTCTCCGAAAACCCAGTATGCAGCCTATACTGAGTCAAAAACAAACCAAGCAGAAACTTTGCAGTGTGAAGGGTGTGAAGTTCACTCCTTGAAATATGTTATGCACCTAGTTCAATAATAAAATGTGAACTTTAAAATAAATACTACAAAATAATAAAATAGTAGGTAGCCCACAGTTGAGATAAAAATGGAATATCCTTTATTGAAACACACAAATAAGTGATCCTAGTTGAGTATAACAAAAAGCATTAAACAGATGAGTATAATGAAAAGTATTAAAGACATTCATTATTTGTATATAATCAGATTATTTGAAGCAAGGGAGTGGTTACAGAGGGTGTTTCTGTTATGAGCAGTAAAAGCATTAAATTCATTCCTTTAAACAAATCCCCCTTCCCATTTAACACCATATTGTTAACTTAGACTGCGCTACCTTAGAACTGAAACTAAAAAGCTAGAGGCAAATTAAAAGATATAATATAAACACAGCTTATTAAGGCTAACCTACTAATCTAAACTTTATTAATTAAGAAACTAACTCACTAACAAAATGACTAATTAATTAACTAACAAAAAGATCTACCTCTAGACATCTATCAAAATAAATATTAGTAAATTATAAGCTGAAACACTTTTAACAAAGATCACTTTCGTACCAAATACATACTTCATCAGGTTTGTGTGTAAAAAACATATCATAATATTAATGAACATGTATATAAATCTAGAAGTGAGCACCTAAGCAGGCTGAAAACCATAGCTATAATTGCTAAGGTGGAAATACAGTGAAAAATGTTAAAAATAAAGCATTAAGGCCCTGGAGATCTGTTCAAGTGTGGCTTCTAACTAAGAAAACATTTAGTTTAAATGAGTTAAAGTATCAGAAAACAGCACCAATACCAATTATTTTCATTGTAAAATATTTACAGCATTTGATATTTCTTTATAACAATATTAGCATGCATGATATTAGTGTGTAATGTCAGCATTAATCAGTCCCATATCAGACTTTTAATATTCTTTTAAATGGTGGGGCAGTTTTCTGAGTTCTAGAATGCTTTTTATGGAGCAATATAGCAATAACCCATGCCTGGGTGTGGGTAATGCTGGATTTACCCACAGTTGGCGTGGTTTGGTCACGAGGGCGAAGCCCGAGGGACCAAACAAAGCCAATCGTGGGTAAATCCAGCATTACCCACACCCAGAAGTGGGTTATTGTTATTATACAATGACATTATTTAAGAAAGAAAAGAATTAATTTTCTTAAATAATGGCTTTGTATAATGCCTCCTTGCTGCCCTTCCTCAGCTGTCTGGTATTCCGTGGCAATTCTGATGTACTGCGCATGCGTATGCCTACGCAGTACATCAGAGCTGTGGGCAGAAGCAACGGAGAAAGCAAGATCTCCATTGCTTTTTACTGTTTCGCTATGTTAAATGGGTTTAACATAGTGAGACAGCTTTAAAATAAGCAACAGAGAATCTCCGTTGCTTATTTTAAAACTGTCCCGCTATGTTAAACCCATTTAACATAGCAAGACAGTTTTGAAAAAAGCAACGGAGAAAGCAAGATCTCTGTTGCTTTTTACAAACTGTTTCGCTATGTTAAATGGGTTTAACATAGCGAGACAGCTTTAAAATAAGCAATGGAGATCTCCATTGTTTATTTTAAAGCTGTCTCACTATGTTAAACCCATTTAACTTAGCGAGACAGTTTTAAAAAAAGCAACGGAGAAAGCAAGATCTCCGTTGCTTTTTACAAACTGTTTCCCTATGTTAAATGGATTTAACATAACGAGACAGCTTTAAAATAAGCAACGGAGATCTCTGTTGCTTTTTTTAAACCTGTCTCGCTATGTTAAACTCCTTTAACATAGCGAGACAGTGTTTTAAAAAAAGACTTATACTAATGGAAAAAGTCTAGGCGACCGGACCTTTTTCCATTAGTATAAGTCAATTTACACGTGCACACTGACCAATCAGTGTGCACGTTTTGGAATATTAATGGGGGGGTCATGGTATAATAATAATTAAACCCCGGTTTTCTAAGAGAGTTCAGTTTCAGCTGCTACAGTAGTTCACATTTTTCTAAAAGATTAGGGATGTCGCCTTCCAGTTCCAAAAGGTCCACACAATCAGTAATTTGAAATTTAAAGCCAGTGTATCTTTTGTGAAGTTGCAAGTGCCAAGCCAGTGCATTATTCTTGCACTTACTCTAATTTCAGAAAGATGGCCAGAAATCCTTCAAAGTCTGTTGAGCATTTTCCCCACATAAAATGCTTCAGTCATTGCAGCTTGCCCTGTTAATGACCTGCATTGAGTTACAGTCACCTCCTGCATTGGTTTTAATCAGTTTCTTTAAATAGGGGCAGAAAAACATGTCTCCCTCATGTATGTGCTGCCAAAAAAACACAGTTAGCACCACTCTTATTGGTACATGTATCCAATGGTCTGGGCCTACCTTCAACCCAAGTCCTGATGTTTCTGACTTTTCTGTACATAATGGAAGGAGCTTCTCCAAGGATGTCCATTAGATACGAGCTTTCAGTAATTATGGCCTAATTCTCTGTAATAATATTAATGATGCTGTGATAATCAACAGTGAAAGTCAAGATACAACTGTCTTTGGATTTGTTGTCCATAGATTTCTTTAAAAACCTCCTAAAAGGACTGCTCTGTGCTGGTGAATTTGTACTTTTTAGTTCAAGTATAGATTCCAGAATGCTTCTTAACATATTGCTTTTGTATTCCCTCATCAAAAAATAATTTTCAAGATCATTTAGTTTCTTAAGGAAGGGTTCCATTTTTGTGGTGATTCTGGTCAACCTGTAGTCCTGGGACTTAATAACATTATATTTTGTCCTGGTGGGATGGAGACTTTTATTATGAAGCAGGATATTTACTCTGGTAGGTTTTTTTGTAAAGCTCTATGTCCATTTGAACTTGGTCCAAGTCTTTAATAATCGGCATATCTAAGAAGACTGCTGTGGTGAGGCTGTGGGAAGAGGTGAAATGCAGGAAGCTGGTGGTTTGATTCAGATAGTTGATAAACTTCTTATTTAGCAATGTCTCCTTTCCACACAATAAAAATGTCATCAATAAAGTGCAGATACACTGTGATATGTTGCATATATTCTCTGTTGTTAAAAACTTAATTCTCCTCCCACTTGTCTACGGCTATGTTGGCTAGGCCTGGGGCCATAACTGCCCCATGGCTATACCAGTCTTTTGTTTATAGTAACTTCAATTAAATGTAAAAAAGAAATGTAGCTAAGCACCATATCTATAAGTCTACCTGTTCTTTCATGTTGTTCTGGTGTGCCATTGTTGGTTTTCCTGTATGAATCAATCACTGTTTCAATACAATAACTATGTGGAAGTATAGTATATAATGATTCAACATCTATTGTTAATAAAATCCTATCAGTATCAATTGTAACATTTTTCATTTTCCTTAAAAAGTCATTAGTCTTTTGTATGTAAAATGTCATTCTCAGCCAGAGGTTGTAATAAAAAATCCAGGTAGATGGCAGCAGCTTTGGTCAGGGATCCCCTGCTTTTAACCACTGGCCTGTAAAGGGGGGGGGGGGGTTCTCTATTTTTATGTGGCTTAGGGATTCCAAAGAATTCAGGCAAGCAGGGAGAATGTGTCTATAGATAGTCAAACAAATTATCTGTTAACAAACCATCATCATAAAGTGCAGTCAAGACTGTGTAATGTTGTTCATAGGTTCATAGGTAAGTACTAGGCTATCTGCCCAAGGGCATTTATAAGCCTAGCCAGAATGTGTTGGCTTTCACCACCCCCTTAGATTAGTTCCCTGTGCCTCTGTCCAGTAGAGCCTTTAGTTCCCTGCGCCACTGTCCAGCAGAGCCAATACAGTGATTCCCGGGGTAAATCTTCTGTTTCCCATCCACCTGTCAAGGTTTCTCTTGAAGAGTGTTAGTGAGGGGCTCTGCCTGACGTATATTGGAATCCTGTTCCAAAGCATGGGGAGTCTCTGGGACAGGAATCTATCCCTCCAGCATGTCTTATTTATCGTTGTGGTGAGGTTTATATCTCTAGAGCGTGTGGCTCTCTGGGATTTGTTTTTTTTTTTTTTTTAGGTAGAGCATGACCATCAATTCTGGGTTGGACATGGCCTTGTACGTCAGGCAGAGATCATGTCTGGGTAAGTGGTATGCAACCAAGTACAGCTGGAGTTTCTTGAGTCGGGCTGCATAGGGCATCTGTATGAGGCCAGTAATCCTCTTGGTGAGGTACTTTTGTGGTCTTTCCAGCTGTTGCAGGTGTCTTGTAAGGTACATCCCAAATGGGGCATTGTATTCTATGATGGGTCTAATGATTGATGAGTAGAGAGGCACAATAACCTCTTTTGTTCTAGATGCGAACCCTTTTGTGATTAGGTGGGCCACATAGAAGGATTTTCTAACCACCTTGGCAATATGATTATGAAAGGAGAGATTACTATCTACTTGGGTCCCCAGATCCCTTATTACATTTTCTGTATTTAGGGGACTACCACGTATGTGGTAGTTCGCGGGTAATTTGTTTTTTCCAAAGGGGATGACTATGCACTTTTCGGCATTTAGCTTGAGGCCATGATTTTGACACCAGGTATCCGTCTCAGTGAGGCCCATGTGGAGTGTGTCTGTATAAGCCGGAGAATCAATTATGGCCCCTAGTTTGCAGTCGTCTGTGAACTTGGTCAGCCATAGTCCTCCTATGCTTACCTGTAACAGAAGTGTGAACAGGAGGAGTCCTAGGACTGAGCTCTGGGGGACGCCACTTGTAACTGGTTTAGAGTCAGACGTAGAGCCAGCAACTCTCACCATGTGGATTCTGTCCATGAGCCATTTGGCAACCCATCTCTGACATAGGGGTTTATGTTCAAGCTGGTGAGCTTGTCTATAATACTAGAATGGGGAATGGTGTCAAAAGCTTTGTGAGGTCTTGGTAGGCTGTGTGGTCCTCCTTTCCCTCATCTAATGCCTTGGTAACTGTCTCAAAGAAGTCCACCAGGTTTAGGAGGCATGATCTGCCCTTAACAAAGCCAAACTGGGTAGGGTCCAAGGTTTGGTGGTTCGCAATGTCTCTGTTAATGAGTTCCATGATGATGCATTCCATAGCCTTGCACACCAGGCTAGTCAGGCTTATAGGGCAATAGTTCCCAGGGTCCGTTGTGGCTCCACCTTTGTGAAGCAGGATAACTGTTGCTGTGCGCCACTCTGCGGGTACATAGCCTGTAGAGAGGCTGAGTTTGAACAGTGTGTTTAGGTGAGGGGTTAGTTCATTTTGGAGCTCTTGTAAGACACAGCCTGGGACACCGTCCAATCCCATTTAAGCTGTGTTTTTGGCTTTGGATAGGGCTATTTTAACCTGTGTGTCGGTGATTGACAGGGCCCTACATTCTTATGGTATGGTTATGGGCCCTTCAGGGGGTGAGAGGGGGGTGAAGTTTGCACTAAACCTGTCTGCCAGAATGTTGGCAATATCAGTCAGTTCAGTGTATTTTGTGTCATTCTGCACTAACTCAGAACAGATCTGAGAGTTTCCACTTAGGTTCTTGACATAGCTAAAGAATGTTTTGTAGTTATCTTTGGCATCATTGGCAATTTTTCTTTCTAAACTAGCCATGGATTATTTAATGAGGGATCATAGTTTCTTGCTGATACTGATCAGGGATGTCTTTCCTTCTTGGGATTTTACTCTTTTCTGTACTAGTTTCCTCCTTCTGTTGTATAGCTTGTTTATGACAGGGTTCCACCAGACTGGCTTCCTTTTCTTGGAGGAGTGAGTCTTGGTTTTACTTGGGATAGCATGATCCATGCATTCCTGCAGATGCTCATAGAGTGTCTTTGTAAAGGTTTCAGCAGCTTGGACAGCATTGTTCTTTAGCATGGGGGCTGTAAACCTTTCCACCTTGGTCTTAAGTAACGTGAAGCTTGCTTTTGAAAAGTTTTTTTCATGGCGGTTTCCTTGATTGGGGATGGGGTGGAATGTGGATATCCAGAGTAATTAGTCTATGGTCTGATCTAACCAGCAAGGGGTTGACCTCCGGTGTGGAACACTGGTTGCCCATGTTGGTGATAACCAGGTCCAATATGTTGTTCCCTCTGGTGGGGGTGTTGACCAGTTGATCCAGGGCGTTTGAATTTATAAATTCTAGGAAGCACTGGGCAAGGGATTTAGTACTTGAGTAGTTCTCCCAGTTTATGTTTGGGTAATTGAAATCACCCAGTATTAGGGTGTTTGGTTGGACCTTCATATTTCCCAGTGTCTCCAGAAATGCAGAATGGGGGTCCTGGGCCATGGTGGGTGATCTGTAGCAAGCTACAATTTGGATTGCAGTTTTGCCCATTGTTAGTTGCACATGGATGATCTCTGATGCATTGTGCTGCGCCACTAACCTGGAGGTGTGGGTATCCTTGACGAATATGGATACATCCCCACCTTTTGTGTTTCGGTCCTGGTTCTGTGGCTGAAAGGTATGGTATGAGTTATAGCCTAGTAGTGCTGGGGTGGTCTCAGGAGCCTTAAACCAGGTTTCTGTTACTGCACAGATGTCAATGTTCTCCATACTGAGGAGTGCCTCGAGTGCGTGCATTTTGAGGTTTAGACTTCTGGCGTTGAGTAGCATTACCCTCAGTTTTTGGTTACTTGTGCTATTTATGGTGGTGGGTTTGTCTTTTCAGCCTTGCCTAAAAAAGGCACTATGGGGGTGGCAAGAGCCTTGGCCAGTATTCAAAAGCCCAAGGGTGACAGGTACAAGTCATCTCTTGCGAAGCAACGTGGCTTGTCAAGCATGTCATCCCAGGCAGACAGATACTGGATCCCCTTTGAATGACACCAGAAACTTAGCCAATTGTTGAAATTGATCATTTTTTCTTTAAACTGTGACATAATTCTTGGTGAGGGCAGGATGCTACTCAGGGTTAGGGTCATACCAGCCTGGGCTACATGATCAGAGAGCTCTTCCATGTCTCTTTTCATGAAGTCCAGGGAGGTACATCTCGGGTCATTCACACCAACATGGACAATGACAGAGCTGTATTTGTACTTGTTCTGGAGTGATCTGAGTGCTTGTGTTATGTGGCAGATCCTGGCACCTGACAGGCAGCTAACTGTAATCTTCTCCTTGTCCAGCCTGGTTAGTGGGACATCAGTGTGCCTGACTATAGAGTCACCTATTACTAGTGTGTCTGGTATGTTATTTTGTGTTGAGGGCTGTGATTGCATAGCACACTGATTATGTGAAGTTTGTGTTTCATGGTTGGTGATGGGGTGTAGAGGTTGCTTGGATGTCTGCTTTGGAGGTCTCTGTTGCTTTTGCAGATTTTTATTTAGCGCCTCTGAGTATGTTTTCATGTATTCATGTGTATTATTTACCAGTGCTGGTTTATTAGGTCTATGTGAGACTGGTGGTGTGTAGCAAGTATTACCCTTCTCCTCTTGACTGTCAGTTCCAGTGTTGGGTTGAGAGAGCTTTCCTCCAGTTTGGCTGTATAATTGCATCTCTTGCATATATAAGTGTTTGGTGGTAGGAGGAGAGGGTTGTCTGTATACATGAGGCAGTTGTAACATTGCCTCAAAATGCCCAGATTCACCAGTTGGACTGGAGAGTACTCCGGAAACTGTCCTTTGGACATGTCTGAATAGGTAGAGCAAGCTGTTTTACTGATTGGCTGGCGGGGACAAATAGACAGCCTTGTCCTTCTGGACAGTATAGGGGGTCTAGTCCTAGGGTTAATTATTGCTTGCTATGAGTTTTAACCAAGTGCTTGATTGTGAAATGAATGGTTTGAGTGGTAAAGTTGAAGGTTTGTCTAGTTCCAAGAGAAAAATTGAAGAGTAGACTTCATAAAGCCGAGAATAGTTTAACTCTAGCTAAACGGTGCTGCCCAGTGTGCAAAGGGAAGTGAAAGAGATAGAAATTAGCCCAAAATGGCCGATAAACTACTAACGTTTGGGCTGAAACCACTCCTCCAGGGACAGATAGGCTGCTCAAAGCTCCCCTCTCTCACAGGTGAACAGAGAAACTTCCTTCTATCCAAGTAAGGTATGGGCAACACAGAAACTTGTAACATATCCCTGGATTCAGCAATAACCTGAAAACTGGACTATACTAGTTCAGAAAGGCATGAAAAAGTATATTTTTTTGTTATTTTGTTTTTTTTTTTTTTGTTTTTTTTTTTCAGAAAATAGAGCAAATACAATCAAAATTAGCCCAAAATGGCCAATAAACTACTAACATCTGGGCTGAAACCACTCCTCCAGGGACAGATAGGCTGCTCAAAGCTCCCCTCTCTCACAGATGAACAGAGAAACTTCTTTCTATCCAAGTAAGGTATAGGCAACACAGAAACTTGTAACACAGCCCTGGATTCAGCAATAACCTGAAAACTGGACTATACTAGTTCAGAAAGGTAGGAAACAAGTATATATTTTTTTGTTTTTTTGATTTTTTTTTTTCAGAAAATAGAGCAGATACAATCAAAACAGCACTTTAAATGCACAGAAAAGGCTATCACACTTTAGTGTATAGCCTACAACAGTTAAACAGATTATTTAAACACAAAAATAACTTAATTCAAGTGCAGGCAGCAAGTAATACAATATGTAGCAATAACAAACTTTTTAAATCACATAAATGCAAAAAAAATGATGTTTTAGGCGGAATTAGTTAAGACAGAAAGAAAAGCAGAAAAATTATACTTAATCACTTCAAACTCTCTTTTGTCTCTGCTGCTGTAGACTCTACAGAACACCTGGAAGGCACTTGCTGAGCGGAATACAAGCGCAAAAACTGCGCAAATACAGTTTTTATAGCAGGGAAGTGAAAGAGATAGAAATTAGCCCAAAATGGCCAATAAACTGCTAACTTCTGGGCTGAAACTACTCCTCCAGGGACAGATAGGCTGCTCAAAGCTCCCCTCTCACACAGCTGAAGAGAGAAACTTCCTTCTATCCAAGTAAGGTATAGGCAACACAGAAACTTGTAACACAGCCCTGGATTCAGCAATAACCTGAAAACTGGACTATACTAGTTCAGAAAGGTAGGAAACAAGTATATATTTTTTTGTTTTTTTGATTTTTTTTTCAGAAAATAGAGCAGATACAATCAAAACAGCACTTTAAATGCACAGAAAAGGCTATCACACTTTAGTGTATAGCCTACAACAGTTAAACAGATTATTTAAACACAAAAATAACTTAATTCAAGTGCAGGCAGCAAGTAATACAATATGTAGCAATAACAAACTTTTTAAATCACAGAAATGCAAAAAAAATGATGTTTTAGGCGGAATTAGTTAAGACAGAAAGAAAAGCAGAAAAATTATACTTAATCACTTCAAACTCTCTTTTGTCTCTGCTGCTGTAGACTCTACAGAACACCTGGAAGGCACTTGCTGAGCGGAATACAAGCGCAAAAACTGCGCAAATACAGTTTTTATAGCAGGGAAGTGAAAGAGATAGAAATTAGCCCAAAATGG
This sequence comes from Protopterus annectens, assembly GCF_019279795.1. Taxonomy (NCBI): domain Eukaryota; kingdom Metazoa; phylum Chordata; order Ceratodontiformes; family Protopteridae; genus Protopterus; species Protopterus annectens. Next base: position 424,391,805 of record NC_056726.1, on the reverse strand, counting down.
CCAATAAACTGCTAACTTCTGGGCTGAAACTACTCCTCCAGGGACAGATAGGCTGCTCAAAGCTCCCCTCTCACACAGCTGAAGAGAGAAACTTCCTTCTATCCAAGTAAGGTATGGGTAACACTGAAACTTGTAACACAGCCCTGGATTCAGCAGTGACCTGAAAACTGGACTATACTAGTTCAGAAAGGTGGGAAACAAGTAAATATATATATATATATATATATATATATATATATATATATATATATATATATTTTCTTTTCAGAAAAATAGGGCAGATACAATCAAAACAACACTTTACCCAATTAACCAGTTAAAAAGCTCAAAACTGAGCCCTGTTCCAGCAGTCTTCAATCAGACAAGTTTTAACTACACAGTCCTGCCACTAGGGTACAGAGAAACCTTCTCCAAAAAAGACAGCCTGGATCAGTGCACAAGTTATACAAACAAAGCTAGATCCAGCCAGCCTGAATTTAATCCAGCCGGCCTGAATTTAGTCTATGCTACAGTAAACAAGGCGTACCGATTTCAGAAAGAAACAATTCAAGTAAGCATGCGTAATAAGCCTTTAACTAGAAATTCCCATCTCAGAAGAGCAAAATCTAGCCTCTCCTCCCACAAGAGTGCAGACCGCAAACCTTCTTAATGTAAAATAACTGGCCTGAAGCCCAAGTGCTTAACCCAGAACTAATACACTTTTAGAATAACAGACACTAAGCCTTCAATCAGCAGTTCCAACTTAGAAGGATGTAAGCTACCTGTCCTGCCACAACAGTGCAGACCACAAACCTTCTTAATGTAAAACAACTGGTTTGAAGCCCAAGTGCTTAAACCAAGGGCCTTAGAATAACAGTTACAATTTAATCAGGCTACTAATAAGCAGTAATAAAGGCAGCAGAATAAATTTGATTGAGTACTTTTAAGAAGAGGCAAAAGCAGAATAAGGTAATAAAGTAGGAAGAAACACAAATACAGTAAAGCAAATGAAGTGCAATTTTATTTTGGAGAGGGAGGAAACAGAGCAGATTAAGATACTATAGGGGAATGTCCTTCCCAAGTGCTCTCTCTGTATACCGCAGAAGAGATGGGACTGGTAGGAGTATCTGAAATCAAAATATGATCTCACTGTACTCAGTTGAGTGAACAAATGAGATGGGTCCAGGAGGAGTGTGCAAAAACAGATTTACAGCAAGGGTGGGCAATTCCAAATCCACCAAGATTAACACCACAGCAGGAAACAGGGAGGGGGTGGGGAACTAATTTCAGAGAGACAGAGACACACAATATTTACTGAATCAAAGACACACAATATTTACTGACTCAAATCTTAAATAAGTGCAGAGAAAAGTATACTTAAATCAGCTTATGTCCCGTTGATATATGCAGACAAGTTTTGGTAGCCAGCAACTCCGATTAAAATGATTACTAGAAATGTAACCAACACAGATTTTCATGCTAGCAGAAACCCCCAGGCTAACTAACACAGGAATTTCAGAGCAGTCTAACAACTTTCAATGAGCCCAGATGGCTACACTTTTTCACACTTCAGGCAACTTAACTGCAGAGAGACAGACACACAATATTTACTGAATCAAAGACATGCAATATTTACTGACTCAAATCTTAAATAAGTGCAGAGGAAAGTATACTTAAATCAGCTTGTGTCCAGTTGATATATGCAGACAAGTCTCAGTAGCTAGCAACTCCGATTAAAATGATTACTAGAAATGTAACCAACACAGATTTTAATGCTAGCAGAAACCCCCAGGCTAACTAACACTAACACAGGAATTTCAAAGCAGTCTAACAACTTTCATTGAGCCCAGATGGCTACACTTTTTCACACTTCAGGCAACTTAACTTCAGAGAGACAGACACACAATATTTACTGAATCAAAGACACACAATATTTACTGACTCAAATATTAAGTGCAGAGAAAAGCATACTTAAATCAGCTTGTGTCCAGTTGATATATGCAGACAAATCTCAGTAGCCAGCAACTCCAATTAAAATGATTACTAGAAATGTAACCAACACAGGTTTTAATGCTAGCAGAAACCCCCAGGCTAACTAACACAGGAATTTCAGAGCAGTCTAATAACTTTCAATGAGCCCAGATGGCTACACTTTTTCACACTCACTTCAGGTAACTTAACTGCAGAGAGACAGACACACAATATTTACTGAAGCAAAGACACACAATATTTACTGACTCAAATCTTAAATAAGTGCAGAGAAAAGTATACTTAAATCAGCTTGTGTCCAGTTGATATATGCAGACAAATCTCAGTAGTCAGCAACTCCAATTAAAATGATTACTAGAAATGTAACCAACACAGATTTTAATGCTAGCAGAACCCCCCAGGCTAACTAACACAGGAATTTCAGAGCAGTCTAATAATGTTCAATGAGCCCAGATGGCTACACTTTTTCACACTCACTTCAGGCAACTTAACTGCAGAGAGACAGACACACAATATTTACTGAATCAAAGACACACAATATTTACTGACTCAAATCTTAAATAAGTGCAGAGAAAAGTATACTTAAATCAGCTTATGTCCAGTTGATATATGCAGACAAGTTTTGGTAGCCAGCAACTCCGATTAAAATGATTACTAGAAATGTAACCAACACAGATTTTCATACTAGCAGAAACCCCCAGGCTAACTAACACAGGAATTTCAGAGCAGTCTAACAACTTTCAATGAGCCCAGATGGCTACACTTTTTCACACTTCAGGCAACTTAACTGCAGAGAGACAGACACACAATATTTACTGAATCAAAGACATGCAGTATTTACTGACTCAAATCTTAAATAAGTGCAGAGGAAAGTATACTTAAATCAGCTTGTGTCCAATTGATATATGCAGACAAGTCTCAGTAGCTAGCAACTCCGATTAAAATGATGACTAGAAATGTAACCAACACAGATTTTAATGCTAGCAGAAATCCCCAGGCTAACTAACACTAACACAGGAATTTCAAAGCAGTCTAACAACTTTCATTGAGCCCAGATGGCTACACTTTTTCACACTTCAGGCAACTTAAATGCAGAGAGACAGACACACAATATTTACTGAATCAAAGACACACAATATTTACTGACTCAAATCTTAAATAAGTGCAGAGAAAAGTATACTTAAATCAGCTTGTGTCCAGTTGATATATCCAGACAAATCTCAGTAGTCAGCAACTCCAATTAAAATGATTACTAGAAATGTAACCAACACAGATTTTAATGCTAGCAGAAACCCCCAGGCTAACTAACACTAACACAGGAATTTCAAAGCAGTCTAACAACTTTCAATGAGCCCAGATGGCTGTATTTTTTTCACACTTCAGGCAACTTAACTGCAGAAAGACAGACACACAATATTTACTGAATCAAAGACACACAATATTTACTGACTCATATCTTAAATAAGTGCAGAGAAAAGTATAATTAAATCAGCTTGTGTCCAGGTGATATATGCAGACAAGTCGGTACTAGTCATTGTGTTTTTTGGAGATAGTTGGGCTCCCCCTAGTATTTCATTTCCCTCACTCCTGTCCATTGCTTGGTTCTCTGGTCTTCCAGAAGGGCTCTGGCTGGGATTGAGAATTGTTGACTGTAACTCAGTGCAGGTGATTTACATGCAAGCTGCAATGACTGTGCAGCATTCTATATGGGGAAAACACTCAATAGACTTAAAAGAAGGACTTCTAACCATCTTTCCAAAATTAGAGCCAAGTGCAAGAATAATGCACTGGCTTGGCACCTGCAGCTTCACAAAAGACACACTGGCTTTAAATTTCAAATTATTGGTAGTGTGGACCTTTTGGAACTGGAAGGTGACATCCCTTATCTTTTAGGAAAAACGTGAACTACTGTGGTAGCTGAAACTGAATTCATTTAGAAAACCGAGGCTTAATTATTATTGCTCCATAAAAAGCATACTAGAACTCAGAAAATATTTCCCACTATTTAAAAGACTATTACAAGTCTGATATGGGACTGATTAATGCTGATATTACACACTAATATTATACATGCTAATATTGTTGTAAACAAATATCAAACATTGTAAATATATTAACAATGAAAATGATTGATATTGGTACTGCTTTCTGATACTTTTACTCATTTAAAGTAAGTGCTTCCTTAGTTAGATGCCACACTTGAACAGGTCCCCAGGCTCTTAATGATCTATTTTTTAACAGTTTTCACTGTATTTCTACCTTAGCAATTATAGCTATGGTTTTTAGCCTACTTAGGTGTTCACTTGTAGATTTATACACATGTTCATTAATATTATGACATGTTTTTTACACACAAACCTGAAAATTATTTATTTGGTACAAACAAAACCAGTGTAAGAAACTTGGCTGTGTGGAAGATTTTCAGTCCATATATCTCTAGTTAATCACTGTATATTAATCAGATCAGACAAAAGTAGTAGAAGTAGCGAACTTAAACTTAAGTAAAAAAAAAAATATATATATATATATAGTTGTACAGAATTACTAAGTATTCAAAAGTAAACCAAGCAAGGCAGGCAGTCTGTTTCCAGTCGAAAATCCTTTATTAAGTACACAGACAAACGATCCAAGTAAAACAAAATTAGAGTAATGGTTTCCTCACAAGCTTCCTATATATATGTATATATATATATATATATATATATATATATATATATATATATATATATATATATACACACATATATACTTTTTATCAGGCAAGGGAGTGGTTTTTTGTGCTGTAAAACAAAGTGTTATTGGTACATATATTAAATTCACATCTCTTCCCCCATCAGTGTGGCATTTGAGCTGGTCCTGCCCTACTTAGTAGCTGTCATAATAATATAACCCTTATGTACTTTAAATAAAATTTATAATGATGTGGTACCTCTTATTTAACCAGATTATTAAGTCTGTGATTTTATCCAAGACGATATACTACATGGCTGAAAATATACCAACCTTAGTCCATTTGGTAATCAAAAATATATATACATATACACTTTGCATATAAAAAATCAATTGTAAAAATCATATTCTGTTTTCATAACCTATTGTTAACAAAGATCGCTTTCGTCCTTCTAGACTTCTTCAGGTCTGTGTACAACAACCCTAAAAACTATCTATATAAATATATATAATTGTATAATTAGTTAGTATTGTTATTACACATCATTTTGAATAAAGTGGAAAAAAGATAACCAGATAAAGAAAAAATAATAAGAAAAAATGTATGATGATGGAAACAAAATATACACTTAAATTACAACTGATTTAAAATTGTATTTAAAACCAACTGGTAGAATAAAATAAAATAAAATAAAATTAGTCATGTAAACAATGTGTCAATTTACTAAGTTCCAGTGCACTTTTAATTGAACAGTAGTAGTTTAGTCCAGGCTGCCTAAAATGTTCAGCTTTAATTGCCACATCAGTTCATGTTTCTACAGAATATTCGGGATGTCTCCTTCAAGATCATCCATGTCTATGCGATCCAGGATCTGGAACTTAAAACCTGTGTGTCTTTTATGAAGAGAAAGGTGTTTGGCTAGTGTATTATTTTTACATCCAGAGCAGATTTCTGGCAGATGACATGAAATCCTACGCTTGAGTTTATTTACAGTCTTGCCCACATAGAATGCATCACATTCATTGCACTGTGCCCTGTAAATTACTTTTGTAGTGTTACAGTCACCCCCTGCACTGGTCTTAATGATTTTCTTTAAATAAGGGCAATAAAAACAATCACCTTGCTGTATAAATATACAAAATGTACAATTAGTTTCACATCTTTTAGTATTTTTCTCATATGGTCTAGGTTTAAATTCAGCAAAACTTCTAATGATCCTGCCCTTCCTGTAAACAAAGGATGGGGCTTCACCTAAGATGTTAATCAGAAAAGGGTTTCCTGTGACAATGTCCCAGTTTTCTTCAGTAACATTTTTGATACTGTGATAATCCAGTGTATGTCAGGATGCAGCTATTTTTGCATTTGTTATTCTCTGTGGAATTTCTTAACATTATCCTACTGGGGAGGCTTAATGAAGGTGCTTCAGTCCTTTTCAGTTCAATAATGTAGTGAAGTCCCAAGGCTATAGATTAGCTAGAATTGCCACAGAGATGGAAACATTTTTGAGAAACCTGAACGACTTAGAGAATGGTTTTCTAGTGGCTATGAAAGCCAGATGTTAAAAAACATACTGGAACCTGTTGTAGAACTGAAAAGGACTGAAGCACCTTCACTCAACCTCCCCAGTAGGAGAATGTTAAGAAATTCCACAGAGAATAACAAATGCAAAAATAGCTGCATCCTGACATACACTTTGGATTATCACAGTATCAAAAATGTTATTGAAGAAAACTGGGACACTGTCACAGGAAACCCTTTTCTGATTAGCATCTTAGGTGAAGCCCCATCCTTTGTTTATAGGAAGGCCAGGAACATTAGAAGTTTTGTTGAATTTAAACCTAAACCTCATGAGAGGAACACTAAAAGATGTGAAACTAATTGTAGACTTTGTATTTTTATACAGCAAGGTGATCGTTTTTATTGCCCTTATTTAAAGAAAATCATTAAGACCAGTGCAGGGGGTGACTGTAACACTACAAAAGTAATTTACAGGGCACAGTGCAATGAATGTGATGCATTCTATGTGGGCAAGACTGTAAATAAACTCAAGCGTTTGATTTCATGTCATCTGTCAGAAATCTGCTCTAGATTTAAAAATAATGCACTAGCCAAACACCTTTCTCTTCATAAAAGACACACAGGTTTTAAGTTCCAGATCCTGGATTGCATAGACAAGGGTGATCTTGAAGGAGACATCCCAAATATTCTGGAGAAACATGAACTTATGTGCCAATTAAAACTAACTCTTTTAGGAAGCCTTGGCTATACTACTACTGTTCAATTAAAAGTGCACTGGAACTTAGAATATATATATATATATATATTTGATTGCCAAATGAACTAAGGTTGATATATTTCCAGCCATGTAGTATATTGTGTTGGATAAAAATCACAGACGTAATAATCTATTTAATAATCTGGTGAAATAAGAGGTACCACATCAATATAAATTTTATTTAAAGTACATAAGGGTTATATTATTATGACAGCTACTAAGTAGGGCAGGACTAGTTTGAATGTCACACTTATGGGGGAAGGGATGTGAATTTAACATGTGTACCATTAACACTTTGTTTTACAGCACAATAAACTACTCCCTTGCCTGATAAAAAGTATATATATATATATATATATATATATATATATATATATATATATATATATATATATATTTAATAGCTTGTGAAGAAACTATTACTTTATTTTTGTTTTACTTGGATCGCTTGTCTATATACTTAATAATGTATTTTCGACTGGAAACAGACTGCCTGCCTTGCTTGGATTACTTTCGAATACATAGTAATTCTGTACAATTATATATTTTATTTTACTTAAGACGAGTTTAAGTCCGCTACTTCTACTTCTTTTGTCTGATCTGATTAATATACAGTGATTAACTAGAGATATATGGACTGAAAATCTTCCACACAGAGAAGTTTCTCAGACTGTTTTGTTTTTGGACCCACTACACTTGTTTAGTGGGTTGTTTTGAGACTTCGGGGATACCACGGAGATTACTTATTTTTTTTATTTGGTACAAAATAATCTTTGTTAAAAGTATTTCAGTTTATAAGTTATTAATATTTATTCTGATAAATGCCTAGGGGTAGAGCTTTTTGTTAGCTAATTAGTTAGTCATTTTGTTAGTGAGTTGGTTTCTTAATTAATAAAGTTTGGATTAGTGGGTTAGCCTTAATAAGATGTTCTTATATTATATATTTTAATTTGTCTCTAGCTTTTTAGTTTCAGTTCTAAGGAAACACAGTCTCAGTTAACACTATGGTGTTAAATGGGAAGGGGGACTTGGTTAAAGAAATGAGTTTATTGCTTTTATTGTTCATAACAGAACCACCCTCTGTAACCACTCCCTTGCCCCAAATAACCTGATAATATATAAATAATGAGTGTCTTTAATGCTTTTTATTACGCTCAACTATTTAATACTTTTTGTTATACTCAGCTAGTATCACTTGTTTGTGTGTTTCAATAAGTATATTCCATTTTTAACTCAGTTGTGGACTACCCACTATTTTATTACTTTGTAGTGCGTATTTTAAAGTTCTATTTTTATTAGTGAACTAGGTGCATAACATATTTTGAGGAGTAAAATTCACACCCTCCACACTGTGAAGTTTCTGCTTGATTTGTTTTCTGTTTTCCACTGCCAGAAATATTTTTAGAACTCTGGCCAGGTGTGAATATAGGTGAAGGCTGCCAGCCTAGCCAGATAGAATTCTGTAGATAATGCTGTTATTTGAAAAAAATGTTAATATAAGCCACAGGCTTGTTCTCTTAAATGGGGAAAATGTTGGTAAATGTTAAACTTCAAAAATGTAACAGTGCACTCTGCTGTAAGAAAGCTAAGTCAAGCATTTTATGACTGTCTTTGATCTTTAAAGTCAGCTCCGATATGTCTGGATGAAGGAATTCTGCCAATTGTTTTCAGGCCAGAGTTATTGGCTAGAATTTGCATGTATAAATGTATTTTATTGCTGTAGTTTCTGAGCAGGTGTAAAGAATGTAAATGTAGTTTCTGTTATCCTGGCAACAGTAGAAAAGTGTGAAGAATGATGTCACGTGAAGCAGCTCTGTGTTATCAATTTAAAGAGAGAGAATCAGAGAGCTCTGAGCAATTTGTCTTGAAAACATTCAACTCACCACTCTGCCTGTGTCTAGATGTAATTAAGATTTTAGAATTGTGTCTTCTCTTAGAAATAGCTAGGAATTAGCAAGATTAGACTAAGTGTTTTTCTGTGTTGATGTTAAAACTTTTCTACGGTATTACTTTAAGTATTTCTCTGTGATCTCTGGACTCTTGATTAGCACTGTGTAGTAAGAAGTATTGTCTTGTGTTTTTATTATTTATTATTACATATTTTAAACCATTAAACTGTGGTTGTTTTGTGTAGAGATAATTTAAGCTCTAAGAGTACATTGCTTGTATATAGTGATGCTGTACCAAGTCACTCCAAATAAGTCTTGATTGTTAGGTTGCACTTACCATTTGGATAAGAATATTGCAAAGTAATAACTGGACACCTTTTAAGGGCCTTTGATTAGCTGATAAATATTAGCTGGGTGGTGGCAGTGATTTCTACTGTATAGTCTGGGTAAAAGGGGCACAGCTGGAGAACCTGCGCCAGCCTTCCCCAGGAGTGTCTGTGTGGTTGTATAAACTCTTATCTCAAAGTGTGTGTGTGTCAACTACTTGGGCAGGGACACAAAGCACTGGTTAGACAGAGAAGGTGCTGGATGTTTTAGCTTGGTCACTAGACTGAGATCTGGACCCTATATCTGTGCCAGTGGGGAGCCTTACTGGAGACCTGGAGAGAAAGGGAGAAACCAGACCCAGACTGACTGTGATCTCTGTGTGCTCTTAAGGGAAATTGTACTTTACTGTGTGTGTATTTATTATTCTTTCCCTATATGGATGCCCCTCACTGGTGTTAGTGGTGAGGACTGAGGTTCCTTGATTGCTGGGCCAGGGCACGGGCATCTCATATTAATTGTTTGACAATGGTGGGATATCCACACCACATATTAATTGGTTGGCAAATACTAATTGGCTTGTAGTAGTGTGGGTAGAGTGAATTCCTGTAGCGTGTGTACAGTGATCCACAAGAAAGGTACCTCAGAAATGGAAAACCATGAGGTGAATTAATCAACAAGTTTATTGCACAATCCACGAACTGTACTCACTACATAAACACATAAACGCAATTGTAAGCCCAGTGTTTTTGTCTCTCCCATACAGTCTTCATCAGATGACCATAATGTTCCAATTTGCCATATATATATATATATATATATATATATATATATATATATATATATATATATATACACACACACACCCTCATTTATATAAAAAAAAAACTATCAAATCAAGTTAATAAATAATTAAATATTATTTAAATCAATCACTTCCATTCCTTTTCCCATAGAGCAGCATGCAAGAAGTGTGAACCACAAAATTTCATATATTACACTTAATTAATTGTCAATAAATAAAATATTAAAACATTTCTTAAAAATGTGTATTAGATTACAATACTTCTGAATAAAATTCATCATATATATGCATTAAAACTGAAAAACATAAAATAAAATTAAATTAAATTATTGCTTGGTTATGTATCATGAACAGCTTTGATATTGCACCATCTAGTGGCATTAGTAAAAACTAATTTACAAGCACAAGCTATAACTTAGCAGATCTCAAACTGAGTAATGGTATAATAGATATATAATCATTTAGACCAGGGGGATTTGATGCTTCTAAGGTAACTTGCCACCAAAGTTCCCTGAACTCAATTTTCTCCTCCCATGGCCCACCCATAATTTCTTTTTTTATTTGTTCCAAGACATAAAAAATGAAATTTGCTTTTAAGCATACCTTTGTGTGTTTGTATAAAGCGTTGGTTTCCTTTTTATTCAAAATGTCATATTTATGTTCATAGATCTTTCTCTTGCATCTGTGTTCGGTTTTACCAACATAGAAGAATCTACACTCAACACACAAAGCAAGGTACACTATCCCCATAGCTTCACAGTTAAAATAACCAGAACTATCTACCCATCTATTCCTACCCGCAATAAAAATTTTTATGTGTTCTCTATGTTTCCACATTGGGAACAGTGGCCACACTTGTACGTCTCTATTCTCCTCCTGTTCTTTACCATATTTTTACCATCATTTTCAAGGATATTTTTCAAACTTGGTGAGTTTTTATAAACCACTTTCAAGGGGTCCGCGGGAAGCTTATCCAAATCTGAGGTGGTTAAAAACCTTTCCCATTCAGAGTTAATAATTCTCTTTGTCTCTCCATTTAAAGCATTGTATTCCAGTACAATAGCTTCACTATACTTAACATTTTGATAATTTGCTGTGACACTGTAAACCTGTTCTTTTTGTCCTAAAATAGGTTTAAATTTTGTAAGCCTACCGGCTGTTACTTCTGGCTTAACCCCCTCACTGTATCCAACGGCTAGCCCCTTTCCAGGAAAAATCCTTCCAGCAACTCATATTCCTTCTGGAAATCATAATTTAAAGTAGTCATTCGGCTACCCCGAACATATTGACCTTTAACTATGCTCCTTTTACAGTGTGGGGGGGTGTGCACTTCTATAATGAAGGAAGGAATTACAAAAAGTGGGCTTTCTAAAAATCTTGGTTTCAGATTTACCATTTGCTTTATATACCTCAATATCTAGGTACTGCAACCGCTCATTTGAAAGAGCATAAGTAAAATCCAAGAAATTAGTAGTATTCTTCATATAGCCCATAAATTCATCAAATGTCTCTCTGGTCCCTCTCCAAAACATTATTATGTCATCTAAAAATCTCTTATAGAGGGTCCAATGTGCTGTGTAATCAGAACATAATATATACTTTTTCTCCCATTTAGCTAAAACAAGGTTAGTATAGGTTGGGGCACAGGCTGCCCCCATTGCCACTCCTTGTATTTGTTGATAGAATTCGCCTTTAAAGAAAATAAAATTATATTTTAGAACCAATTCCATTAAGCCCATGCATACTACTTTCTCATTATGGCTCAGATCAGTATCCTCAAAAATAATTTCTTCAAACATACTCATACCTTCTTGGTAGGGGATGCTTGAAAATAAATCTATCACGTCTATAGCAATAAATGTTAACTCATCATGGAACAAATCAGTGATCACTGAAGGTGTTTTGTACTCTAAATCAGCCACACAGTGAATACTCAGAGTTCAGATCACAATTGTTTTATTTAGGTTCATAGGTAAGTACTAGGCTATCTGCCTGAGGGCATCTATAAGCCTAGCCAGAATGTGTTGGCTTTCGCCACCCCCTTAGATTAGTTCCCTGTGCCTCGGTCCAGCAGAGCCATTCGTTCCCTGTACCTCTGTCCAGCAGAGCCGCTGCAGTGATCCCCGGGGTAAATTTTCTGTTTCCCATCCACTCGTCAAGGTTTCTTTTGAAGAGTGTTAGTGAGGGGCTCTGCCTAATGTAGAGTGGAATCCTGTTCCAAAGCATGGGGGAGTCTCTGGGACAGGAATCTATCCCTGCAGCACATCCTATTTATCATTGTGGTGAGGTTTAGATACCTAGAGCATTTGGCTCTTGGGGATTTGTTTTTTTTTTTTTTTAGGTGGAGCATGTCCATCAATTCTGGGTTGGACATGGCCTTGTATGTTAGGCAGAGATCACCTCTGAGTAAGCGGTATGCAACCGAGTACAGCTGGATTTTCTTCAGTCAGGCTGCATAGGGCATATGTTTGAGGCAAGTAATCCTCTTGCTGAGGTACATCTGTGGTCTTTCCAGCTGTTGCAGGTGTCTTGTAAGGTACTTCTCAAATGGGGAGTTGTACTCTATGATGAGTGATGAGTAGAGGGGCACAATAACCTCTTTTGTTCTAGATGCGAACCCTTTTGTGATTAGGTGGGTCACATAGTAGGATTTTCTAACCACCTTGGTAATATGATTATCAAAGGAGAGATTACCATCTACTTGGGTCCCCAGATCCCTTATTGCATTTTCTGTATTTAGGGGACTACCACGTATGTGGTAGTTCATGGGTACTTTGTTTTTTCCAAAGGGGATGACTATGCCCTTTTTGGCATTTAGCTTGAGGCCATGATTTTGACACCAGGTATCCGTCTCAGTGAGACCCTGCTGGAGGATGTCCGTATCAGCTGGAGAGTCAATTATGGCCCCCAGTTTGCAGTCATCTGTGAACTTGGTCAGCCATAGTCTTCCTGTGCTTGCCTGTACCTCTGAGAAGTATATACTGAACAGGAGGGGTCCCAGGACTGAGCCCTGAGGGAACGCCACTTGTAACTGGTTTAGAGTCAGACCTAGAGCCTGCAACGCTCACCATGTGGGTTCTATCCATGAGCCAATTGGCAGCCCATCTCATGACCTAGGGGTTTATGTTCAAGCTGGTGAGCTTGTCTATAATACCAGAATGGGGAATGGTGTCAAAAGCCTTTGCGAGGTCTAGGTAGGCTGTGTGGTCCTCCTTTCCCTCGTCTAAAGCCTTGGTAACTGTCTCAAAGAAGTCCACCAGGTTTAGGAGGCATGATCCGCCAGTAAAGCCAAACTGGGTGGTGTGCAATGTTTGAAGGTTCCCAATGTCTCTGTTAATGAATTACATGATGATGCACTCCATAGTCTTGCAGACCAGGCTAGTCAGGCTTATAGGGCGATAGTTCCTGGGGTCCGTTGTGGCTCCACCTTTGTGGAGCGGGATAACTGTTGCTGTGCGCCACTCTATGGGTACGTAGCCTGTAGAGAGGCTGAGTTTGAACAGTGTTTAGGTGAGGGGTTAGTTCATTTTGGAGCTCTTGTAAGACACAGCCTGTGACACTGTCCGGTCCCATTGAAGCTGTATTTTTGGCTTTGGATAGGGCTGTTTTAACCTGTGTTTCAGTGATTGTCGGGGCACTACATTCTTCTGGTATGGTTATGGGCCCTTTAGGAGGTGAGAGGGGTGTTTGCACTAAACCTGTCTGCCAGAATGTTGGCAATATCAGTCGGTTCAGTGTATTTTGTGCCCTTCTGTACTAACTCAGAGCAGATCTGAGAGTTTCCAGTTCTTGACAGCTAAAGAACGCAATTTTTCTTTCGAAACTAGCCTTGGATGATTTAACGAGGGATCATAGTTTCTTGCTGATACTGATCAGGGATGTCTTTCCTTCTTGGGATTTTACTCTTTTCTGTACTAGTTTCCTCCTTCTGTTGTATAGCTTGTTTATGGCAGGGGTCCACCAGACTGGTTTCCTTTTCTTGGAGGAGTGAGTCTTGGTTTTGCTTGGGATAGCACGATCCATGCATTCTTGCAGGTGCTCATAGAGTGCCTTTGTAAGGGATTCAGCAGCTTGGACAGCATTGTCCTTTAGCATGGGGGCTGTGAACCTTTCCACCTCGGTCTTAAGTAATGTGAAGTTTGCTTTTGAAAAGTTTTTCACAGTGGTTTCCTTGATTGGGGGTGGGGACGGAATGTGGATATCCAGAGTAATTAGTCTATGGTCTGATGTAAACCAGTGAGGGTTTGACCTCCAGTGTAGAACACCGGTCGCCCATGTTGGTGATGACCAGGTCCAATATGTTGTCACCTCTGGTGGGGGTGTTGGCCAGTTGATCCAGGGTGTTCAAGTTTATAAATTCTAGGAAGCGTTGGGCAAGGGAGTTAGTACTTGATTAGTTCTCCTAGTTAATGTTTGGGTAATTGAAATCACCCAATATTAGGGTGTTTGTTAGGACCTTCATATTTTTCAGTGTCTTCAGAAATGCGGAATGGAGGTCCTGGGTCATGGTGGGTGATCTATAGCAAGCTACAATTTGAATTTCAGTTTTGCCCATTGTTAGTTGCACATGGATGATCTCTGAGGCATTGTACTGTGCCATTAACCTGGAGGTGTGGGTATCCTTGATGAATTTGGATACATCCCCACCTTTTGTGTTCTGGTCCTGGTTCTGTGGCCGAAAGGTATGGTATGAGTTATAGCCTGGTAGTGCTGGGGTGCTCTCTGGAGCCTTAAACCAGGTTTCTGTTACTGCACAGATATCAATGTTCTACATACTGAGGAGTGCCTTCAGTGCATGCATTTTGAGGTTTAGACTTCTGGAGTTGAGTAGCATTACCCTCAGTTATTGGTTACTTGTGCTATTTACGGTGGTGAGTTTGTCTTTTGAGCTTTGCCTAAAAAAGGCACTATGGAGGTGGCAAAAGCCTTGGCCAGAATTCAAAAGCCTAAGGGTGACAGGTGCAAGCCATCTCTTGTGAAGCAGCATGGTTTATCGGGCATGTCATCCCAGGTGGACAGATACTGGATCCCCTCTGAATTTTTTCTTTATACTGTGGCATCATTCTTGGTGAGGGCAGGATGCTGGTCAGGGTCATACCGGCCTGGGCTACCTGATCAGAGAGCTCTTCCATGTCTCTTTTCATGTAGTCCAGGGAGGTACTTCTCAGGTCATTCACACCAACATGGACAATGACAGAGTCGTATTTGTACTTGGTCTGGAGTGACCTGAGTGCTTGTGCTATGTGGCAGATCCTGGCAGCCAACAGGCAGCTAACTGTAACCTTCTCCTTGTCCAGCCTAGTTAGTGGGACATCAATGTGCTTGACTATAGAGTCGCCTATCACTAGTGTGTTGGGTATGTTATTTTGCCTTAAGGGCTGTGATTGCGTGGCACACTGATTATGTGAAGTATGTGTTGCATGGTTTGTGATGGGGTGTGGAGGTTGCTTGGATGTCTGCTTTGGAGGTCTCTGTTGCTTTTGCAGATTTTTATTTAGAGCCTCCGGGTATGTTTTTGTGTATTTATGTGTGTTATTTGCCAGTGTTGGTTTAGTAGGGCTTTGTGAGACTGGTTGTTTGTTGCAAGTATTTTCCTTCTCCTCTTGACTGTCAGTTCCAGTCTTGGGTTGAGAGAAGTTTGCCTCCAGTTTGGCTGTATAATTGCATCTCTCGCATATATTAGTGTTTGGTGGTAGGAGGAGAGGTGTGTACATGAGGCAGTTGTAACATTGCCTCAAAATGCCCAGATTCACCAGTTGGACTGGAGAGTACACCTGAAACTGCCCTTTGGACATGCCTGAATAGGTAAAGTGAGCTGTTTTACTGATTAGCTGGTAGGGACGAATAGAGAGCCTTGTCCTTCTGGACAGTATAGGGGGTCTAGTGCTAGTGTTAATTAGTGCTTGCTATGAGTTTTGAGCAAGTGCTGGGCTGTGAAATGAATGGTTTGAGTGCTTAAGTTGAAAGTTTGTCTAGTTCCAAGGGAAAAATTGAAGAGCAGACTTTGTGGAGCCGGGAATAGTTTAACCCTAGCTAACCTGCACTGCCCGGCGCGCAAAACTGCACAAATGCTGTTTTTATAGCAGGGAAATGAAAGAGATAGAAATTTGCCCAAAATGGCCAATAAACTACTAACTTCTGGGCTACAGCAAACAAGGTGCACAAATTTCAGAAAGAAACAGATCAAATAAGCAGGCACAATAAGCCTTTAACCAGAAATTCCCAGCTCATAAGGGCAGAATCTAGCCTCTCCTCCCACAAGCATGCAGACTACAAACCTTCTTAATGTAAAATAACTGGCCTGAAGCCCAAGTGCTTAAACCAGAACTAATGTGCTTTTAGAATAACAGACACTGAGCCTTCAGTCAGCAATTCCCAACTTAGAAGGATGTAAGCTACCTGTTCTGCCACAACAATGCAGTCCACAAACCTTAATGTAAAACAACTGGTTTGAAGCCCAAGTACTTAAACCAAAAGGCTTAGAATAACAGTTACAATTTAATCAGGCTACTACCAAGCAGTAATAACTGCAGCAGAATAATACAATTGAGTACTTTTAAGAAGAAGCACAAGCAAAATAAGGTAATAAAGTAGGAAGAAACACAACTACAGTAAAAGCAGATGAATAGAGTGCATTTTTTATATATAACAATAGAAAATGAGCAAACTGATTTAAATAAATTACCCAATTAACCAGTAAAAAAACTCAAAACTGAGACCTGTTCCAGCAGTCTTCAATCTGACAAGTTCTTACTGCACACTCCTGCCACTAGGGTGCAGGGGAACCTTCTCCAAAAAAGATAGCCTGGATTAGTGCTCAAGTTATACAAACAAAACTAGATTCAGCATGCCTGAATCTAGTCTATGCTACAGAAGTCAAGGCACACCAATATCAGAAAAACAGTTCAAATGAGCAGGCACAGTAAGCCTTTAACCAGAAATTCCCAGCTCAGAAGGGTAGAATCTAGCCTCTCCTCCCACAAGAGTGCAGACCACAAACCTTCATAATGTAAAATAACTGGCCTGGAGCCAAAGTGCTTAAACCAGAACTAATACACTTTTAGAATAACAGACACTGAGCCTTCAATCAGCAATTCCCAACTTAGAAGGATGTACGCTACCTGTCCTACCACAACAGTGCAGACCACAAACTTTAATGTAAAACAACTGGTCTGAAGGCCAAGTGCTTAAACCAAAAGGCTTAGAATAACAGTTACAATTTAATCAGGCTACTACCAAGCAGTAATAAATGCAGCAGAATAGACACAATTGAGTACTTTTAAGAAGAGGCAAAAGCAAGATAAGGTAATAAAGTAGGAAGAAACACAAATACAGTAAAAGCAGGTAAAGTGCAATTTTTTTTATATAACAATAGAAAACAAGCAAACTGATTTGAACAAATTACCCAGTTAAACAGTAAAAAAACCCAGAACTGAGCCCTGACACAGAAGTCTTCAATCAGACAAGTTCAGGGCCTAAGTAGGTATGCCTACTCAAATGTTCTCTCTGTATTAGGTAGGATGAGCTAATAAGACTAGACTAGGATAGAGCTGGGATAAGGCTGAACAGATGGGAATGGTAGGAGTGTCTGAAATCAAAGTATGATCTCATTGTACTCGGTTGGGTGAGCAAATGAGATGGGCCCAGGAGGAGTGTTCAAACACAGATTTACAGGAGGGGTGGTCAATTCCAAAGCCACAAAGATTAAACCACAACAAGAACAAGGAGGGTGGATGGGGAAAACTAACTGCAGACAGGGAGAAACCAGAGAGAAAGCTCACAATTTTCAGTAAACAAATAAAGAAACAGATAAATACAGTACTATTTTTAACACAATATTCAATGAAACAAACAGAAAAAATTAAATTAAGTACTATCTTATAACACTGCAAGTTTGTACTTATCTCAGCTTGTAATAAAGTTGATGTAAGGTATGCAAAAGGTAACCAAACAACTCCAGTATGCAACTATTCAGCAAAACTAATTTCAGAGATAAGGGACTAAGACTTTAAGGCACAGAGAATCCCTCTAGGCCAAGACTTCTACACCGAATAGCAATGAAGCGAGAAGAATAAACTAACTGCAGACAGGGACAGAACAGAGAGAAAGCTCACAATTTTCAGTAAACAAATAAATAAGCAGATAAATGCAGTACTATTTTTAAAGCAATATTCGATAAAACAAACAGAAAAAATAAAATTCAGTACTATCTTATAACACTGCAAGTTGTACTTATATCAGCATGTAATAAAGTTGATGTAGGATATGTAAAAGGTAATCAAACAGCTCCAGTATGCAACTATTCAGCAAAACTAATTTCAGAGATAAGGGACTAAGCCTTTAAGGCACAGAGAATCCCTCTAGGCTAAGACTTCTACACCGAATAACAATGAAGTGAAAAGAATAAACTAACTGCAGACAGGGAGAGAACAGAGAGAAAGCTCATAATTTTCAGTAAACAATAAATAAGCAGATAAATACAGTACTATTTTAACACAATATTCAATGAAACAAACAGAAAAAATAAAACTCAGTGCTATCTTATAACACTGCAAGTTTGTACTTATCTCAACGTGTAATAAAGTTGATGTAGGATATGTAAAAGGTAATCAAACAGCTCCAGTATGCAACTATTCAGCAGAAATAATTTCAGAGATAAGGGACTAAGGCTTTAAGGCATAGATAATCCCTCTAGGCTAAGACTTCTACACCGAATAACAATGAAGTGAGAAGAATAAACTAACTGCAGACAGGGAGAGAACAGAGAGAAAGTTCGCAATTTTCAGTAAACAAATAAATAAGAAGATAAATGCAGTACTATTTCTAACACAATATTCAATGAAACAAACAGAAAAAATAAAACTCAGTGCTATCTTATAACACTGCAAGTTTGTACTTATCTCAGATTGTAATAAAGTTGATGTAGGGTATGCAAAAGGTAACCAAACAGCACCAGTATGCAACTATTCAGCAGAAATAACTTCAGAGATAAGGGACTAAGACTTTAAGGCACAGAGAATCCCTCTAGGCTAAAACATCTACACCGAATAACAATGAAGTGAGAAGAATAAACAAACTGCAGACAGGGACAGAACAGAGAGAAAGCTCACAATTT
The DNA here is from genome assembly GCF_019279795.1 of Protopterus annectens. Lineage (NCBI taxonomy): Eukaryota > Metazoa > Chordata > Ceratodontiformes > Protopteridae > Protopterus > Protopterus annectens. The sequence goes on along the minus strand of NC_056726.1, from coordinate 424,372,758 downwards.
TCACTAAACAAATAAATAAGCAGATAAATGCAGTACTATTTTTAACACAATATTCAATGAAACAAATAGAAAAAGTAAAATTCAGTATTATCTTATAACACTGCAAGCTTGTACTTATCTCAGCTTGTAATAAAGTTGTAGGGTATACAAAAGGTAACCAAACAGCTCCAGTATGCAACTATTCAGCAAAACTAATTTCAGAGATAAGGGACTAAGACTTTAAGGCACAGAGAATCCCTCTAGGCCAAGACTTCTACACCGAATAGCAATGAAGCGAGAAGAATAAACTAACTGCAAACAGGGAGAAAACAGAGAGAAAGCTCACAATTTTCAGTAAACAAATAAATAAGCAGATAAATGCAGTACTATTTTTAACACAATATTCAATGAAACAAACAGAAAAAATAAAATGCAGTACTATCTTATAACACTGCAAGTTTGTACTTATCTCAGCTTGTAATAAAGTTGATGTAAGGTATGCAAAAGGTAACCAACAGCTCCAGTATACAACTATTCAGCAGAAATAATTTCAGAGATAAGGGACTAAGACTTTAAGGCACAGAAAATCCCTCTATGCTCAGACTTCTACACCGAATAAAAATGAAGGGAGAAGAATGAACTAACTGCAGACAGGGACAGAACAGAGAGAAAGCTCACAATTTTCAGTAAACAAATAAATAAGCAGATAAATGCAGTACGATTTTCAACACAGTATTCAATGAAACAAACAGAAAAAATAAAATTTAGTTCTATCTTATAACACTGCAAGTTTGTACTTATCCCAGCTTTTAATAAAGTTGATGTAGGGTATGCAAAAGCTAACCAAACAGCACCAGTATGCAACTATTCAACAGAAATGATTTCAGAGATAAAGGACTAAGACTTTAAGGCACAGAGAATCCCTCTAGGCTAAGACTTCTACACTGAATAACAACGAAGTGAGAAGAATAAACCAGCTGCGGAGAGGGAGAGAACAGAGAGAAAGCTCACAATTTTCAGTAAACAAATAAATAAGCAGATAAATGCAGTGCTATTTTTAACACAATATTCAATGAAACAAACAGAAAAAATAAAATTCAGTACAATCTTATAACTCTGCAAGTTTGTACTTATCCCAACTTGTAATAACGTTGATGTGGGGTATGCAAAAGCTAACCAAACAGCTCCAGTATGCAACTATTCAGCAGAAATAATTTCAGAGATAAGGGACTAAGACTTTAAGGCACAGAGAATCCCTCTAGGCTAACACTTCTACACCGAATAACAATGAAGCAAGAAGAATAAACTAACTGCAGACAGGGAGAGAACAGATAGAAAGCTTACAATTTTCAGTAAACAAATAAATAAGCAGATAAATGCAGTACTATTTTAACACAATACTCAATGAAACAATAAACAGAAAAAATAAAATTCAGTACTATCTTATAACACTGCAAGTTTGTACTTATCCCAGCTTGTAATAAAGTTGATGTAGGGTACGCAAAAGCTAACCAAACAGCTCCAGTATGCAACTATTCAGCAGAAATAATTTCAGAGATAAGGGACTTAAGACTTTAAGACACAGAGAAATCCTCTAGGCTAAGACTTCTACACCGAATAACCATGAAGTGAGAAGAATAAACTAACTGCAGACAGGGAGAAAACAGAGAGAAAGCTCATAATTTTCAGTAAACAAATAAATAAGCAGGTAAATGCAGTACTATTTTTAACACAATATTCAATGAAAGAATAAACAGAAAACAGAAAATTCAGTACTATCTTATAACACTGCAAGTTTGTACTTATCTTAGCTTGTAATAAAGTTGATGTAGTGTATGCAAAAGCTAACCACACAGCTCCAGTTTTCAATGTTAGCTTAGTTAGTCAGGGAGAGCAGGCAACATGTCAGCAAAGGAGTACGGAAAGCTGACAAGGAGCCAGCTGGCGGAGATATGCCAGGCTAGGGGACTGGTGCATGGAAACCTGACGATTGCAGCTTTGGTCACAGCTGCATCAGAAAACAGCAACCAGGAGGATGATCAGACTAGCAGTGGAGATGTACCACCTCAGAGAATGGACAGCTTAACCTTTCTGCAGAGGACTTAAAAATCCATCTGGAGCTAAAGAGACTTGAGTTGGAGACCAGGCATTTGGAAATAGAAGCAGCTGAGAGACTGTGATGTCTGCAGGCTTAGGAAAATGAGAAACTGCTATGCCTGGAAGCTGGGGAAAAGGAGAGGCAGAGGCAGCATGAGAAAGAGATGCTGACTCTTCGCCAGAGTCATGGAGGTAATGAGGAAGGGAGTAACCAAACCCCAGAAGCACAAAAGTTCAGTAAATGTCTTCCGCAGTTTAAAGAGGGGGATAATTTTGATAGTTTCATTCATATGTTTGAGAGGGTATGTAAACAGTATGATATTGACCAAAGGCTCTGGGTACAGTTCCTGACCTCCTTACTCCATGGTAAAGCTGTAACTGTGTGGTCTAAACTTGCTGATTGTGAAATATTTGATTATACTGCTGTTGAGTCACTTGTTAGAATTTTTTAAGCTAACACCTGAAACTTATAGGAAAAAGTTTCATGAGCATAGACGCAAGGCAGATGAAAGTGTGTGTGAATATGTTGCTGAACTGAGCACTTAATTTCATAGGTGGGTGAGTGGATGTCAGGTCACCACTTTTGAAGGGCTGGCAGAGCTTTTGGTGAGGGAACAAGCCCTTAGCACTTTGCCTGAGGACATCAGGATCTGGTTAGCTGATAGACAATGTGCTACTTCAGATGAGTTGGGAAAGTAGGGAGACTTATACCTGGTAAGCAGGGTATTCCTGCACAGGAAAGGGACCCCCCAGTACTGCTCATGGGTCTAAAGGAACCCATGGTGGGTAGCACAGACTGCCCCAACAGAATCTGCCAGTAGCAGGGGAAGCCACCAGTCCAGGTACACATCCAGGACCTAGGGTTAAATGTTTTGAATGCAAACAGTAGGGCCATGTAGCATACAGATGTCTACGGAAGGAAGGTGGGGAACAAAAGGTGAGAGAGCCAGTAAGTGGGAAAGACAAAGTGCCACTAGTAGGTTGTCTTGGGACAACAAGGGTACCAAACTACCATCCTGCAGATGTCCTGATAGGGAAGGATTTGGATGAGGCAGTACCATGTGCTTATGCAGTTGCACACAGTCAGGCTAGGAAACAAGCATGTGGGTCTTTCAGCCTGGGGGAGACCCAGACAGACTGCATACTTGCAGCCAGGACTGGTGAGGTGGTTACTTCAGGGAGGAAGCTACTCTGTAGCAGTGAGAATGAATGTGAGCCACAGCTGCTTGTGGGTACTGATGCTCCCTTGGACAGAGGGACTGCAATGGTAAAGGTGAGTAGGTGTACCTAGGCTGACAGTGAGGCACCACTGTCAGAGGATGCCAGACTTCCTGTGGAAGGGGAGCTGGGTGGAGTTACAAAGAGAGAGTTGAGACAGGCTCAGCTCTCAGACCCTACATTGCAAGGCCTGAGGCAGGTAGCTAGTGAGGCACGTGATTCTCAAGGGAAGTGGGAATCTGCATATTGGGACAAAGGGTTATTGTATAGAGAGTGGACCCCTGAGGGAGGTCTAGAAGGTGAGAGGGTACAGCAGTTGGTAGTTTCTAGAGCCTACCATTTGGTGCTTCTAGCCATAGCCCATGATATTCCCTTTGTAGGTCATATGGGCATAAAACATACCAAGAGACTTATTATGCAGAACTTCTATTGGCCTGGAATTTCCAGAAATGTAACAGGGTACTGCAGGACCTGTGAGAAGTGCCAAAAGGTAGGCAAGGCAGGAGACAAGGTGAGAGCTCCTTTGATGCCTTTGCCTTTGATTGAAGAGCCATTTCAGTGGGTAGCTATGGATATTGTGAGGCCTCTGAGTACCCCAAGTTCCACAGGGAAAAAGTATATCCTAGTGGTAGTGGATTATGCCACACAATACCCTGAGGCAGTGGCTCTGTCCTCCATTGAGGCAGAAAAGTTGGCAAATGCTTTGTTAGAGATATTCAGCAGGGTAGGTTTCCCAAAAGAAATATTGACTGACAGAGGTGCCAATTTCATGTCAGACCTGCTGGCTTGTCTGTGGAAGTACTGCCGGGTGAAACACATGAAGACCACCCCCTACCATCCCCAGACTAATAGTCTTGTTGAGAGGTTAAACTCTACAATCAAGTCCATGCTATGGGCATTTGCAGACCAGTTTAAGAGGGAGTGGGACAGATATTTGTCCCATCTGTTGTTTGCTTACAGAGAGGTTCTACAAGTACAATAACCTGGAACCTTTAAAGTATGTTGTGTGTGGGCCAGCATTATGTAGGGACCCTCAGTCTAATACATATCTACACAGATTACAGTGCCCGCATTTGTACGTACCCTTTTTGTTAGTGACATGTTGAAAAGTATGGGAGTCCGTAGTGTCATCCCTCTCTAGCAATTTTTTAATATTATAGTTGCTGCGATACACAAAACTGGACTTGATCCCTACTGCGTCCAAAAGGTCTTTATTACCCTCTAAAATCTTCCAATTGTTGTAAACAATATTCCTAATAAGGGGACAGACGACAGACATATCCATACTGAACACTGCCCCTGTTTTAACATCCCCCTTGTTTAAAACCACTTTATTTTTCACTAAGGAATTCCTAAGAATAGGGGGATAAGTATAGTTCCTTTTATTTAAAACCTCTTCTTTTATTAAATCTAAGTAATCAATTGCATAACCCCACCACAAACATATCTGTTATATTATCAAATTCATCCATGTTATCTGCTTCGTTCGTAGTCATCCGGCTTGCACGTATATATTGCCCTTTAGGGATGTTTTTCTTAATAAAAAATGGGTGGTTACTTGAATAATGTAAATACCCATTAGTAAATGTTTCTTTCCTATATATTCTACTATCAAACCAGTTGTTACCTTCATTCCAAATTAAGCAAACATCCAAAAAATTAATACTTAGTCCACATCTACCCTTAACAAACTTCAAATACTTAGACGTGTAATTGTCAGCAACAAAATTATCTACCTCTGTGTGACTTGCCTCTAAAATAAAAAACAAGTCATCCACAAATCTAGAATAATAATGTATATTTTTTGTACAATTGCATTAGAACAGTAGTCTCCCAAAAGGCCATTACTATATTTGCATATGCCGGAGCTGCCAGAGACCCCATGGCTATCCATTTTGTCTGTTTATAATAGATGTTATCAAACAGAAAAAAAAATTGTTGTTTAAAACCAGCTCTATTAGGTTATACAACAGATTAATATTGTTCTGTCCCAAAGATGTATTCTTACACAAAAACATTCTAACTGCTTCAATTCCTTCTGCATGTGGAATACTAGTGAATAAGGAAACGACATCTACAGTTAGCATCAAATGTCGATTTATGTCAAATCCAAAACCCTGTGAAACCTCTTTTATTTTCTCAAAAAAAAATCCCAGGAATCTTTTAAATAAAACTTTAATTTTTGTATTACTGGATTCAAAACAGCATCTATGACCAGTGAAATACCCTTGGGCACAGCTTGTGGAGAAGACACTATAGGTCTAAATGGGGGATTCACAGGGTTTTTATGGATCTTCGGGATACCAAACAGTACCCCTACTTTTGGTTTTTCAATTAAACAAAAATTATACATATCCAAGTCCATTTCCTGATTAATTAAAGCATCATATAAAATGAATATATATACTTGTAACTTTGCTGTATGACTTGAACATTAACCTGAACATATTCATCTTCATTATTTAACAGGTGTAACATACTTTCCTTATATTGATCGACATTCATAATAACCATATTCCCACCCTTATCATTTTTCGTATATCTCAAATTCTTAAAACTCCTTAGTTCTTTTACAGCCTTATATTCAACAGCTGATAAATTATCAAACCAGTTTCTACGTTTGTTGTTTAAACATTTCTTGATGTCCTGCAAACACATTTCTTCAAACACATTAATAGTGTGACATAAATTTGGGGTAAAGCAGGAAGGTTTCACAAAATTAACAGCGACTTGCTTAACACTTTTATATAAATATTGCAAGTTTAACTTACATGTAAATTGCTTGAAATCTATTACTGTTTTATCATAATTAGCCCTTTTTGTGGGAACAAAATTAAATCCATATTTCAATACCTGCAACTGGGCATCTGTAAGCACAATATCCGATAAATTGATTAAATCAAAGTTTTCAGTCCTCTTTCTTATTGTGCATCGCTGGAGGACTCGGATGTCATCAGATCTCTCATTCTCGCCATCCTCCCTCTTGTAATTCTGTTCTCCCTTTTGGGTAAAAAAAATTTTGGTCTTGCACCATTAGAAACTGAGTCTGCTGTCTTGGCAGGGAAATCATTGTTACCTGGACCTTGTTGTTTGTCCACTACTTCACACTCATTCATCACAGAGTTGGAGTACAAATGTGAGCACTGTAATCTGTGTAGATATGTATTAGAGGGTCCCTACATAATGCTGGCCCACACACAACATACTTTAAAGGTTCCAGGTTATTGTACTTGTAGAACTAAAGGATTAATTTACATTAGTTTGTGTAGTGGGTGTGATGCATTTTACGTAGGGATGACCACCCACAGTTTGATGGAACGTATGAGGGAACACATTTATTATATTAATGTTAAAGACGGAAAAAGTGCACTTTATAACCATTCTGATGAATGTATTAAATACAAAAAAAATTATTTTCTGTATTAGAAATGGTAGAAGGTGATTTGAGGGCTGGAGATTACAAGAATTACTTGGAACGGAGAGAAACATTGTGGCAAGTGAGGTTGGAGGCTGATAAAAAGCTGGGCTTAAACAAAAGTATTAATATAAAATGTTTTTTAAAGAATAGGAAATTAAGGGTTAGGAAGAATTGATTTTTAAAACTCTGTATTTAATGTGTGTATAGTTATATATTTTGCAATATATTTTTATTCATTTATATGACATGAGTTTATCTATAATAACATCTTTTACATTTTCTATTTGATTAGAATCAAATGGTATAATGACCTATTCAATTGATTACTTAATTGATTTTTAATTGGTTAGTCTATATATATAGGTAGAGTGGTTTTGTATGAGGTATTCTAAAGAAGTCATTTCTGATGAAAGCATGAAATAAAGTTTGTGTACGCTAAGTTTTCTCCGACTTTTATTGACCAACAGTAACCTTTGCCTGCTTCTGGTTTGGTTTGTTTATTGGGCTTTGGTGCACCTATCTTTTCATGGTTCTCATTCCTGTCAGACACAACAAGCTGCATGCAGCTTAGGAGGGAGCCTACAAGGTGGTAAAAAAGGTAAGTGATGTTAACTACATGGTGGAACTGCTAGGTAGAAGGCAGGAGCACAAAGTGTACCATGTTAACAATGATGAAACCTTACCATGATAGATAGGTCCTTGTGTTGAGCATTTGCAGTGGATTGCAGGAGGAGTCTGATGGAGATCTGGTGACTGATCTCCTCAGTGAGGCTCTGACTGACACCTCAATGGAAGGGGTAGTAATGTCCCAGCAGCTATCTCCTACCCCGGTTCAAGAAATCCAAGCAGTGTTACAGGAATTTGAGGACATGTTCCCTGGGAAACCAGGGTGCACCCACCTGATGCAGCAACAGGTGGCTACAGGACCCCAAAGGCCTATTAGGCAGGCCCCTTATAGGGTGCCTGAGAGAGTCAAACAGACTCTGAGGGAGGAGATACAGGAAATGTTGGAACTAGGGGTAATTCAAGAGTCCAACAGTCCTTGGGCCTCCCCAGTGGTGCTGGTGCTGAAGAAGGATGGCAGCACCAGGTTCTGTGTGGACTAGAGGAAATTAAATAGTCACACAGAGTCAGATGCTTACCCTATGCCTAGGACGGATGAGGCCTTAGAGCAGCTGGGTGGGGCTAAGTATCTTACAACCATTGATCTTACCAAGGGTTACTGGCAGGTGCCCTTGACTCCCAGTGCTAGAGAGAAGTCAGCCTTTGTGATTCCTTTTTGGCTTGTATGAGTTCACAAAGATGCCCTTTGGGATGAAGAATGCCCCAGTGACTTTCCAGAGGCTGGTAGATCATATCCTATCAGGAGCAGGAGGGTTTGCCCTTGCTTACCTAGATGATATTGCCATCTACAGCCATTCCTGGCAAGAGCACCTTCAGCATGTCAGGGAGGTGATGGGCAGACTACAGAGGGCAAGGTTGACCATTAAGCCCAGCAAATGTCAGGTGGGTATGGAAGAGGTCTCCTACCTGGGACATAGAGTGGGGAGTGATAAGATCAGGCAAGAACCTGCCAAAGTAGAAGCCATTCAGGGATGGCCTGCACCTGTTACCAAAAAGCAGGTGAGGGCATTCTTAGGGACAGCAGGGCACTACAGAAAGTTTGTCCCCAGTTATAGTACCATAGCTGCTCCCCTCACAGACCTGACAAGGAAGAACAGGCCAAATAAGGTAGTGTGGACCATAGCATGTGAGCAGGTATTCCAGAAACTTAAAGAAGCTTTGGGAGGACCCCCTGTGTTAACCAGTCCAGATTACAGCAAATAATTTGTTGTGCAGGTGGATGCTTCAAACCATGGGGTGGGGGCTGTACTTAGCCAGATTTCTTCAGAGGGAGAAGAGCACCCAGTGGTTTATCTCAGTTGTAGGCTCCCACCCAGGGAGGAATGCTATGCAGCTGTAGAAAAAGAATGTCTAGCCATAGTGTGGGCACTGCAGAACCTTCAGCCTTATCTGTATGGAAGAAAATTCACTGTAGTGACAGATCACAACCCCATAACATGGTTAAACAAAGACAGCCAGCAAAATGCCAAGTTGCTAAGATGGAGCCTAGGGTTGCAAGCATAATATGCCAGTGCAGCACCACAGTGGGATTAGCAATGCCAATGCAGATGGGCTCAAGATAGGGAATGGGGTAAGGTATACTCAGACAGACCTAACCCTCTCAAGCAGCATTTCTCAAGGGTTACTTGAAAAACTAGCTTGAGTTCTCTGGGGCGGAGATGTGTGAAGATAGGCGAAGGCTGCCAGCCTAGCCAGATATAATTCTGTAGATAATTCTGTCATTTGTAAATATTAATATAAGCCACAGGCTTGTTCTCTTAAATGGGGAAAAAAATGTTGGTAAATGTTAAACTTCAAAAATGTAACAACAGTGCACTCTGCTGTAAAATAGCTAAGTCAAGCATTTTATGACTGTCTTTGATCTTTAAATTTTGCTCTGATATGTCTGGATGAAGGAATTCTGCCTAATGTTTTGAGGCCAGAGTTAATGGCTAGAATTTGCATGTATAAATGTCCTTTATTGCTCTGGTTTCTGACCAGTTGTAAGTAATGCAAATGTAGTTTCTCTTAGCCTGGGAACACCAGAAAAGTGTGAAGAATGATGTCATGTGAATCAGTTCTGTGTTATCAATTTAAAGAGAGAGAATCAGAGAGCTCTGAGCAATTTGTCTTGAGAACATTCAACTCACCACTCTTCCTGTGTCTAGATGTAAGTAGGATTTTAGAACTGTGTCTTCTCTTAGAAATAGCTAGGAATTAGGAAGTTTAGACTAAGTGTTTTTCTCTGTTGATGTTAGAACTTTTCTACGGTATTATTTTAAGTATTTCTCTGTTATCTCTAAACTCTTGACTAGCACTGTGTAGTAAGACGTATTGTCTTGTGTTTTTATTATTTATTATTAAATATTTTTAAACCATTCAACTGTGGATGTTTTGTGTAGAGGTAATTTAGGCTCTAAGAGTACATTGCATGTATATAGTGATGCTGTACCGAGTCACTCCAAATAAGTCTTGACTGTTAGGTTGCACTTACCATTTGGATAATAATATTGCACAGTGATAATTGGGCAACCTTTTAAGGGCCTTTGATTAGCTGATAGATATTAGCTGGGTGGTGGCAGTGATTTTTACCGTATAGTCTGGTTAAAAGGGGCACAGCTGAAGATCCTGTGCCAGCCTCCCCCAGGAGTGTCTGTGTGGTTGTATAAACTCTTATCTCAAAGTGTGTGTGTGTTGCAGCTACTTGGAAAGGGACACGAAGCACTGGTTAGACAGAGAGGGTGCTGGAGCTTTTAGCTTGGGCACTAGGCTGAGATCTGGACCCTATATCTGTGCCAGTGGGGAGCCTTACTGGTGACCTGGAGAGAAAAGGAGAAACCAGCCCCAGACTGACTGCGATCTCTGTGTGCTCTTAAGGGAAATTGTACTTTTCTATGTGTGTATTTATTATCTTTCCCTATATGGATGCCCCTCACTGATGTTAGTGGTGAGGACTGAGGCTCCTTGATTGCTGGGCCAGAGCACGGGCGTCACACCAGGTATTGTTCCTTCCTTGTCTTTCTTATTGCTATATTTACTTTCACCACTAATACCTGCTGCTTAGAATTCTTGATTTCTGGGACTTTCTGTTTTAATTCGACAGAATGTTTAGAATTCTTTTCAGATTGTGCATTTCCATACTTCCTAACATCATTTCCCTGGAATATAAAACCTCAGAGTTCTCTAGTTCTATTAGTCATTTCTAATTCTGCTTTGTAACACTTTCAGGATTCAATTTATTATTATGTAATCCTTTCCTTTTGCTGTCACTGCTCCTTCAGCTTGCTTTGCCATAGGTATGTGGTGACATTATTTCTTTAAATGGTGCAGGTTTCTCTTTCTGTAACCTAAACCAAATTTTAGTACCTTTGGAGCTTGCTAACATTATTGCTTGATCATTGATAACTCATACATACTTATGAATGTGTGTGGTGGTTGCATCTCCCCTTTTCCAGGTTAGACACAGGTGCATTTTTAGGCTTATTCACTTGCTGGTTCACCTCCCCACACTGATGAGGTGGTCTATTGGAAGAAATAGTTTCTTTGCATTACCTCTGTGAATCCTTAAACCAGGGAACTTTTTTTCTGTATTATCATACCTTGTGTTAAATTAGGAGTTACTACAGCAGCAGGGTGAAATATCTCCTCAAACTCAGTTTGTATTTATAATTAATGGAATACTGCTTTCTACCTTTGTGAATATAGACTGCTTCAACTACATTTTATTAAAGCTCTTCTTTCTTACACACATATTTTACCTTTATGAGTACAAAAGGCATCTACCATACTGCCTAAATCTAGTAATCCTTGCAGCTCCCTGCCATCAGTTAAGAGATTAAACTTAAATAGTTATGCTACATCATGATAGCAAGAAAACTCTACCATTCTTACTGACAATTTATCACATTCCTTTGGCATAACATCTGTAAAGGCATGCTTCTTCACTGGTTACATCTGTCACAGGTATAACAATGTTACCATTACTAATTCAAAACTTAGCAATGTGGCTCCTTTTCCCACATTAAAAAATCAGCGTATCTACTGCTGATACTTTATGTTTTTACCATGATTTGACACATGCTTTATCAAAGGTCTAGACTACTCAGGTTTAAACATAGTTTCAACATATAACAATCTTTCTACAAACTGTTCAGCACCTTATGGTCACTTTGTAACATTCACTTTTGTAAAGAAGCAGGCAATGCCCATTTATATTTATCAATGGCTATTCTTTCTATAATTTTACTTTTAATATGTCGTCCATCAGCATTTAACCCAAATTTAAGTACATGCTTTAGATCATCTAACTGAGAGCTAGCCATTTTGTTAGGATAAAATATCCAGCTATGAAATATTTGAGCTTGTATCTCTGAGGTAATGAATGCTTTTAAAGGTTCCCCAATAAACTGTGAGGAGTCTAACCCAGCCACTCTGGTCCCATCCCCTCCTGGATGGTATACCACTCAAGGGCTACCAGGTATGCCTTGAGGTCTTTCTCCTTGGTCAATGTTTTTTATTGATGGAGCTGTCTTTCCCATTAATATAACTTTGTAATGGTCACTATACCTTCAATGGTAGCAGCTATAGTCTGTAGGAGTAGTTCAACTGTAGCCATTTTGGTGTTTAGGCTGGTATGATCAAAGTACACTCCATTCAACAGTAACACACCCCACACCATAGAAGCTGCCAATTTGCAATAGCACAGAAATGCTTTTTCTTCATGTGGCATAAATTTGGACAAACAGTTTGACCATGCAGGCGGTGAAAGGAAAAGGTCAGACATTCAACATTAATGGTGTGCCAGTATTGCCTGCTGCACCTTCCAATATGGCAAATTAATGTAGCAAAACTGCAAGCAAGGTTTATCAGAAACATGCAGTATTTGTTTCATGGTAATTGATTCTTTCTTACACAACCAAGTGCCACAAAATGAAGAAAAGGGAAAACATGCAAATTATCTTATTTCCAAAAGTCCCAGAGCTCCAAAAACAGATAACAGTTACTTCTAAAACAGTCAAGAATTTCTTTGTGCATTGACAAGAAACAGAATTCAAAATCTGTAGCATACAAATTCTCTGCTTTAAAGTCTCTCCCCTCTGGATTACTTCACAGAAATGTGCCAAGGCTGTGTATGACTAGTCCACAGTGATTATTCCTTAATGCAGCATAACATCCAGAATATTTATTTGAGCAGTACAAAGATGTGGAAGAAGATAAAACAGAAAACTCAAGGAAACTCTTTATAAGTTCATAAGCTCATAGGTAAGTACTATACTAGCTGCCCTTTTGGTGGGACATTTTAAGCTTAGCCAGTTTCCTTTTTCATGCTTGAATTAATCTATCCTGTTTGGTGTTAGACTGGCCTTACCAGTCTCATGGATGATAATTATATATTACCTCTTGTGAGAATAACTGGGATCATACCATAGATCATTTGGGGGGACCCATGCATGAGGAAAAGCATTTAGGAGCTGCCTCTGTCCACAAGCAGTACAGAGAGCAGTCTTGGTGTAAACTTTCTATTACAATTCCATAGATCCAAGTTGCGCTTGAATATGGATAGGGATGAGTTTTGTCTTACATGGATGTAGAATCTGTTCCAGAGCAGTGGTATCCTCTGTAAGAGATATCTGTCCCTCCAAACCTTTATGTTGATGTTGCAAAAGAGGTTTAGATTCCCTGGATCCTGCATCTCTGATACCATTTTACTTGTTGATGTGCACCAGATCCATAAGTACTGGGTTGGATGAAGCCTTGTATGCTAGACACAGGATATCAATTAGCAGTCTGAAGGGTACCGAGTATAGTGACAAGGCTTTGAGGTGGTCCATATGGGACATATTGTTAAGGCCTTGTATCCATTTAGTAAGGTATCTCAGTTGGCATTCCAGTTGTTGCATGTGTCTGGACAGATACATGCCAAAGGAGGCACTATACTCAATGATTAGCTTAATAAGGGCTGAGTAAAGAGGGGCAATGGCATTTACAGATCTAGAGCAACCCCTTTGTTATAGGCTGTGCATATAGAAAGACTTTCTTGTGAGATGTCGGTTGGTCAAAATTTAGGTCACTGTCCACATAAGTTCCCAAATCCCGAACAACTGGGTCAGCTCTTAGGGGCGTACTGTCAATGTGTAGTTCCCTCCAGTAGACAGCTTCCCAAAGGATACAAATAATGCATTTTTTGGCATTTAGTTTCAGTCCATGATTTGGTGACAATTATTTGTTTGGGACAAACCATCCAGTAAGCTTGTTAAGTCTTTTGAGGATTCAATAACTGCTTCTAGCTTTTAGTCATCTGTAACCTTAGTCAGTCAAAGCCCTTTGGTATTGGCTTTGGTGTCAAACAGAAGAGGTGTCAGCAGCGACCAAGGGGGGGGGGGACACCACTGGTGGTTGGCCTCTTTGTGGAGGTAGCTTACCCTGTTTTGATCTCGTGTCCTTTCTTTGAGCCAGCTGGCAATCCAGTGAGTGATGTAAGGGTTTATTCCCAATTTTTCTTTAGCTTTTCTACTGTGCCTGAGATGGGGATTGTGTCAAAAGCTGTGACCAGATCAAGGTATGTGATGTGTATTGTTTTACCTTAAGCTATTGCTTTGATGACCTTTTTAAAGATGTTCACCAAGTTCAGTAAGCATATCTTGCCTTTGGTGAATCCAAACTCAGACTGGTACAGCATTTGGAGATTCCCTATGTCCTTCTTGATTAGGTCCATGATAAGCCTTTCCATGGCTTTGCATATGAGGCTGGTCAGATTTATGAGTCTGTAATTGCTTGGGTCTGTGGAAGGTCCTCCCTTATACAGGGAAATGACTATAACTCTGTGCCATTCTCCTGGTATAAAACTTGTACTGAGGCTATGGTTGAACAGTGTTGTTAGAGGGTGGCTAAACTGTGCATCATGTTATTTAAGATGCATCCAGGGATATTGTCATGGCTCACTGATTGAGTATTTTTAGCTTTTGATAGCACTTTCAGGACTCTGTTTTGTGTGATAGCTGGAGGCAAGCTGGTTTCAGGTATATCTTGTAGGACAGAGGAGAGAGGGAACAAAGTTTGATCTGAATTTATCAGCCAGTAAGTTAGCTGCACCTTCAGCCTCTCAGTGTATAACATCATTCATAATCAGATCAATGCATTGCTGCATTGTGCTTCTGAGATTACAAAGACTGCTGATGTTAAGGGAAGCTTCCAGGATAAAATGGATACAATAAATGACAAAAATGAGAGGGACCAAACAAAAGCAGAAGACATTAAAAGAGGTGACGGGAGTATACAGAACTATATAAGACAACCCCCTAACATGACTTATACATACAATGTCATATTCTCTAAACTACAGCTATATATCCTGCAGAATGAAATGAAGTGGTCACTAGAAGATCTTGCTAATAACAGAACTGCAGGCAGTAATAAAATCATAGATGAAAATGATGCTGTTACAATGTTACTTATAATTTGCCAGCACATTTATAAAACACATCAATGGACATTAGATTGGAAGAGGTTAATTTATATTCCAGATGAAAAAAGGCAATGTTAAAGCTCAGATTATTGAACAGTTGCACTTAATTGACATGATAGAAAGGAATGCCCAAGATCTGGAACCAGCAACTGACAGATGTGCAAGCTGGTTTTGAAGACAAAAGATGCAACAGAGATCAAATTGCTAAAACCTGTTGGATAATAGAGAAAGAAAGGGACTTACACAAATATTTGCATCTCCTTTCTAGACTATTCTAAATTCTTTGACTGTATGAACCATAGCAAAAAGTGTGGCAAGCCTTTAGAAAAATGGAGTACTAAGTAATCTTATCGATAATTAGATAATCTCAAAGAGATCATTTGGCATAATGGCTAAGGTCTTCACCTCCCATGCACAAATACAAGTTTCAATGGAGGTTCAGTCCTGACCTCTGGCCAATGCCTGTTCAGAGTTTGTATGTACTCCCTGTGTCTCTGTGGGGTTCCTCTCACCTCTGAAAAACATGCTGAATGTTTCCATCTTAAACTCACTAATAAATGGATCTGTGGGCAGCAGTACATGGTGCAGTATAGGGATAAGAGTTGTATAGACCAACTACTTTGGGCATCTACAGTACAGTATCCTCAAGACAGGAGAACACGGATCATAGACTGTGCACCGTGGCAGGGCTAGCCACTTGATGGTGTAAAATATGGCTCTAGGTGATCTGGTCATGTTGACTAATGTTGCCAAAATTGGCGTGGGTAGTTACCTGGTAATAAGTGGGTTAAGGACCCGGCCTACTCCGACCTATGCCATGGACTTATTTTAATGGTGAGAGGGGTGTGTGTGCCCCTATTGGCCAGTGTGTGCCCATCATAAAGCCCAGCATCCCTGTGTCAATAAGCTATTGGCCATCTGGTGTCTAGTTGCCTAGCCTGGGTATAGCTCTGTTGAGTGAAAGCAGAACCTAAAACTAATCAACCTGCCTAACATTACCTGAGAATTGCTACACTTAATGTAGGTTCACTGACAGGATGCAGCTTGGAAGTGGATGACATAATGATACAGAGGAAGCTGAACATCCTATGTATCCAAGAGACAAAGTGGAAGAGCAGTGCAGCAAAGCCACTTGGCTTATGATCCAGAGTCTACGCAGAGTAGTAGAATGTAAGATGGGAGATGAGCAGTTTGAATTCAAATCAGGAAGCAGCACAAATGGCCCAATATTTGCAGTGAGACAGATAGTTTAGAAGAATCTAGAGATGAGGAAGGAGTCCACCTGGGCATTCTTAGACTTGGAAAAAAGCATATGACAAGGTCCCAAGAAAGGGGATTTGGTCAGTATTGCAGTGGTTCAAAGTCCCAGAAACATTGATAGAAGTAGTGCAGGCTGTGTACAAGGACACAATGACACAAATACGAACAGTGCTCAGCCTCACAGAGAGGTCCCCAGTGGGAGTGGGTGTACACCAGGGTTCAGCACTGAGCCCACTGTTGTTCATACTAGTGGTGGATGACATTAGCAAACAGGTTGGAGGGGAGCTGAGAATTGAGATAGAAGGGAAGATACTGGAACAGGTTAACAGCTTCAAGTATGTGGGATGGGTGGCTGAGGAGAAGGGAAGTCTGAATGAAGAGGTCAAAGCTAGAATCAGAGGGGCTGCTGCCAATTGGTATAGAGTATCAGGTGTAGTCTATGACAGAAGAATGCCAAAGAACCTGAAAAGTAAGGTGTACACGACAGTGGTGTGACCAGTACTACTGTATGGTACAAAAACCTGGGCAGTAAAGGCAGAGCAGATGAGAAAGCTAGAGATGATGGAAATGAAGTGCCTGACAAGGGTGGTAGGATGCACGCTGTGGGACAGACAAAGAAATGAGGATATAAAATCAGAAGCCAAAGTAGCTCCAATTGCAGAAAAGATCAAAGAGAACAGATTATGGTGGTTTGGACACGTGCAGAAAAGCAGAAGACAATCTAGTGAAGAAGATTTGGGACACACAGGAAGAAGGTAATAGGAAACAAGGATGTCCAGCAAAGAGGTGGATGGATTGTGCGAGAGAAGATCTGCAACAGTCAGGCAAAGAATGAAGGAGTGTGGCATTAAATCATGAGAGATAATGACAGTTAACATGATACCCCAACCCCATATAGAAAAATGGGAAAAAGGGGGCTGATGATGATGAATTATATAATATTGTAAAGAATCTCTAAATACTTAAAACTGAATATGGAGTAGCTGTCATTTTAAGGACTGAGATAGAAATGTGACAAAGCTGTGTATTATAACCATATTTGTTTAATTTATATACTGACTATGATGCAATATGCTAGACTTGATGAATCAGACACTGGAATCAAAAATATGCAGATGATACCACTTTAAGTGTTGAAGGCAATGAAGAATTCAAGAGCCTGTTGATGAAGGTGAAAGTAGAAAGCACAGAAGTTGTCTTCCTGCTCAGCCTCTAAGAAACTAAGTTTATGCCACCTAGCCCTATCAGTGTTTTTAAAAAAAGATGGGAAATAAGGGGAATCAGTGGCAGAGTTTCATTTTCTGGGCTGAAGGATATCTGCAGCTGGAAACTGTTTCAATGAAATTACAAAATGTTTGCATCTTATGAGGAAAGCTGTGGCAAATCTGAATGACATTAAACAGCAAATTCATCACATTATCAGCAGAAGTCCAGACAGTCAAAGCTATGTTTTTCCAGTAAGAGCTGGACTATAAGTAAGACTGTGCACTGAAAAACTGATGTTTGTGAACTATTGTGTTGGGGAAAATTTAAGGAAATAAACACAGATTGTTCATTGGGAGGTCTGATAGTAAATGTAATATTCAAATACTTTAATTCAAAGACATGATTCACTAGATAACACATTGATGCTGGGAAGGACTGAAGGCAAAGGAAGATGCTGGGAGCAGATGCTAAGACTGATAGCATTAGTGAAGCAATGAATATGAATCTGCTAACACTTAAAGAAGCAGTTGTTGACAGTCAGGCTTGATGTGCTAAAGTCCTTGAGTATTTTAGTACTCATTTTACCCACTACCTTGACATTTGCCTTCTTAAAGATACCACCAATAACAGATATGTTGCTAAGATTCACAGGAAGGTGACATACTCCATTTCCTTCCTGCACTTTAGAATCTTGCATCTGTTCCATCAAAAGAGGTCAGTTGTGAAAGGGCAACTTGTCAGGGCAGTCCGAATGGTCACCATGCATGAGGATTTCATTGATGAAGTCAACACCTTGCATTGTATGTTTCTCAGTAGGGCCTATCCTTCTAAACTTGTAGATGAATTAATCTCAGAGGTTACTACCAAAAGGTTGAATGACCATTTCCAACCCCTTTTAGGTTACTATGACACTCCTAGGTTGTCTGTGGATCAGCCACATGAGACAATAATCAGTGGGGTGAGGACCTCGATCGTACCTGAAAATGAAAAAGTGGGGGCAACATCCGAATTTTCAAAAGCCTTGGTTATGACATTTAACCAGGAAAGAATTGGCCCATCCTATTTGAGGATTCAAATATAAGACAGCGAATAGGGGAAAATTTAAGAAATGTATATTAGAAGGGGCCAAACTTTAAGGATTTACTTAGGACAAAGCAGAGAAGAGAAACAAAAACTAAACAAGTAATGGTTAAGTGTGGAGCTTGCACATGGTGCCACAAAATTCAGGTGTCAAATAGCTTTACTGTTAGGAACACCATATACCACCTTAGGGATTGATATACTTGTGGCTCAAAAGCAGTTGTGTACCTGGCCCTGTGCAATTCATGTCCATGTTTCTACATTGGAAAGACGGAGAGAAAGATTTGCAGAGAATATATGAGCACGAGTATGCCATCAAAAGACACAATATGAACAATGCCCTAGTAAAGCATATTAACAGCAATGAAGGGCATTTGTTTCACTTTATGGCTATAGACCATGTTGTTATTGATGACAACAAACCACAGGCACTGATGTTAGAGATCAGCAAACTTAAATGGCAGATTTGTTTGCAGGCTGATAGCTGGCCAGGTATAAATGAGAGAAGTTCTATTTCTCCCATTTTAAAGTTATAAGCATTAGAAAGGCGAAAGGTTTTAGTGAATACAAAGTAATGAAGATTATTTTTTATAAAAACGTATAGGTTATATATAAATAAACACATAGAGCATGTTTAAATATATATGTGCAAGTTACACTTAGATAAATCAATAATTATATTTCAGTTTACATAGTTTGTATTTAAAGAGAAACTTAGTTAACATCTAAACTAATATGCTGTTTTGCATTTGGTGTTTTGTTAATATATGTTGTATGTTTTTTAATAATATTTAAGTGTATATGTTCACCATTTGTTGGTTCCCCTTCAGCACTCGAGTGTTCAAAGTTTAAAGTGTGATTTATTTTAATATTAGATCATAGATCATAGATTAGTACTAGGCTAACTGCCCTTGCGAGCCATTTTAAGCCTAGCCAATTATCACTTGAGAGACTCAAACCCTGCACCTTGTGTTTGTAAGGCAAACACCTTAACCATTAGGCCACCCTCCCAACCAAACCCTGCACCTTGTGTTTATAAGGCAAACACCTTAACCATTAGGCCACCCTCCCAACCCTGTTTTTAACCAATGAGAGTTGATGAAAAAGTATAAAGGCAGTGACATTTGTAAACCCTGTTTGTCTGATGAAGTTCCACATATTGTGAAACGAAAGTGATAACCATTTTTATTGTTTTTATCAATTAAAGTGGTGTTTTGCACCTTTTTGAACATTTGGATTCAGCTTACAGTTGTTATTTAAGCTGCATATATGTCCATTGACTGCCTTTGTTACTTTTGACTTGGTTTTGCGAGTTTTTGGTTTAAAAAAGAAAGAGTAGTAAACTTTATTAAAAAATGTACAGTTCAAGTAGCTATTCTACAAGTGACTCATATGGAAAGTAACAAATATATGAATTTGATAAAGAAAGGTTTTCAGGAAAGTTATTTAGTGGACTACATGGGACAAAAGAAAAGCGGAGTACTTATATTAATTGCAAGAGGAGCTCCAATAGTGATAGAAGAAGATAAAAAAGACGATAAAGGTAGATTTGTAGAACTAAGGGGCTACTGCCAAAGGAGGAGGATTACACTGGCATGTATTTATACTCAACCTAAAACTGTTATAAAGGAGCTTAAGAAAATTCTAGGAGAAATAATCAGTTTTCAGCAGGGAATATTACTTATAGCTGGGGACTGGAATTTGATTTGCAGCAGTGTAGATGTGTCTGGGGGGCTCAGAAGAGAAAACATAACCAAGGAGGGTATATTTTTGAAGACATTTAAGAAAATATTTGGCATGGAAGCCATGCATTCAGTAGCAGGAGTTTGGAGTGAATTTAAATATTATTCCCCATGATAGAAAAACCGGGACTAGGCTAGACAGAACTTACATTTCACAGGAACATGTGCATTTAACTGAAAGTTTTAATATGCCTCTAATAACTATTTCAGATCACGAGCCAATAGTAACTAAAATAAAAACACAGAGTAATGAAATAAAAGTGAGACACTGGCATCTTCCCACCTATATGTTGAAAAGAGAGGAATTTAAGGAATGGGTAGTGGAAATTATTCAGGAGTTAATAGAGAAGATAGAAATTTCATCAGAAAATATAGCTAGCAAGTGGGATAACATTAAAGTGGAAGTTAAAAATAGGGTGGAAATAAAAGAAAAAGAGACATGGTTAAGAAATAACAATAATTATTTAGAGGGACTGACAAATGTTAAAGTATTGCAGAATAGTGGGACTGTCAAAGAACAAGAATAAGAGCAACCGCAGAATGCTAAGCAGAAAATAAAGGATCATCTTGATATTGATAATATGCATGAGTTTAGAAAGATTCCTGTTAAGCGACTGTTTTTTGATAACTCCAGAGCACAAACAATTTTAGAGTAGCAACTCAGGCAACGAAAGTAGAAAGGGTTGTCTCCAAGCTTAGGGAGCCTATAACAAGGAAAATAAGAGATGCTGTAGAGGTACTAGAAATATTTTGGAAATTTTATGAAAGTCTGTATAAAGCAGAGAAACATAGAGATCAAGAAAAGGTAAAAATGGAAATGTTTATGGGAGAATTAAATATGCCAAAGTTGAGGTAGATTACTAACAGTTTGCATAGGAGGAGATGAGATAAAAATGGTGATGTATGACCAATCCACAGAAAAGTTCCCAGGAATGGATGGTACTCCTGTGGAAGTTTGGAAACTAGGAGGGAAAAACTGATAAAGATCTGGAAGGTTTTGTTTACCAGTATTTTAAGAGGAGGAGAAGCACCAACATCCTGGAAGAAAGTGATGGTGGATGTAATACCTAAAAAATGTAAAGATCCATCAGGTATGGCTTCACACAAGCCCATTTCAGTCCTAAACAATGATTATAAAGCATTTATGTCTATAATGCTATAAGAATGGCAAAGGTGATGCCAAAATTGTTAGATATGGATCAATGTGATTTTGTGGAGGGGAGACAAACATTTGATAACACTAACAGAACATTGATGATTCAGAGGGAAGCTGAATGTAAGAAAATGCCACTGTTGTTGGTGGGTCTTGCTGCAGAGAAAGCATGTGACAGAGTAAGCTGGGAATTTATGAGCGGGCCAATGGAAGCATTTGTATTCCCTGATAAAATTATAAAGTTGATTAGGAGGATATATGAGGGATCGGAGGTGAAAATTAAAATGGGGAGGTTCTTTTCTGATAATTTCATTTTGAGCAGAGGAACCAGCCAAGTGTGTCCTCTTACTCCTTTGTTATTTGCACTATATTTAGAACCACTGGCAAAGAAGAGACTCAGAAATACAAAGGTATATTTGGTAAGTTTGTCAAGAAAAACTGGTTCTATTTGCAGATGACATTATTTTATAACTGATAAAACCAGAAAAGGACATTTTAGTGTTGTGGAACATTTTGAGGCAGTTTCAGATCTTTTCAGGATACAAAATTAATTAAGCTAAAACAAAGGCAATAGCTGTAAATTATGTATCCACACATGAATTGTTTCAGCAATATTATGGGGACATGGTAAAATGAAGGATTCTGGTGTGTAGACTCCAAAGAATTTTTCCTCAGGTAGACAGCAAATATTGGATGTGTGGTAGGGAAGAAAGAGGTAATTGGGAACATAATTGCTGGGAGTGTAATAAGTTGGCAGACTTTAAAGATTCCCTGCAGAATGCTCTGTTAGAGATACTGTGTGAACAAATTAGTGTAACTAAGGAAATTATTTTTTGAACTATGATACAGAATCGAAATTCCCTAGATATAGTAACGCCCTGCTGACTATAATTATGGTGGCTGCCAAAAAAGGAATTAAAATGGAAAACAAAGTCTAAACCAACTTTACTGTAAGTAATGAATATAGTAACATAGATAAAACAACTGGAACTGTGTTCTTTATAAAAGGGTAGGAAAAGATTACATAGAAAAAAATGGGAATTGTGGGAACAATATGTACAGAGAAGGAATGAGGATTAAAAGAAGGCAGGATTTGAATGAGCTATGTAATGTTTGACCAATAAGGATTGGATAGATTATAAGTGATGTATGTTTGCAACGTCAATAGGATTTGTGATAACAAATCCAAGGGCCTTAATCCAGTCATTCTCCTATGGAACAGTGAAAACAGCACATCATTTTTTCTTGTATCCTGCTGTATGGAACACACTTTTTTTGTCTTTTTCACACTGCAGTGCCTACATTTCTTTAAACTGAACAAGGAGAAAGAATAATGGGAAAAAACAGGGATACTTGTTAACTTTAATATCCCTATTACAATCGAAAATAACTGAAAAAATATTACTTTATAGTATGCATATTATATCATGCATAATAAAAACACTACTATTAAGAACAAAATTTTGTTTTACTTACAATTAACTCTTTCCCTTCATTCCACCTTCCTAAATGTTCTTTCAGCAATTAATGGCATGAAGTAGTGCATATGCTTTAGAGTTCCCTACATGTTTAACAAAGTAAAAAAAGTCCAATATTTCTGGGTTTTCTTGTTCTGTCATTTTACAAATATACCTAATACTTTGTAATCCCACATTTATTTGTGAATTTCTGAGTTGCTTGTTTTATTCATATTGATCTCCATCTCCCAAATCTAGTCTCTGCTTCATTTCCAATGTACTCCTGGTATTTTTAATCAACTCTTGTGGGGTTTTTTTTCTGTCTCTCAAGCATTTACTGTTAAACATTGGAAAAGGTTTCACTGGAACAGTCTCTCTGTGATCTCTATTACCAGAAGAACAAGAAGCAGATTGTCCTTCTGTTTGATAACTCACTTTTTGTTGGACAAACTTTTGTATCTCCTCCTTAGCATGTGCTGCATCAAAATGTGATTTTGTCCCTCAAGGAAAGAATTTTACAGTTTTATCAACTCATCTGAATATCTTTTTAAAGCTTCCCCAATTTTTTCCAGGTTTTTGTTATTTGAGTTGATATACTCATTCAGTGCTTCATTTATTTTAATCAGCTCTGAGTACATTTGATATATTTTTTTCCTCTAAGTTACTGGAAGTCACGTCTTGCAACAAATCCAGAGCTTGCACTTCTTTTTGCTGAATAGCTGCAGAATTCTTTCAAGTCAATGCTTTTTCTTCACCTTTTGTGATCGATTTTCTTTCAGGTTCTCTGAATTTCCTTTTTGCTGGCATCCAGGCAGTGCACTTATTAGCCTGAAATTCATAAAAAATGCAGGTTTATTGGCTTTCACTTCTGAGTTTCTGTTTTTATGTTGGGAGAGCTGAAATTAAGCTGTTACTCAATGTGCAAACATTTGGAAGTCCGTATCTAATATGTCCTGTCATCCTTAAAACTACAGGCAACTCTTGAATAAGGGATTTGGCTAGCCTTTTACCCTGTTAGGCAACAAGTTATTATGGGTAAGCAATGGAGCTAGATTTGGGTGAGTAATGCAATTTGTGTGAAACAAGTTGGAATACTTTACTGTGACTTTCCAGGTACTGTGTGACTCTATGACATAAAGTTAAAATAAATTACTTTGGCTGTTTTTTAAAACTACTTTATTACAATCAGGTGTGTGGTATATACTGTAACGTGGTTAATATTGCTAGATAGGGGCTGTCTGAAGAAGAAAATAATTAGCTCTTATTTGCTGCAATTTGTTAAACAGCCATTATGCTGGCTTTGCAAAACTAATGTATATGTATGTGAAGAATGTGGGAATACTTTACTATGATTATTGTTTATATGAAATAAAGCTGAAATATGCTTCTGTAGCTGTTTTTATCGCAGTCAGAAATCTGAGGTGTACCTGGTCGAATATAACCATAACTGCTGAATACAGGCTATCACTTGAAAGTGGCTGATCCTTCTGTTGTTTTCCCAGTTTAAACAGACATTAATTTGGCCTTGCTGGACTGGTGTTGATTTGTGTGAAGTAGGCAGTGAACATTTTACTGTGGCTACTGTGTGTGTGCTTGTGTGAAACAGTTTTGAAATACAATACTGTGGCTATTATTTTACCATAATTAGACATCAGGGGTATACACAGTCAACAAAGGTTGCAATAACTACTAGGTACAAGGGCTATGTGTACTAATGTATAACTTTGCTATGTTGATCAAATTAAACAACCTCTAATCTGGCTTTCAATTATTAATAGACATTTATAACAAGCAAGATGGATTACTTTACTGAAGCCATTTTTTTAAAATCCTCGTCAGACATGGAGGTCATCTGTGGATAACAGTAACTTACTCCTGCTGTTATTTAATCACAGCTAAACAGCCACTGATCTGGCATGATGGGAGCAGTATTATAAGTGGTACACTGTTTCTGAAATTTGTGTAAAACAATTGTTGCTATGACTTCTTACAGAACGGAGTCAAACTTTGGCACTGTACTCATATAACTGCCTATCTTTGTTAGTCTGAGTAGGATGTGTAGAAAAGCAACTGATCACTGAAACAGAAGCACTAAGGATAGTGCTTCCATTTGACAGCACTTTGGATTGTTTCTCATAGTTTTAACTTCAGCATTAGGACCTGAAGCCATCAAGGAATGATGCTTCAAAAAAGCAAGGATCATAAACTCCATCACCCATTCAACCATCAAAATGTAATTTAAACAGGCCATTATTCCTAGACATTCTAATATTATTTTAAATTTCTTTTGAATTTATAGAAATAATATTGCATATAAACTCTCCCTGATATTATAATTACATTTTGTTATATTAAAATTTATGTTGTTATTCCTGTGAATATGATAATTTGTAGAAAAGTATATATTATATATTGCCTGTAATACCTCATCATGAAATATTTTGTACGGCAAATATGGATGATGCATATAAAAGGCTTGGGAGAAGGTAAGAACAAGCTGTGAGTATATTGGCTAGGTTAGAAACAGTGTTTGATGTTATACATTATTCCCAGATTATAATTTTTTATACTGCATGATGTGTGCATTGTTTAAATGTAAGATTTTGTCCAACAATTACTCTTTTGAGTTTTGCATGTGATAGTAACTCTGAAGGGGTCTATGTCAGATGATCAAGTTTTCAGAAACTCAAAATTCAAACGGTTGGCACCATATGATCAGGTTTCTGAAAAGTCGAACATCAAAAAACCCACAAAAATCTACCTTTTTACATTTTTGCAAGGGGCAAGCCCCCTGCACCTGCCAGACCCCCTGCAAATTAAATATACCAACTCCAAGATTGCACTACACTGAGGAAAATGGTAAATTTCCCTATCCACACTGTACGGCGATCTCCATTCAAAAGCTTTGAGTTTTCAAAAACTCCATCATATGGTCTCAACCATCTGAATTTTGAGTTTCTGAAAACTTGAACAACTGATAGGGACCCCTCTGAAGCTGTACTTCAGTGTGCTGATTTGGAGACATTTTCAAACTAAAGTAATGATTTTTCTGAATTTCTCTTGATTTCATTATGCTAGTTCTCTTACTGGAACTGTTTTAAAAGTATTTTGAATGCAACTGTATTATTTTTTCTTTAACTAAATCTGTTTACTTTCCTAAGTGATGAGGGCCATCTTGGAAACTGTAGGCGTTATTCTTGTGAGAGAAGGTTAATTGCTGCTATTTTCTAAGTGTCTAAGTGCCCCTAGCTCTTCTAGATTTGTTTTCTGATGGGTTCTCTTTTTTTATTTTATATAATTGTTATTTATAGTATGGCCAATGCTTATCTGTGCTGTCCACAGTGTTGTCATAGACATAGCTGAATAGTGGGTAGTGATTGCATTTTCATTTTTCCCTTAAATTAATTCTCACAAGCCATCAATTTTCCTGGTTTGTTAGTTGCTGGATTAAATCCAGGGCAACTTTGGCCTGTGCTTATCTTAACTTAGCTGCTCAGGTTTGCTTTTAGATGTATTGGGAGCATCAGTGCACTATGTGCCACTCTGTTGACACCATTTAGCCAAGTAATATTTTGATGTTCTTCGTCTCCCATTGCTGCAGTCCTTACATATGGGTACTCTGCTGCCCACAATCGGCCCGAATACCAAAGGGCTAGAACCGGCGTCGGTCATCGGCGCCCGAGACTGACGTCAGTACGTGCCAGTACAAATGCGTATGACCGACGCCATAACCTCAGTCTTTCTTGCCGCGTGGTCCTAAGCAGAAGCAGCATTTGCAAGTGCCGTTCAGCGTTCTGGAATTGTCAATTTTTGAGTTTCAGACCGGAGACCAAGTTGGGCTAAGTACCCCGTTGGGGACACTTTTGTCTTTTTCTTGCCTCAGTATTGCCGGATGTCAGAAAAAGTTAATAACTGTATTTCTTGTGGGAAACAGATTCCTCATAGGGATTACCATTCACTCTGTATTCCTTGTTTGGGGCCTGAGCACGACGTTGTTGGGTGTCGCTTTTGTGCTACTTTAACAAGCGCACTATTAAACGTTGGTTGGACTGTGCTAGGCTGGTGTTTGGTAAACGCGTTGTAATTACAACATGCCGTCGGATTCGACGCCTGGTTCTTCTAAAAAACGCAAAGAGAAGTCTTTGCGGTCCAAACAGGATGAGTCGTCCACTCTGGACGCCGGTTCTGGAGAACCACTGACTACTTCAGCGGCTCCTTCTGAAAGTTTACCTGAGTCTCAAGGGGAGCCTTTGTTACTACAGGAAGTGGCTTCTCCTGTGTTAGGCCAGGCTGAGGGTGCTTCTCTGATGTCAGTGGTTCCCTCCCCTCATAGGGTAGTTAGGCCTCCTCCTTCTCAAAGCAAAGCCCATTCTAAGTCTAAGTCTGCCCCTGCTGGTGCTAGTCCCCAGGGTCCAGCTCCTAGGAAGCACATGTTAAAGATGGCTGAAGATTTGATTACTTTAATTAGGGGTTCTATGCCCCCCCCCCTGCGAAGAGGCCCAGGGTAGAGACAGAGTTGGAGGGTTTGGTTCAGTCTTCCAATGAGTCAGATTCCTCTGTAGAAGAACTTCAGGATTTCCCTCCCTATTCTGATTCAGAGGCTGAGGACACTACTCCCTCTGCGTCCCCCTCCAGAAGATTTTTCTTTCTCTGAGACTTTGCATTCCATGAGGGAACATTTCAAATGGTAGGGCCAGGATTATTCTGATTCTCGAAAAAGGCTAAGAGAATTCTTGTTTTTGCCTCAGCATAGGCCATTGGCTATTCCCCCTGTACTGGATGTTGTTCAGGATGTATTTTCTGAGGCTGCCCTTAACCCAGATTCTCTGCCTCCTGCCCCGGTTAAACCAGATAGATACTACAGGGTTCCGGAAGCTCACAAGTACTTATATAAGAGTCCTAGGGCTGATCCAGAAACTATTACTCAAGGCCCCAAAGGTGTTAGGGCTTCTGTGGTTAGGAATCCAGTTCCTCTGGACAAGGATGCTAGGGCCCTGGATAGGTGGGGTAAAAAACTGTATACCTCTTCTACTTTGGCTATGAGAGCTTTAAATTGTCAGTTTCATATGTTCAGGTATCAAAATTATTTGCTGGGACAATTGAAATGTAAAGTAGATGCTTTAGCTGAAGGTATTGAATGTAAGGAGCTTCAGGATTTAGTGCATGCTTCAGACCAAGTTGGTAAGCATTCTTTGCAGTGTGGTTTTGATGCTTTACAGGCTTCTTCCAGGGTGGCTGCTACTAGTTCAGTTGTTTGCAGGCATGCCTGGCTTAAAGATCAGACCTTGTCGGAGCATGTTAAGGCTCAAATTATGGATGCTCCTCTGCAGTCTGATGTTCTTTTTGGCCCTCCAGTAGAATCAGTTTTGAAAAAAATGGAGGAAAAAGCTAAGTCTATGCAGACAGTTAAGGACTTTTTACAGGTTCAGCTCCCTAAGTTCAGTAGGAATTGGCCTGCTAAGGGATGGTCTTTCCCCTCTTCGGATTATCAACCTAGGGGCAGGTCGAGGCAAGGTAGAGGTAGGGCTTCCTCTCAGGGCCCTGTTACTTCTAGATCTTTGAGTTCTTCTACCCCTTCTGCTGGGGAGGGCAGGGGTCAGTCCTTTCGGAAACAGACCCAATGACCTTTGTCTTCAGCTGCCGGACTCTGCCTTGCTGGCAGCTCCTCTAGGAGGAAAACTGGGACTTTTCAAAAGGAATTGGCATTTGGTTACCCAAGACAAATGGGTATTGGACATAATAACTCGAGGCTACAAATTTTATTTTCACACATTCCCTCCTTTCAAAGGTATGCCGGATGTGCCTCATCAGCAAAGACTGGAAGCACAGGCACAAATTTCTTCTCTGCTTCAGTTGGGAGCAATACAGGAAGTACCTTCTGCAGAAAGAGGCACAGGGTTTTATTCCTGTCTTTTCTTAGTGCCAAAGAAAGGAAATACTTGGAGGCCCATTCTGGATTTGTCCATTCTAAACACCTTTCTGGAAATTCCAAAATTCAAGATGTTAACACTGCAACAGCTGTTACCTATGCTGGGCAAAGATCACTGGATGGTGACTCTGGATCTCAAAGAGGCCTATCTTCACATTCCTATCAGGCCCAGTTGCAGAAAATTCCTGAGATTTTGGAATGGGAATTTGCATTATCAGTTCTCTGCATTGCCCTTTGGCTTGTCTACTGCGCCCAGGGTATTCACAAAAGTCCTGGCTCCAGTAATGGCTTTTCTCAGACTAACAGGAATTCAAATTTATCCTTATCTGGACGACTGTTTGATTCTGGCTCAAGGCAAGCACGAACTTCTTCAACATCTGCAGTATGTAATGACAGTTTTAAGTTGCCTAGGGTATTCTGTGAACGAAATAAAGTCCAGTCTAGTACCCTCACAAGAGATGTGTTTTCTGGGTGTGAGACTGAATACAGCTGCTCAGATGGCATTTCTTACCCCGGACAAACAAAGAAATCTTCACCTATACTTCCAACAGCTATCAGTAATGTCCAGGCTGACTGCAAGGACAGTCCTTCAAGCCTTGGGGTTCATGGCATCTTGCATTCTAGTACTTCCCAATGCCAAACTGCATATGAGGAAGCTACAATGGTATCTCAAAAGCGTTTGGACTCAACACAGCCACGATTTGGACACTGTCATTCGATTCTACCTTGCATTCAAAAAGAATTTCTGTGGTGGGCTCAGGAATGTCACCTAAACAAGGGGCTCTCTGTGACCCAACCAGAGGCAAGTCAGATATTGACGACAGATGCCTCGAGTCAGCCTGGGGAGCTCATTTCAGAGGAAAATGGATTCAAGACCTTTGGCCCCAGAGCTACTTCACTTGCATATCAACATGAAAGAGATGCTGGCAGTTCAATTTGCTTTGGAAGGATTCAAGAGCCTACTTCAACCAGGACTGGTGTTGATTCGAACAGACAACACAACTGTCATGTGGTACATCAACAAGCAGGGGGAACTCATTCTTACCCTCTTTGCAGACAAGCAATGCTGTTATGGGAAACTGCTTTGAATCTGCACATCACTCTTCGAGCACAGTTTCTGCCAGGAGCACAAAATTCGTTAGCAGATGTTCTGAGCAGACAGATTGTGGATCCTCACGAATGGAAATTGGACCCTCAGGTATTTCTTCAGTTGACCAGGGCTTGGGGAACTCCAGACATAGATCTGTTCGCTTCTCCTCTGAATTTCCAACTGCCACTGTTTTGCACAAGGCTGTTTCATCCAAAAGCCTGGAAAATAGATGCACTATCCTTCAGTTGGAGCAACCTTCACGTGTATGCTTTTCCTCCTTTGCCTCTTCTTCCAAAGGTGCTGTTGAAAAGGAGGGACAAACCTTGCATGATCCTTATAGCACCGGATTGGCCTCGTCAGCATTGGTACCCTCTGTTGAGGAGCTTAATTCATGGAACACCTTGGCCATTACCACAGATTCCTCACTTATTGTCTCAGGAAAACAATCATTTTCTCAATGTCAGGGTGCAATCCCTACACCTGACAGCCTGGTGCATTCTGTTTTAGAGAAGGAGGGCCTTCAGCTCCCTCAACAAGTTTTGGATGTTATTTTGGAAGCCAGGCGTCCTAGTACTCGAAAAGTTTATGCTGATAAATGGAAGAGATTTTTTCTTTGGAGTTCAGCTAAAGGCTTTGATGTCAAATTGCCTAATTTGAGTTGTACATTGCAATATTTGACTATTTTATTGGACAAGGGTTTGTCCTTCTCTTATATAAAAGTGCATGCTGCAGCTATTTCTGCTCACTATGATTGTGACCCTCCTTTATTTTCACATCCATTGGTTAAACAGTTTCTTAGAGGGGCAAAGAATATAAGACCCCCACGGAGGGCTCCTACTCCTACCTGGGATCTTAATTTTGTTTTGGAAAAGCTGACTCTGCCTCCTTTTGAACCTGCAGCTACAGCTGAATTGAAGTTGTTGTCTTGGAAGACTGCTTTTTTACTGGCTGTTACTTCTGCTAGAAGGGTATCTGAATTACAGGCCCTCATGGCAGTG
This sequence comes from Protopterus annectens, assembly GCF_019279795.1. NCBI lineage: Eukaryota > Metazoa > Chordata > Ceratodontiformes > Protopteridae > Protopterus > Protopterus annectens. The sequence goes on along the minus strand of NC_056726.1, from coordinate 424,342,063 downwards.
GAACCTTTTCTGATTTTTCACAAGGACAGAGTTTCCTTACGTACTAATCCTACTTTTCTGCCTAAAGTGATTTCTAATGTGGCATTGAACCAATCTATACATTTGCCCACTTTTTATGCTGACCCCCAAAATGAAGGGGAAAACGTTTTGCATTCTTTGGATGTACATAGGCAGTTAAGGTATTATTTGTTCAGAACCAAAGAGTTCAGAAGATCTCAACAATTATTTGTTTCATTTGCTTTGACTTCACGAGGGAAAGCTGTCTCGAAACAAGCTATTTCCAAGTGGATTGGCCATTGTATTGCTTTTTGTTACTCTCATCATGGAAAGGAGGTTCCAGTTGGGATCAGGCCTCATTCTACTAGGGCTACGGCCACCTCTACTGCTTTTTTGAGAGGGGTAGCTACTAAAGACATTCTAGAGGCAGCTACTTGGAGTTTTGTACATACCTTTACAAAGCATTATCATTTACCTCTTTATTCTAGGTCTAGGGCTGGGTTTGCCACTGCAATCTTACAGGGCATGTTAGCAGCTCCTACTGCTATTTAGTTAGCCAGCCTCCCTTTTTTCCGTTGCTCTGGGATTCTAAACATATGTAAGGACTGCAGCAATGGGAGACGAAGAACATAGTACAGTTTTGTACCTACCATAAATGTAGATGTTCGAGGATCTCCATTGCTGCAGTCCAATTTTCCCTCCCTCCTTCCCCCCTTTTCTTTTTAGGTTGGGGTTTGGGTGGTGTTTTTTGCATTCTGACGTCTGAGGCAAGAAAGACTGAGGTTATGGTGTCGGTCATGCGCATTTGTACACGTCAGTCTCGGGCGCCGATGACCGACGCCGGTTCTAGCCCTTTGGTATTCGGGCCGATTGTGGGCAGCGGAGTACCCATATGTAAGGACTGCAGCAATGGAGATCCTCGAACATCTACATTTATGGTAGGTACAAAACTGTACTTTTCTGTGTGCACTTAGGCAGATAATACTTAAAGTGCTTGACAATATGATAAGCCAGTAAACTTGTTCCATTTCCTCACCAGCTTCCTAGAAACTGGCATCCTAAAACAGTGTAGCAATTTCCTGATGCTGACTGATAGTAACTTACTAAACATAGAAAGCTCCGTCTGTGAGATGTGTAAATACTTAGCTAATATGGAGGCATCCCTCTCACAAACAATCCACAGTGAGCATCACATAGGCACACTTTCTTCTGAACAGCTATTAAGTTTTCAAATAGAAATGTCATACTCTGATGCCATAAAAGATCCTTGCTAAAACCTTCTACAACTTGTAAGAACAGTCTTCAGTGGAAATCTCTTAACTCACCTTCTCCATGCATACCTACAACAGGTCACCAATAGCATACTTGCTTCCAGTCATGTAATGCTAAATTAACTTCGGATAATAATGTATTAGTAGTTGGTGACTTAGCTGTTGGGAAAATCAATTCCCCACTCAAAGGGCTAGACAAGGATAGGATTACTGTCAGCTGCCTCTCAGGTGTCATGCTCACATACATTACCAGAGCTCAGATTTGTCAGAACGTTCAAGGCACGTGACAGATACAGGTGAGATTCTGGTCCTGAGTGGGATCCTTCGTTCACTAAGAATGTTGGCTAGGTATAAACAGAAGACAATTGAGTTTTATAACTGGCTTAATAGCTGGTGTCATTCCAGAGGGATCAGTATGTATCAGCCTGGAATGAGATTATAGATAACCTTACTCTTTTGCAATAGAAAGTTTGGATCTCTCTCTCTCTCTCTTTCAACAGTTGCCATATACAGGCAAAACCCTTGCTGCCCCATAGTGCCTTTTTAGGCAGAATCCATTTAACGGGCATCCCAAGTTTGCAAATTCTTCAAACCATAAATTGGTCTGATGAAAACTGTAGCAGTTTTTCCATATGTGTTAAGAACCATACATCATCTGGACCAATTCCCAGAGACCCCCAAAAAATGAGTTCCTAGAACTTCAGTTTACCATAGACATGAAAAGCTACCAGCTTATATTATGCTACAGAATCCCATCTGTGTCTGCAAATGATATGCTAGATTACCGGCAGTTTTAGGAGAAAAAATTTTATAAGGAATAACTCTGTGGTTCTTGGTAACTTCTTATACCCAGTCATACATGGAAGTACTTACACGTCTAACATAGGAAATGCCCAGAGATTTCTGAATTTGATAAATAGATTTCTTCTGGATCAAACAGTTAGTGAACCTACAAAAGGCCAAAATCTTCTGGATCTGGTTCTCAATAATATTTCCCCTTTCTGTTCTACTCCCCTAGTCTCTCATTCTTCAGTTAACTCAGAACATAAATTTGACACATTTACTGTCAAAATCAACATCTTCCCCCCGCAACCAATATCCCCATATTTAAGGACTTCCAAAAGGTGAACCTTATACAATTATATATTACTACCACTGACACCAACACAGCATCCAACTTCAGTGAGCTGTATGCACATCACTTAGCAAACTACCTAGAGCTAATAGCCACAAGTAGAGCCAAATACAATGTGATATTTAAAAGCAACCTCCTCCCTTAGTAATCATCCAAAATAAAACAAAACTCCTTAAACTGTAGTGTAAGTCAAGAACTACTCAGAATGATATTACCAAGAAAATGAAAAACATTACAAGGACCAGTAAAGAAACCCATGAATAGAAATTAGCTTCTGAAGCAAAGGATAACTATAAATCCTTCTTTAGCTATGTTAGAAAACTAAGAAATAACACTCAACATTGCTCTGAGCTTTTTCTTAAAGGACCCCCCACTCTAACCCAAATGACATTGTGAACATATTAACAAACAAGCTCTCTGCAAACTTTACCCACAATACAAGTATTCTAACACCATTCATTCCGGGTACCCTTAACTTCTCCATCATTAGTAAATAATATGTTTTTAAGGTATTACCTAAAGCAGAAATGGCTCCCTATTGACTTATGTGTGAACACACTGAAAAAAAAAAAAAAAGAGTAAAACTTCAGGATAAGAGTGAATCTTCGACACCACTCTTCTCTTTTAAACTTCTTTTTTGCAGGGAAGGGGATCCACTGCTTCGCCCATGTGGGAGAGCAAGCCATCACAACCCCCAAGCATAAATATACCATTTTCAAGATTGCCGTATCTCTGAGAAAAGGGAATATTCTCAGAAATGACAATCTCAGACTTGATATATGTAAGTCCATTTTTTTGGCCATTCAGTCTTCATATTACAGGACTCACTCATAGGTTCATACGTTCATAGGTAGGTACTAGGCTATCGGCCCTAGGGCCTATACAAGCCCAGCCAAAAAGGTACCCTGGCTTTTGCCACCCAAGAAAATTATTTTCCTGTGCCACTGTCAAGCAGAGTCACAGACATGGTCCCTGGGGTGAATTTCCTATTTCCCATCCAATCATCAAGATTTTTCTTGAAGAGTGCTAATGAGGAGCTTTGTTTGATATAGATAGGTAGTCTGTTCCAGAGTATGGAAAGTCTCTGGGACAGGAATCTATCCCTCCAGCATGTTCTGTTTCTTGTGATGACAAGGTTTAGGTCCCTAGAGCATGTAGCTCAGAGGGATTGGGATTTCTTTAAGTGGAGCATGTCCAACAGCTCTGGGTTTGACATAATTTTGTATGTTAGGCAGAGATCACCTCTGAGTAGGCAATATGCGATGGAGTAAAGCTGGAGTTTTTTGAGACGGTCTGCATAGGGCATCTGTTTGAGGTCAGTAATCTTCTTTGTGAGGTATTTCTGCGGCCTTTCCAGTTGTTACAGATGTCTTGTGAGGTACATACCAAAAGGGGCGTTGTACTCTATAATGGGTCTAATGAGTGATGAGTACAGGAGAACAATGACCTCTTTTTTTCTAGATGGGAAACCTTTTGTGATGAGGTGTGCCACTTAGAAGGATTTCCTGACTACTGTGGCGATGTGATTATCAAAGGAGAGATTACTGTCCACCTGTGTCCCAAGGTCTCTTATCACACTTTCGGTGTTAAGTATACTACCGCCTATGTAGTAGTTCATGAGTACAGAGTTTTTACCAAAGGGGATGACAGTGCACTTTTTGGCATTGAGCTTGAGGTCATGGCTTTGACACCAGGCATCCGTCTCAGTGAGGCCCTTTTGTAGGATGTCCACATCATTAGGAGTTTCGATTATGGCTCCTAGTTTGCAGTCATCTGTGAACTTCATTAGCCAAAGACCTTCTGTGTTAGCCTGTACTTTAGAGAAGTAGATACCAAACAGGAGAGGACCCAGGACTAAACCCTGTGGTACTCCACTTGCCACTGGTCTGAAGTCGGATTTGGAGTCTCCTACTTTCACAGTGTGGGTTCTGTCAGTGAGCCAGTTAGCAACCCATCCTGTCACATAGGGATTTATACCTAGTATAGTGAGTTTATGTATAATTCCAGAGAGGGGGATGGTGTTGAAAACCTTGGCAAGATCTAGATATGCTGTGTGAACCACCTTACCCTCGTCTACGGCTTTGGTGACTGTTTCAAAGAAGTCTATCAGGTTTAGGAGACATGATCTGCCTTTTACAAACCCAAACTGGGTGGGGTCCAGAGTTTGGAGATTACCAATGTCTTTGTTTATAAATTCCATGATAATACGTTCCATGGCCTTGCAGACCAGGCTCGTCAGGCTAATGGGGAGTTAGTTCCAAGGGCCCGTGGTGGCTCCCCCCTTGTGGAGTGGGATAACTGTCGCTGTGCACCATTCAGTGGGCACAAAACCTGAGGTGAGGCTATGATTGAACATGGTACTTAGGTGGGGTGCCAGTTCGTTCTGTAGTTCATGTAGAATGCAGCCTGGGATGTTGTCTGGTCCCATGGATGCTTCGTTCTTGGCTTTGGAGAATGTGTTTTTACCTGTGCAGCCATGATTACAGGAACTTTGCATTCTTCCGGTATAGAGATGGGCTCTTTAGGGGGTGAGAGGGGGGTAAAGTTAGCACTGGACCTATCTGCCAGGATGTTGGCAATATCAGTTGGGTTTGTATATTTAGTGCCATTGTGCTGTAACTCAGAGCAGATCTGAGTGTTGCCATTGAGATTCTTGACATAGCTATAGAATGCTTTGTGGTTGTCTTTAGAATCAGTGGCGATTTTGTTTTCGTAACTAGCTTTGGAGGATTTTATCAGGGATCGCAGCTTCTTACTGAGGCTGACCAGGGAGCTCCTCCACTCATGGGATTTTACTTTCTTTTGAAACAGTTTCTTCCTTCTATTCTACAGTTTGTTTATGGCAGGTGACCACCAAATTTCCTTCCTTTTTTTGGAGGATAGCATCTTGGTTCTGTTTGGGATAGCATGATCCATGCTCTTGTGTAAGTGCTTATAAAGTGCAATTGTGTAGGATTCAGTAGTCGTAACTGTACTGTCCATCTGCATGGGTGTCATGAAGTTCACCACTTCTGTCTTAAGAAGCATGAAGTTGGCTTTGGAGAAATTTTTTACCATGGTTTCCTTAATGGGGGGGGTGGGGGCAGGATGTGGATATCTACGGCAATTAGCTTATGGTCAGATCGGACCAATGAGGTATTGACTTCAGGTGTGGAACACTGGTCACTCATGTTGGTTATGACTAGATCTAGGATATTGTTGCTCCTGGTGGGGGCGTGGATAAGTTGATCCAGGGCATTGGAGTTTATGAATTCCAAAAAGCATTGAGCAAAGGAGTTGGTACATGAGTAGTTTTCCCAGTTAATGGTGGGGTAGTTGAAATCGCCCATTATTAGGGTGTTTGGTTGAACCATAATATTTTCCAGTAAATCAAGAAAAGAGGAGTGGGTATCCTGGGGCATGGTTGGGGATCTGTAGCGGCATGGTTGGGGATCTGTAGCAAGCTACAATTTGGATTGCAGTTTTGCCCAGAGTTAGTTGCACTTGGATAACCTCGGCTGCATTATGCTGAGCAACTAGCCTGGAGGTGTGGATATCCTTAATGAATATGGACACACCTCTGCCTTTGGTGTTCTGGTCCAGGTTACATGGCCGAAAAGTGTGGTATGAGTTATAGCCTAGTAGTGCAGGGGTGCTCTCTGGAGCCTTGAACCAGGTCTCAGTCACTGCACAGATATCGATGTTCTCCATTTTAAGGAGTGCCGGCTCGAGTGAGTGCATTTTGAGATTTAGACTTCTAGCATTGAGTAACATGTCTCTTCCTGTTACGATGGTGAATTTGTCATTTGAACCTTACCTAAAAAAGGCACTATAGGGGCAGCAAGAACCTTAGCCAGTATCCGGAATCCCAGGGGTGGCAGGTGCAGGCCATCTCTGGCAAAGCATCGTGGTCTGTCGACCATGTCATCCCAGGCAAACAGATACTGGATCCCTTTAGAATGACACCAGAAGCTTAGCCAATCGTTGAAGTCAATCATTTTGTTCTTGTACCGCGGTATTATTCTGGGTGATGGCAGAATGCTACTCAGAGCTAGGGTCATACCTGCTTGGGCTACAAGATCGGAGAGCTCTTCTATGTCTCTTTTCATGTAGTCCAGGGAGGTACATCTCAGGTCGTTCACACCAACATGGACAATGACAGAGTTATATTTGTACTTGTTGTGGAGTGACCTGAGTACATCGGTTATGTGGCGGATCCTGGCACCCGACAGGCAGCTGACAGTAACCTTCTCCTTGTTTAGCCTGGTGAGTGGGACATCAGTGTGCCTGCCTATAGAGTCACCTATGTCTAGTGTGTTGGGTACGTTGTTTTGCCTTATTGGCTGTGGTTGAGTGGCACACTGAGTCTGCGGGCTATGTGTCATTTGGGATGTGTTGTGGGGTGGAGGTTGCTTGCATTTCTGCTTTGGAGGTTTCTGTTGCTTGAGCAGATTATTATTGAGAGCCTCCATGAATGCTTTTGTGTTTCTATGTGTGGATTTTGGTGGTGTAGATTTAGTGAGACTATGTGATGAGTGTGGTGTGGTGCAAGTGTTTACCTTCTCCTCTTGACTGTCAAGTTCAGTCTTGGTTGGAGAGAGCTTTACCCCCAGTTTGGCTAGATAAGTGCATCTCTCACAGGTTGTAGTGTTGGGTGGTAGGAGGAGAGGGATGTCTGTGTACATGAGACAATTTCTACATTGCCCCAAGATGCCCAGATTCATCAGATAGACAGGAGAGAACATTGGAAGCTGACCCTTGGGCATGCCTGAATAAAAAACTATTTTCCTCTAGATAAGTGAGGAAAGTGAGTACAAGAGCTGTTTTTCTCTAAGCAAGTGACAAAAGTAAGTACAAAAACTGTTTTCCTCTAGGTAATGAGGAAGGCTGAGTGCTGTAGTAGTTAATAGCTTATTTAGTGCTTACAACAAGTTCTGAACAAGTGCTGAGCACGAAAAAGCAAAGTCAAATGCTAAAACTAAGAATCTGTATCTGGACTAAACTAGTTACAGGAAAGGGGGGGAAGCAAGTGCAAATGCAGGCTTTTAAATCAGAAAGTTGAGAGAGATGGAAAAACTGCCTAAACGGCCAATAACTACAATTTCTGGGTCAGAACCACTCCTTATGTGGTAAAAAGGTTACCTAGTGCTTACCACTCCCACTGATAAGCTAGAAAGCTTCCCTCCAACACAGAAAGCTTGGGGGGCTCAGAAGCTTACATACAGTCCTGGATACAGCAGATCTGAATCTTTATTTATTTATTTATTTATTTATTTAAATTTGTTGACCGGGAGTGTCCGACTGGACATAGGTCCATTTTCAGCGAATGCCCGGGGAGAAAAGCTTCACAGTTAAAATAAACAGACAGTATTTACATTGGATTACATAGTGATTAACAATTTACATAGCAATTACTTACAACATATTTACAGATGAAGAACATAGTACATCAGTAGACAACTAGAATCTTTATCTGTGAAGTGCATACCAGACATTAACAAATGTTACAAGAAGAAGAAGTTCGTGCTGTATAATAATTACTGGCTTATGAGCATCTGAGCTTGCTATAATCAAGATAGTTAGTGGAGTGGAAAGAAAGGTAGTGGTTGGATGGAGTGGGTGATATTAGAGTGGGAGTTGCAAGGGCATAGCCAGCATGTTTTTAGTTGCGCTTTTTTTGAAGTGGGTACATGATGGTATGGAGGCAATTGTGGGTGGGAGTGAGTTCCATAATTTGGCTATGGCGCAAGAGAACAGTGCTTCACCAGCAGAGTTATTGGCTTTAGTGATCTGCAAATGATTTTTGCTGCTGGATCTTAGTGGTCTGGTGGTGCGATAGGGTGGGAGTAGATTCTGGAGGGATGGGACATTTAGTGGATGGTTTACTAGTTTGTGGGCGAGTGAGAGTTGATACCACTGAAGGAGGTGAGGGAGTTCAAGCCAGCCCAGTTCAGCAAGTGAGAGACAGTGGTGACTACGGTAAGATGCCCCTGTGGCGAATTTGGCGATTTTGTTGTAGCAGGTCTCTAGCTTGTTTAGATCACATTGCCTTAGGTTGGTATATATTGGAGAGGCATAAAGTAGGGTGAAGATAAGGTGTAAATTTGCTATTGAAATCTTTGCTGCTTTGGTGAGAAATTGCTTATTTCTGTATAACGCTCCTAGTTTTTTGTGGACTTTTTTATAGTCATGGATATGTGAATGTCAAATTTTAGTTTATTGTCTATTTCCACTCCTAGCAATTTGGTGTGTTCAGTTGGGTATATAGTGCTGTTGTCTTTTGCCGTGATGTTAAAGTGAGAGTTGTTTTGAGTATGTTTGGTGGGTTGGAAGATGAGTAGTTTAGTTTTGTTTGGGTTGAGTATTAATTGGGCATCGGATAACCATGTTTCAACAGAGGAAAAGGCTTCCTGTGTGACTTTTTGCAGTTTTGGTAGGGACTGGGCTGAGCAGATGATGGTCGAGTCATCTGCATATTTTATGAGCGTGCCATGTTTGGTGGCAGAGGCTAGATTATTGGTGTAAACAGAGAAGAGTAGGGGTCCAAGGATGGATACTTGGGGAACCCCTATGGAGACAGGTAGTTGGGGAGATATGTCATTGTGCCATACAACGGATTGTTGGCGGTCAGACAGGTAACTCTGAAACCAGTTGGTGACCAATTGTGAGAAGGATAGGTTATTGAGGACAGAGATAAGTTGTTTGTGTGGGACCATGTCAAATGCTTTAGATAGGTCTAGGAAAGTAGCAGAGGAGAGATAACCATTGTTTTTATGCTGAAGGATAGTGTTAGTAAAGGAGAGTAAGGCAGTGGTGGTGCTATGATTTGGTTGGAAACCATGCTGAGTACTGGAAAGGAGGTTGTTAGTAAGGAGGTAGTCTGAGACCTGAGAGTGTATGCATCTCTCTAGTATTTTGGAGAGTGGAGAGAGAATAGCTATGGGGCGGTAATTGGTTAGTTCTGTGGAGGGTCCGCCTTTGTGGAGGGGAATTATATGTGATACTTTCCACAGTGTGGGAACGTAACTTTCTGACAGAGATCGGTTAATCAAGATGGATACTGGGTAGGCCAGAGCATCAGCTGCGATTTGTAGGTATTCACTTGGGAGGCTGTCTGCTGCTAATTTGGTGGGTTTAAGTTTAGTTAAGAGTTTTTTTATGTTGGAGGTAGGTACAGGAGAAAAAGAGAAGGCAGTGGGGAGATTACTAGTTGAAGGTGTGGGTTGGAGGGGAGGGGGGTTGCGTTGTTTAGCTAGTAATAGTATGGTTTGGGTGAAGTGTGTGTTGAATGAGGTAACAATATTTTCTGAGGAGTGAGGGATGTTAGGAGGAGGGGTACTGACTTTACCTGGGTGGAGGATGGAGTTTATGGAGGACCAGAATTGTTTGGGGCTGTGTTGTGAGGAGTCTAGGGCAGACTGGTAGTATTGGGATTTGTCCTGTTTTATTAGCTTTTTGACTCTATTGCGTAGTTCTAGGAATTTCTGTCTAGCTGAGGGGGTTTTGGTTTTGCGCCAGTGCTCCCAGGCTTTATCCCTGTTTTTCATTTCTGACTTAGTGGTTTTCTGTACCCATGGGGAGGATTGTGCTTTGGGTCTGGAGAATCTTATGGGGGCATGGTAATTAAGGATGTTCAGGAAGGTAGTATTAAAAAATTCAACTGCATCATCTAGACTGAGGTACTTTAGAGGATGCCAGTTACATTCTTTGAGGGATGAGATGAATGTGAGTGGGTTAAAGTTTAGTTTTTTACGTATTTGATGGTAGATGACATGTTTAGCTTGGTATAGGTATTTTTTGAGTAGGAATGTTGGGGAGTGATCACTGAGGCTATCTGATAAGCAGCCTGTTATATATGACTGGGGGCTCTTACTGAGTAGTATCCAATCCAGGGTAGTGTGCTTGGTGGAGTTTTTATTTATCCTGGTTGGTGACTGGACTAGTTGAGTGAAGCCATGAAGGTGTACATGATGGGTTGGATTATTGCCAGAACAGGATTGCCAGTCAATATTGAAATCACCTAAGATGATAGTTTCTTGGGGGAGATGGTGGGTAGACCAGCTGAGGAGGTTTTCTAGGGGAGGGATGTTTTGGCCAGGTGGGAAGTAGCATCCAATTATGTTGATGGTTTTGTTTTGGTTAATTTTGAGGTTGGTATATATTATTTCTTCATTGCCTATTTGTGGTGCTGATGATTTTAAGATCTGGATGTTTAGATGCTGTTTAAATATTATAGCTACACCACCTCCTTTTTTGTTTAGCCGGTCTACTCTTAGTATGCCGTAACCTGTAGGGAGTATTTAGCCAGGTTTCTGTCAGGATGACTATGTCTGGGGAGTACAAGTCTATGGTGGCATGGCGTTCATGGACTTTGTTGGATATACTTCTAATATTTAGGCATAGTAGAAGGAAGTCACTTGGCTTTCTATTGGCTGTAATATGGGAGAAGTTGTGGTTTCTAGTCTGATTATGAAGATTGGGGTTAGAGATGGTAGGGCCAGGGTTGGGGTGGATGTCTCCACTTAGGGCTAGTTTTGATAAGCATGAGATTATTAGTTTTCTCAGTTTTTGAATGTGTTTGTTTATAAGGGAAACTTTATGATTGTGCTCTGTGGGTAATAAGTATGGTGGGAGGGTTACTATGTTAAGTTGTAGGGATGCTTTATGTTTGTGTAGTATAGTTGGTAGAATATGTGGGGGGTGCATAGGGATGGTTCTTGAGCTGGTAGGAGGGGAGGAATCTGGACTTCACTAGTTACAGGAAAGGTAGGAAACAGGCTTAGATTTTTCTTTTTAATACAGAAAAGTAGCTACAACAGCAGTAAAAACAATTCAAATGCAGTGCAAGCTAGCACACTTGAGTATGTAGCAATGTTAGACCAAACAGTTTAAAAAAAAGAAATTAAATTAAAAATGACTAAGAACAAGTGCAGAAGGAGTCTATTAGGTAGAATGAGGTAAAGAGATGGGACTGGGGGGAGTGTCCCAGATCAAATCTATAGTGGGGGCGGGCAACTGCAAAAGCCTCCAAATTTAAACAACAAAAACAACACCTTCAGCAGAGATCTGAAAAACTATACAGTGAAGCAAAAATAACAGTGCACAATGTGCTTATCCACTCATGTGGATCATGACCTTTTAGCTGGCTATCAACAAAAACACTTCCTCCATGTGTCCTGCTTAAATATCTGGGTGCTTGTAAAGTAGTAACAACAAACAGGTTCTTGCTGAACCTCTCTTTAAATTGTTTAATCTAAGCCTAACTACAGGCAAGTTACTAAAATCCTGGTACACTGCTGTGCTGTTGAGAGAGTATACCTACCATTGACCCTAGGAATTACAGACCAATCAGCCTTAAAAGTCTGATCTGTAAAGCTGTGGAATGTATCATAACCTATCTCATTAATTACAATGTTAAAAATCTCATTAAGCTTGATTTCCAACAATATGACCTCATCAAAGGAGATTATGCCTCTAAAACATCGTTATTTGCTTTGAGAGGGTTACACAAGCTGTCAACAGTTGTCAAACCTTTCATACAGCTTATCTTGAGCCGGCCTTGTGCCTCTTCAAATAGTGTTATGGAAACCGGTGGAGTTCCACATTCATTTGTGTTGGGTCCTCTCCCACTTGGCATATACCTCTCTGATCTTAAACATGATAACCAAGTCCTGTGGTTAAGCAAATTTGGAGATGAAACTGGGTATAATTGTTAAAATCCCTTTGGATATCCACAATCTTTAGAAAGCTGTTCATTGTTTCAGTGTTTGTTTAACCAAGCTCATAGACTTAAATTTGGGCTTTAAGGAAATTGTCACCTAACAGTGTAGGATAAAATACACTGTTGCCCAACCAAAAATCCAAAACTTTCTTAAAAACAAACAGGGTGCTATATTTCCTTATTCTAAATGGAAGAGCATTTCATAGCAGATCAGATCGACAGTTATATGCTCTTTTTTAAATCAGTGTTATAACATGGAACATCAACAAACCCCTTTTTTATTCCTTGTGTCTATAACATGATTTCTAACTTCAGTTCCAAGTTAACTACCAGTTGATCATAGTGAACACACTTGCAAATAATTATCAGGTCACCCCGATTAAACTGTAATTTATTGAAAATAATGGTAATATTCCTAATCTGTTCATATAATCTGACTCCTTAACTTGGGAAATTTGTTTTTTAAAATACCTCTGAATTCTGTCTAATCCTTTCAGCTGACCCTTGTTTGTATAAGCAGACTACCATGCATACCCTATGCATGGCCAAAAAAATGTTTTATAAAGTCATGAAAGGATTTGCTTGTCCCTGATAATTATTCGTATGATGTGATCAACAGCTATATAACATTTCCTAACTACACCCTTTAAGGTGTCTTCAAATGTAAGTTTACTATCCAACAGCACACCCATATCTCTTACTGTATTCAAATTATCCAGAATTATATTGTTCAAGACATAAGAATTAATAAAATTGTTAACACCATAGTGAACAACCTTAATTTTACTGAACTTTACAACTTTAATGTCTACATGTTTAGTTCTTGACCAAAGTTCTAACTTATCCATAAAATTCTCCACTCTAGACTGATCTTTCAAGTTGGTAACAATAGTTCCTACTTTGGTGTCATTAGCAAATTTGCTGATCCATATCTTACTATGGGTAGGAAGATCAGACATAAATACAGAAAACAGATTGGGCCCTAAAACTGACAACTGTGGGACTCCCACTTCCAAAGTTTAGGAAACAGAAAATGTGTTTCTAAATTTGAACTTACAGGTTCTTCCTTACATGTTTTTCACCCCTCCCCCATAATATGACCATTAAAATGAACTTTTTGCATTATACTCAAAATATGAGAATGAGAGACAGAATCAAAAGTCTTGATCCAAGTCTTTCTACGCCATTTGGTAAAAACTTATCAAATTAGTAAGATAAAGATCTTTCCCCCACAAAGACATGCTCATAAATATATAGTCCTGAGTATATGATCTCAGATCACATAAGATGCATTCATATGTTCATAGATTCATAGGTGTGTACTAGGCTAATGGCCCTGGAGCCTTTACAAGCCTAGCCCATAAGATTACCATGGCATCGTGCCACCCAACCTTAGTTCCCAGTGCCTCTGTCGAGTAGAGCCACTGGAGTGATCCCCGGATTGAATTTTCAAAACATGTTTTCATTATATATGTTAAACTTATTGGGTGAAAGTTATCAAAGGAAGTGAGAGAACTTCCTTTAAAAATGGGTACAGTAATCACCTCTCCCCATATTGGTGAAACATAACCAGCATAAAGAGAGCTCTGAAGTAAAAAAATGCAAACATTGTAAGATATACTCCGTGATACCTGATATATGGATAATGGGCTTAAATTGAACAGTAAAAGTGTAGCATTGTTTATTTCAGAAATCAGAAATTATCCACATCATACACTATAGATAATATACCCTTACAAAACAAAAAGGTAGCCAGGGACTCGAGCACTTGTGCCAACTGTTCCCTCTCCTTTGATCATCATGTGGCAATTGTAGTCAGACAATCCTTCTACTTAGCACAACTCACATAAAAAGGTATGTCATCTAGATCCAAAGATGTTATTTTTCTCCCTGTCTTCAACACTCACCACACCCATTACAGAGTACAGAACTCCATTCTGCAGGTATGTCACATGATATCTCAAAGAACTTGAAAAGCCGCATAGGTTCCTAACAACAGACCTCAGGTTTTAGAACATTAGTCAGCAGGATAGATGGAAAGCGCTATCTGTGTACTCTGTCTTACAGACTCCTGAGGGGTGATCTGTGCTGCACTTACTCAGCCATTACAGATCCAATGGTCTTTGACCTATTGTATCTCAGTAAGACAAACAGCTCAATTAATACTAGAACCTGTGACCTGAGCCTTCATCAGCTGACAAACAGAAGATGATGGAGAGATGCGTTCATCACCCAGTGCCTCTGTCTTCTCCAGAATAAACTTACTCTGCAAGTTAAACAGTGCAATTCTGTATCTTCCTTCATATTCAACTTGGATGACGGGATGAGTGCTCTCAAATTTACCCCAGGACCAACTGGTCTCACCTTCCTTTGCAGGGAGATAAAGCCTGAAGGTGGGTATTGGCAAGGTATAAATGATCACTGGACTAAAACAGACTTAAAACTCCTATGAATCATGTTTTTGATATTATTGATGGATGATGTTGTAAACCTGGCACAGTTTGGTGTGGGAGTAAACAAGATTACATTAACTTTGTTGGGATTTAAAATCAGTTTAGAGTCCATTACCATCCTTCTCTGCTTATGAATACATTTTGGAGTTTGATTAGAAGTAGTTGAATTGAAGACACAGAACAAAGTAATGCAGAATCATCTGTATAGGATATAAGGGTTGCTGACTACAGTACGCATTTTATTTTTGAAAATATCAAAACATAAGGTGGATAATCTGGTGCTTTGTTGGGCTCCTGCTGTTACAGGTTATGGGGCAGACAGCACTTCAAGCCAGTGTGCACTGTCTAATGAACCAGCGTATGGTTCTGTCTTTGAGGTTTACCTCATTACACCTTGATATTAGTATGGAATGTGACAGTATCAAATATTTTGTAGAAGTTATGGAATGTAGAGGCAACTAGTTAACTCTGTTGTCATTTGTCATGTACAGAGTTCATAAAGGTTAGGAGAGCAGTTTGTATTATGGGATGGTCTAAAGTCATACTATGTTATGGAAAGTAGGTTGTTTCTGTTTAAGTAACTTTGTAATTGTTTCTGTATTCATTTTTACCATTTTTGAGGGGCGTGAGGTGATAGGTATAGGTCAGTGGCTGGTTAACCCCAGGGAGGCAGCACTGTCTGTAAGGTAAAGATATATGATTGTTCTTCAGAGCTTTGGGACACAACCATTATACTGATTAATTTATTAGTATTGATAGTAAGTTTGCAATGGTATCAGTTGCTGTTTGTAGATATTCATATGTTACACTGTCTCAAGCAAGTGAGGTATTGAAACAAAGTAGAAAATGCCAGTTTAGTAGTTATTATTATTATTGTTATTATTATTGTTATAGAGGTAGGATTGAAGCTTAGAGAAGAAAAATATCCTGGGCCAGATTCACAAAAATCCGTTCTATGGCTGTGTATGAGTAAAGTAGCACAGATGAAGTAGTGCAATGTGGCCTTAAGCTGATTAGTTATCCAGTAGGAGGGATTTTGTCTGACAGGGTCAGACTTATTCGGGAGTTCAGTGGTGAAAACTCAACAAGTTGCATAATGACTGGTACAGTGCAACAGCAGTCACATGGTGTAATGTATCCACTGGCGTGTATGTAGCATGTTCATGATGATGCTTGTTCACACAAGCAACAACATGCCATGAACAGCACAGCTGAGAGCACTGATAAGGGCTACACACCAAAGTCCCTAATATTATTTTAGTATAAATGAAAAAAATGGGTATATATGATAGGAAGGAAGAACAGCAAGCAGAGGAACACACACACAGAAGGGTAAGGGAAAAGTAAGGGTGGCATGGTAGGTGGGAATTAAGGGTATTGTTTGGGATAGGTGCCCATTTTTATATTTCCAAGAGTAGTAGAGAAGATTGTAAGGGAAACGTGGGCTGGAAAGAGGATAGAGGGATGGTAGCAGGGGTGGACAAACACAAAAGACAGACAAAGGCCTACAGAGGAGGCACTGACACAAATAAGGTAGAGAAACATAAAAGAGAGAGACACAGACAACTGTGGATGGGTGGACTGGACTACTATTAGGGAAGGGAAGTGACACACAGGGATAGAGAACACTAGGACGGGGATGGGAGTTGCCAGTTGACTGCCAAGCTGTAAAGTGCCACACCCCAAGGGCAGCCACTTCCATGGCCACCTTCATAGCTGGGCCCAGCTGCTGTTGTCCTGCTGGTTGGAGCCAGGCAGCTGTGTGACACTGTCAGTCACAAAAGGATATGCTCCAGGCTGCCAATGCAGGAGTCTAACCGCTGGCCCACCATGGCCATCAGTAGGCCTTCCATCTCCTGCCAGGTGACATAATAGGACCCATTGCTGGCACCCCTTGATAGGGAGCTTACACTCCCTACTTTAGACAAACTACCAGGTGGCACCAGTGAACCCTCCATGTCACCCCCTCTATGGATGACCTACATTAACCTACAGAATGTCTGACCTCGAACAACCTGGGACTCAGCAAATGATGCAATGCAGGTGCATGGTGTGATGGCCACTGTCACACCGCATCCACTGTTGTAATGGATACAGCATAAAATATTAATGTAAATGGAGAGAAACAAAACAATAAAGGCCAATTAAAAGTAAAAAGAGGACAGCAATAAAGAGAGAGAGAGAGAGAAAGAGGGAGAAACACAAACGCAAGTATCACTAATATCTGCTGCACACTGGCTGGCAGTGCAGTCCCTGGAGGATTAAAATGCTATTAACTGTGCAATAGCAAACAAAACACAACATACACATCAGATAAACAGGTAATACAACAATATGTGTGCACGAGGATTAGGTGACCCCTGTGTCAATTGCACATGAATACTGCATGAGTTGGAAACATTGGCTATAAAGGTGCAGGAGACTGGCCTGAACAACCTCTGCAATCTGATGTGTCCAGGTGAAAGGAGCCTTCCATCAGCTTGTAGACAGAGCCGACACAGCCATAAAAGTCCAATCATTATGCGCATGGGCCACTGACACCTAGTGGCATTAAGATACCGTGACATAGGACAACTACCATTAACTGCAAAATTACTGCCTGTCAGAGGCATGCCCACAGTGTACCAGGTGTATCTGTTAATGGCAGGGGAGATTGACTGGAGGGTGTAAGTGCACGTTTTGGCAGATGGTATAAAATGGCAGGAGAAGTTCATGGACAAAGCACTGTAGTAATACATACAAACAATCAGGTCCAAAATAGACAATGACACCTGGAATGATAGTGAAACAACCAATGTCAGACAAATGACCATCACTATGCCACTAGTGGGAATCTCAGAAGGTAGGATGGACAGTAGAGGAGGTAAACCTGCATTCACAAGGTATACAACATATAATGCAAATCAAAGCTGTACAGCATGGTTAAACTAATTAGCAGCAATGCACAAATACACAATGAAGCAGGTCTCTAACAATTATCTAGTATAACGTCAAGGCATGTGTGTATTCCAACACATGGACAGTCTTCTTTGGTGCCTCTGATAAATTAGTTTATTATCCTCTACCTCACCAGGTGCTGAAAAAAATTCAGACAAAAAGAAAAATGTTCATGGTCTAAAGAACTTGACAGAGTAGCTTCTGAATGAAAACGTTGTTGTAATGAGTAAAGGACTTAGGACTCAAGTTATTGTTACTGTCACATCCAATCCATCTGATGGAGGTGAAGCAGATGACAGCATACCACAGCCAGCAGGTCCATCTGATGGAGGTGAAGCGGATGACAGCTTACCACAGCCAGCAGGTCCATCTGATGGCGGTGAAGCAGATGACAACATACCACAGCCAGCAGGTCCATCTGATGGTGGTGAAACGGATGACAGCATACCACAGCCAGCAGGTCCATCTGATGGCAATGCAGCAGATGACAGCATATCACAGCCAGCAGGTCCATCTGATGACAGTGAAGCAGATGACAGCATACCACAGCCAGCAGGTTCATCCGATGGCAGTGAAGCAGATGACAGCATGCCACAGTCAGCAGGTCCATCTGATGGCAGTGAAGCAGATGACAGCATACCACAGTCAGCAGGTTCATCTAATGGCAGTGAAGCAGATGACAGCATACCACAGTCAGCAGGTCCATCCAATGGCACTGATGCAGATGACAGCATACCACAGTCAGCAGGTCCATCCAATGGCACTGAAGCAGATGACAGCATACCACAGCCAGCAGGTCCATCTGATGGCAGTGAAGCAGTTGACAGCATACCACAGCCAGCAGGTCCATCTGATGGCAGTGAAGCAGATAACAGCATGCCACAGTCAGCAGGTCCATCTGATGGCAGTGAAGCAGATGACAGCATACCACAGCCAGCAGGTTCATCCGATGGCAGTGAAGCAGATGACAGCATGCCACAGTCAGCAGGTCCATCTGATGGCAGTGAAGCAGATGACAGCATACCACAGTCAGCAGGTTCATCTAATGGCAGTGAAGCAGATGACAGCATACCACAGTCAGCAGGTCCATCTGATGGCACTGATGCAGATGACAACATACCACAGTCAGCAGGTCCATCCAATGGCACTGAAGCAGATGACAGCATACCACAGCCAGCAGGTCCATCTGATGGCAGTGAAGCAGTTGACAGCATACCACAGCCAGCAGGTCCATCTGATGGCAGTGAAGCAGATAACAGCATACCACAGCCAAAAGTGGAATGTCAAGAAGATGTGGATTGCTGTCCTCCTCAACACCATGAAGGACTTGAACAGACACCATTAATCAGAAATGGTAGTGATGAGGAACTCTTTAGGAGCCTGAACCATGCAGCAGAGGGCAGTATCAACATACCCACAGAGAGGGGCACTGTCATTGAAGAGCCCACTGCCATCAGCTTTGTAAGTGCCCTTAAAATTCCAGGTGTGTTGGAGTTTTCCCTCTGCTTACTATTTGCCAAGCTTGTCAGCTACACCTTTCTTTACTGGCTACCACTGTTCATTCCCAACGTAGCACATTTGGATTCAAAAGGTGCTGGAGATATATCTACGCTCTTTGATTTTGGAGGAATTTTAGGTGGGATAATTGCAGGTATAGTTTCTAACTACATGGGAGGGAGAGCGACAACCTGCTGTGTGATGCTCATTGTAGCAGCTCCCATGTTGTTCCTGTATAACAATATCGGTCAGAATGGAATTGGAACCACAATTGCTATGCTGATTGTGTGTGGAGGTCTGGTGAATGGTCCATATGCTCTCATCACTACAGCCATCTCAGCTGACCTGTTTCAGCTCCTGCTTCACATCTGGAATACATTTTGGATCGCACCTGGTTTCTACAACAAGCTTTCTGTACTTTTTAAGGGACCAAGATGGGGACCAGGAAAGCTAAGACTGGGTCTTCCAGAGGAAATTCCCAAGGTTTGCTGTATTGTGAAAGTAGAACCGGTATACCCAAAGAAGAAAAACAGTAATTCTTCAGATATGGGACTGATGCACAATTATCAGTACAAGCAGAGGTCATTGTCACCTTTTCATGCAAATGTCCGAGAGCAGCGAGTGAACTTTGGAACATTACAGTTTGCATGATGAGCATAGCACTTCATACACACACCAATCTCATACACTCCCCCACCCTCTCTCATACATACACCACACCTCACACATCTATACTACAATGCCTGCCTTCCCACAACAAGCTCTACTACTATCTACCCTTTTAATATCCCTAACCTACATTACCCAACTTAGCCTCCACACTAATACAGACCTACCTCTAACCACACACACCACCACCTCACACCCCCCAGATATATCCCACTCATATTCACAGATCTCTCCAGATCTTTACTCCTCCAGCCCATCCAATCTTTTCAAACTCTCCTTACTCCCTACATCACCATCTCCTCACCCCACTCTATCTACTTTCTCTAAGACAACCCTCCCTCCAAAAAAACATACTTCCCTTTATCCTCTACTTTTCTTCAATAAGCTCCTCTCTCATATCTCACTCTCTCTGTCAGGTGGCATCCACCCTAACCCAGGCCCAACCCCTACCTGTACCCACCCTAACCCATGTTCTAATCAACACAAACACAAGACTATCCGCCTCATGACCCTAAATGCACAAAGCCTCCGTAATAAAATCCACAACCTTCATGCCTGGCTCTCTTACAACCAGGCTGACATAACCGCTGTCTCTGAGACCTGGCTCAAACCCTCCATCAGAGATAATGAAATCCTTCCTCCAGGCTACCACATTATACGCAATGATAGAACTCATAGAAAAGGAGGTGGCGTAGCAATTATCTACTCCTCCACTCTCACTTTTACTCCATTGACCAACCCCATCCCAACATTTGCCAATGCAGAAATGACTGTAGGCTTTCTAAAACTTAACAACTATAAATCCATCTGCATCTGCTCCATCTACATCCCACCCAGAGACAATACCAAAACTCTGGAAGACATCCTCTCTTGGTTTAACTCAAACATCAAATATGAAACCTACATTCTTGGTGATGTAAATATTAACTGGACCTCCTTCCTCATAGATACCCCACCTCACTCTATCAACCTCTACAATTTCACCCAACTAATAGAACTCCCTACTAGGCCAAACAAAGATGGTTCCTCCGGTACCATCTTAGATTGGATATTAACAACACATCCCAACCGTATCTCAAAAGCTGGTGTAATACCAGACCCCCAAGGCGACCACTTACCAGCCTTCACTGACGCCTATCCTCACACATAGAAAAACAACACATTTTCAAACAATCCCGTAACCTATCTTCCTTCAAACACGAAATCTTCTCTGAATGCCTCAAGGTTACTAATTGGTCCCCACTGAAAATCCTTCCACTAGATAACGCCGTCACATATTTTAACCAAACCTTCCTTACCTTACTTGATAAAGTAGCCCCTTTACAAACCAAACATATCAAGACAAATTCCTGCCCCTGGCTATCCCAAGAAACTAAACTGATAATCACTCAAAGAAACAAAAAGTGGAAACTGTACCAAAAACAGAAAAACCCCACCACCCTCCAAGAATATAAACATCTTTCGTAACCTGGCCAAAAAATCAATAACAAAAGATCGCAAAAACTACAACAGCAGTCTGCAATACAAACACTCAAACAATCCAAAGAAATTCTGGACATCCATCTCTTCAATACTCAACCCTGGTAATACTTCCAACCCCTGCCCCAGTCCCAACCTCTCAAGTCTTGAAACGGCCACTAACTTCAACACATTTTTCATTGATTGTATAGCTAAATTATCCTCCACTTTCCCCAATCCATCCATCAATACTAACCCCTCACCCTGCACCCCAAACCCTCTCTCACCCCCCCCTCCACCGCTATTCTCACTTAAACCTGTCTCCACCTATACTATAAAAA
Organism: Protopterus annectens; assembly: GCF_019279795.1. NCBI lineage: Eukaryota > Metazoa > Chordata > Ceratodontiformes > Protopteridae > Protopterus > Protopterus annectens. The sequence continues at coordinate 424,320,605 of NC_056726.1, read as the reverse complement.
GACTACTGCAAAAGCTAAAACCATGCCGCAATGCCCCTGACAACCTTCCAGCAAATTTTCTTCAAATATCAGCCGAATCTATAGCCTATCCCATATCCATCCTCATTAATAGATCCATTCAGGAATCCTATGTACCAACCATCTGGCGTTATGCATACATAATTACTCTCCACAAAGGTGTTAAGAACACAGACACTATCAACTTCAGACCCATAGCTATACTCTCTCCTCTCTCTTAAATTCTAGAGAAAGCCATCCACTCCCAGCTCATGCCCTACCTAATCCAGCACACACTCCTCTCTCCCACTCAGCACGGCTTCCGCCCAGGCCACAGCACCATGACAGCCCTCATTTCCTTCTTTGAAACAGTCAACCTAGCAAGTGAGAGCGGCAAATACGTATCTTCTCTTTTTCTTGACCTCTCAAAGGCATTCAACACTATTTCCCATTCCCTCCTCCTGTCCCAGCTCTCACACTTGCATCTATCTCCCTCAACCCTAGACTGGTTCTCCAGCTACTTTTCCACGCGCCACCAGGCTGTACAATGGAAATAATCAACCTCCCCTTTCTTACCTACACCCACAGGAGTTCCCCAAGGATCAGTACTTGGCCCTCTGCTCTTCAACTTATTCATTAACAACTTTCACCTCTCCATCCCTGAAGCCTCAGTCATCCAATACGCAGATGACTCCACTATCATCTGCTCAGCCTCCTGCCCCTCCAAACTTCTACTTAATACCCAAACAGCCTTCTCCAAAATTGAATCATGGATGCAATCGCATCACTTGGCCCTAAATGCCAACAAAACAAAGCTAATGATATTTCCTCCCACTAAAACTTCCCAGTTCCACAAAGTCCAATTTTCCATCAAAAGCCACAATAACACCCCTCTTGAAATCGTTCCTAGTACCAAACTACTTGGCATTACCATCGATGAAAACCTAAAATTCAACTCCCACATCCTCTCAGCAATCAAAAAAACCCACCAGAAAATCGGACTCCTCTACAGACACAACTACTACCTTACTCCATCTTCCCGTCATACCCTTGCATCTACCTTCCTTCTCCCCTCTCTCTTGTACGGTGCTCCCCTATTCTCCAACCTACAACTCGGACTCCGTGCTAAACTTGAGGCCTGTTACAACAAAATCTGCAAATTTGCAACCAATTCTAAGAACTCTTCCCATCACTGTCACTCCCTACACACCCTAAACTGGCTAGAACTCCACAACCACCTAAAGTACCTACAACTTACAACAGCCCACAAACTCATCTTTAAACCAGCAGAATGCCCCTCTCTTGCTAAATCTCTAACACCCTACACACCTGCCCGTACCCTGAGATCCACAGGCCAAAACCTCCTGCATGTACACAAACCCATCCATCCAACTGGTAAACTACTACTATCCCACACTATAGCCAAACTATGGAACAATCTCACCACACCACTACGTAATATACCTAACCACAACAATTTCAAATCCATGCTTCTCTCCCATCTCTCCTCCAAATGGGAATGTCCTTCACATGCTCCCACCTAAAACTCCCACACTACTAACTCCACACCTAAATCATCATTTCTTTGCCTACTTTAACTTATTTCAGAGATCTTGCTCAGAACACCTTTTCATAAATCTTTTGCATGCATGCCTCTGGCCTACCTTACTCATATTCTCAAACTTTCATTGTTTGTTTTTCTTATCCATTGTACCCATAATATTGTTTTCCTCTGTAATTGTTAATTTGTCTCTATTCGTATGTATTTGTATGTCTGTTTGGGGCTTTTCCCCTCGGGTCTCCACTGAAAAAGGGTAATTCTTACCCAGCTGGACCAACCCGGTTAACAAATGCAAATAAATAAATAAATAAATAAATAAATAAATGGATGACCACTTTTGCCTACCAATTACAAATAACCACCTGTCAGTAATACTTGCTATAGAACTCTGGTTTACTGTCCATACACAGCAGAGTGGGTGTTGCCCTTGGCATTACTCATCACCCTGGTAAGGCAGTGCTGGGCATTTTCTTTGTACTGAGGACCTTCACAGAAGTTTTATAGCAGGACTCTCAATGGTCCTTATGCAGGAGGTACAGGAACATTTTGGTTTTCTTTCTGCACCACTCAGGAGCTCTCCCACACTCAGTACCTTCAGAAACCATGGCCACTTCACAAGCTGCAATCTAGATGAAAATAGTATCAGATTTGCATTGACACACACATTGTGGGAATCACATGACATGCATTGGCATGCAGTAGGGCAACACTACAACGATTAATGCTATGACATAGCTGTGCATTGCCAAACAGCTTGTCAAGGTGGTGGAGGAAAACATGCTAACCCAAATATATAGGTCCCATACAACCCATGTTAGCCACCCTTGCTTATGACTCAGTGCTATTAGGCACCAACAAAACTGCTTAAGAGCAGCACAGCCTCTTAGAGGCCACTGACCTGTCTGTGCATGTATATTGTACTTTGCAGTCATCTATGCATGTACATGGGCATGGGCAGGCATGGGACTCATTGTACAGTTCAGGGTTGGTACGCAGTGTGTTAATTGCACAGTTCAGAGACATTTACCCTAAACTGCCCCATTAGCTTAACTGGCATGCTGTGACACTCAAAACTGTGAGATAAATACAGCTGCAGCCATTACAGTCCTTATCACATTACTGAATTTTGCTGAGCTAGCAAGTGGAACTAGTTTTGATATTGCTTTCAAATTCAATCTGCAGGGGAAATAGCCAATGCACTACTGCTATGGTATGGGTACACAAGACAGTGACAAGAGGGGAGAATGACTGGATAACAGTAGAACTCATGTGTTGTTATTGTTGGATGGAGCTTGCCCCATATCTACCTTATGACAAGGTGGAGGAGAAAGAAGGTTTGTGATGGAACTCTGCATTACATAACCACAGATAACCATAGTGATTAACAGATTGCAGGAGGTTGTAACATACGATGTGGTAAGGGGACACAGGCCATAGGCAGGAGGGGAGCTTATTTGGGTAGATGCTAGACTTTTGAGGGTGTGGCTGCAAGCACAGGGGAATGTTGCAAGAGATATCAAGTAGCACAATCAGAGCATACAGGTAACTGGAAGTCTCTGACTTTCTTCAGAGTGGTGGCAGTACTACCAAGCCCAGGAAGAAACTGGTGTGAAATTGGAGAATTTAACAGTCTTCCATGGAAACTGTATGCATGTGTGTATATGTAAAAAAATAATACTTTCAGTAAAAGGCAGTTACTGTGAATAGAGGGGTGCTGGAAGTAATTGTTTCATAGAGAGAGCAGTGTGGCACTGTGACTGAACAGTGTGCAGTCTAACAATCCCTCTCTGCTTTTAGTGCCAAGGTTGTGTTTTGTGAATTATTCATTAAAACAGACTGGGTAACAGCATCTACTTCGCATTTAGTGGGATTGGTTGTCACTAGGTCATCACAACCACCAAATGGGTGTGTGAGACTACAACTGTTGCTGTTCATATGTGTCTGCATATTGACAAGCTGTATGCCCACATTCACAGGCTGAGACATGTCACCCAAGGAAGGGAAAGCTGCCTATCTCACAGGCGGATGCAGAAGTCCTGCTACAGACCCTCCATATCGCTAATGACAGATTATGGAAATAACTAAGGTTGAATGGACATTCTGAGACTATGTATGGTATAAGCTGGTGGAAGACATGAATTATGTATTGTAGAGTCATCAACCTGATGCTGAAAGTCCTCCAGAAGGCTGATAGGCCACAGCAGAGGAGAAGATGGATGTGGATGGAAGTCTACCATTGCAGATCTGTCTGACCAACATGGAGAAGTTCTTATTGTCCCTGTCTGGAGAGACAGAAAGGACCTTTATACTTGGCAGTAGCCTGGATGTGACAACAAAACCAGATATACCATCCCACTGCTCAGTTGATAATGCAACAGGCTGGTATTACCTTATGCCAGTAACATAATTTAGGGGCACACCTGTGTTATAAGCTCAGGCATACACAACACCAGCACATCTCCTGTACAGCCACATGTGATATGTAAGCAGAAAGGGATACTATGCAAGTTATGTATGTTTGATACATTCTTTGCATAGCTGATATCAGTATCACTGGTGCATCACAGGGTGGTGGGGCCATCAGACATTAGTAATGTCATACATTACACACAGGTATTTATCTACCTCATTTCACAGGTACTATGATTATGAGGCCCTCTGCCACAGAACAGAACATGCTTGATATCTGTGCTACATTTGACAATGAAGACAATGGCAAACCTACAGCAGAATAGTCTGAGGGCACAGTCACTCTTTTGGCCATGGTGACTGTGCAAAGCACCATGACCACCCCATGTAATGACACAGCATTGTTGCCTGTGAAACCCATACTCATTTCTCTAGAGCTTGTGGAAAAACAGGTCATGGCTGACACCCGTATCCAGGGATTACCCTCACCCCTTGTCCATGCATCTACTGTGGATGATGCTACATCCACAGAGCACTGAAACAGGGGTTGAGAGCAGCAGGATAGTGGCCATTACTGCCATGCCTCCTGGTTATTGCCAGACATGGGTTTTACAGTGGACATTACACAATGGATTTGCAGAGCAGTATGCAGGTACAGGACAGGTAGAAGCCACCAGTGCCATGACAGGCATAATGTGCAGACTGCATGATAATGATGATGATGATAATGATGCACTCCACACAAAGTGGCAGATGTGATTCTTAAGGCTTCCTCTCATCTGCCTCACTCTGGGTGCACTCTGTAAGGTAGGTAAGTCATGTTCATATACTGCTGCCTTCTTCACATCATCCCTGAGTATATGCATGATGAAGCATAGTATAGCTACCCATGCAGATGTGGAGGACATGAAAGTCAGGCACATGCTATGGCCAGGTGGCCACAATCTCAAAGTTCACCATTGTCCTTGCTGGCAGGTGTCGGTGCCAATGGCATTTCTTGAAATGGATGCATCTGTGACTAGAGACATCCATGTTCTGCATCCTTCCTCCCTGAAAGCCACAAAACCTGTCAGACATATACACAGAGTGCAACCCCATCTGCAAGAGCAGTTTCTCCTGGTACCCATTCTGAACAAACATCCAGTACTACTGGACACCTACCCCTTTCAGGAAGCACTACCCGTCCCTACACAGCATACCCAGTTCCCTCAATCCTGTGGTCATATCACACACTCTTCCACATCCATAGTCAGCCCCCAAGACAGGCTCATGCTGATTCCTACCACTATACCCCTCCCCATCTTTGCATATGATGTCTACTGTGGCCTGCCTTCATAGCTGTGTTATACGGGTAGTTGATGTCTGATACACAGCATGGCCAATCAGTGCACTGTATAGCATAATCTGGTTATAGTATTATATGCATTACTTTTATTCCCTGTTGTGTCTAATCTATTCCATAGTTGTGGATCAGATGCCATCTCTTCACCAGTATTGCAGCCTCACATGGTTTTCCATGTGAGAATCACAGGAATTGCCTGCATGGCACACATACACACTCTGCATGATATCCTGAGCATTACAAACCACATGCAGTTTGGAAGCCCTAATATGATGTAGGTAGACTCAGTGACCCCTAAAACTTCAGGAAAATGAGCAGTTTTGTAGGATGGCTGTGTAGTGTTGTTTCCCTACTCTGTCCAGTCAAACTCCCTTGCCATTGACATATGCACCTGGTACACTATAGGCATGCTTCCAACAGACAGTCATCTGACACTTAATGGTTGTTGTCCTATGTCATGGTATCTTACTGCCACCAGAGAATCACATATGATCCTCCATGTGCTGCAGCATAACATCAAGGAATTGATGTAGGATTTGTGAGATGGGTGCTTGCTGGGATATACCCATTGTGTCTCCTGATGGTCACTGGAAGGCTCCTGTAGCAAGAATTGTCAAAGCTACATATACCTTAGTGTCAAAAGGGATTGGTATTCCACACATCCCATGAGATTCCATGTGAGGATGGCATATGTCTGCCAACTACCTTATAGAGTCACTGTCCATACCACAGTGGTCAGCATTGTCTCTGTTGTATACATGATGGCATGCTAGGCACAGCTGGAATCTTCTGTGATATGGTAGTTGACAGTGTGCCCATAACAGACATTTTCTAGGAGTGTGGCCTTCAAAATACCACATGGATGTAATGCCTACTACATCCAATGTCATAGTCTGGTCTTTTTTCTGTCTCTCTGGTCACTGAGAAATTTCTGTGCACAAACTCTTTAGTAAGTGCAACTGAATGTACATTTTTTTTATACATTTCTGTATTGCTCTGCCATACTGTTTACCTTCATTTGCATTCACAGTGGGTTTCGTTACCATAATGTGGCTTATTTCCATATCATTACTTAGTCATCAGCATATGATGCCGACCATGTTTCACAATGGCTCTTTGCCCAATTTTGCCCAGTGCATTGCACTCTGTGTTTCTGAATCCCAGCTCCTGTGTTTTGAAGGTTGTGTTTTATTAGAAATGATGGGGGGGGGGGTGTTGTCAGGTTATTAGTTACATGTAAGTTTCATTATGGAATGTGTTAGTAGTGACTTTTTCTGGAGCACAGGAGGGTGTTCTCTGAAGCCCATACATGTCAATACATGACAAATTAATTAAAAAAACAACAGATATTTCCCAAAATATGAAATGTTTTTACATGACATCTTGGCTGCATAAATATTACTACCTCCTCGTGTTATACTCTTTCACTCTCTTTGTATAGCATTGTATTCCCTAGTATTATTTTGTACTACTTGCTATTTTTTTGTATTACTTGCTGTTCCTCGTATTACTTTTTTGTATTTGTCATTCATTTATTATTATATTTTTGTCATTTATTATTGTATATTGTTCTATGATTTATTAAGTAAATGTGGAGCTTTTCTCCCAGGGCATCCACTGAAAAAGGACCTGTGTCCAGTCGGAGTTTCCTGGTAAACAAATGCAAAATAAATAAAATATGTAGGAGTTTTGGTGTTTGCATTTTCTTGGTGTATATATTACCTCATCTTAGGATTTTGTAGTGCAGTTTTACTCTTTCAGTGTTTGCAGTGTTTCTCTTGATGATGAGTTGTTTTGTTTTGCTGACTTTTTTTCTAGGCTGTATCCTTTTTTTCTTTGAGAGTCTTAATTTCAGGCATTGCCCAGGGCACTGTTGATGATTTCTAGTTTTTTTTTTATGTTGGGAAACTTAAAAGTCAAGCAAGTTAAGGAAGGTTTTATTAAAGTTGAGTACCGCATTATCTAATTTCAGAATTTTTAGTGGTTCTCATTCCAGTGCATTAGAAATATAGGATATGAAAGAATCTTTATTAAAGTTGGCATTGTTTTTAACAGAGTTGCAACTTAACTTTCTGTTTATTATGTTGAACCCTCATAGTGCAAGAAGCAGGGCTACAATCAATAGTGGAGTTTGACATAATTCCTCTGTAGGTGACTTTGTTTGGATCAGTTGTTAACATCCAGTATAAGATACTTTCTTGACTGGTAACTTTATCAACACTAGTGATGGATTAGTTGGATAAATCCACTGAGATGGTGGTGGTTGGGGGGGGGGGGTTCCGACAGGTTTGCACTTGTTAGCATTCAGGTCTCCTAGGATGGCTGTTTTTTTGCTACATTTTTGTACTGGTGGGATGTAAATAATTGCTATGCATATAGATCTGTGTTTCAAATGAAGTCAGTAAGAAGTATATTTTACAGGAATGTAGTTTATGTAGCAGGTGAATGCTGACAGCTAGTTTTTTTAGTAGACAGTTGCTACTCTGCCACTTCAGTTTGAAATAAGGTCATTAAATATTATGGCACAAACAGGATGTAGTATTTATTCATCTTTAATCTTTAATATGGGGTTTAAGATATGTTTTAATAATTACTAATATGTCTGGTGTAGATATCCAGCTACAGAAATTTGTAATACTACTGCAGATGATTCTGGCTTTCATATGGTGTTGTTTTATATCTGAAGTTTGGCACCAGAATAGGGTGTAGGTATTTTGTAAACTTGTATCAGTGGTGGTATCAAAGTATGGTCAAAGATTTGGATGTATATCCTCACAAATTAGTGGGCACTTATAGATAGCCTAGTTTGGTTCTTTTTGTTCTTTGTAGAGAATTACTGATTATTTTGGTCTTGGTGAAGTTGGAGAGATTAAGATTTATTTGTATTTTTTTGTAAAGCTATGTGCTTGTATTACCAAATAGCTGGAAATTTATAGTTTATGCGTAGGGTTGTGGGTTTGTATATGTGAGGGAATATAACCTAGCTGTAATGTGCACCAAATGGTTCGTAGTGGGGGGTGATAAGCAGTATTAGCTTTAGTAGTAAGGAGATGGGTTTGGTTGCCTGGGAGGCTTGATATATATTAGTGAGTGTTTCAGATACGACATTATGGGTGATAGTATCTGTTGGATTTTGTTTTTTAGGGGCTAAATATACTGAGAGTAAGGCTGTAGGAAATTCATTTAACTGTGTGACTTTGTGAGTGGCTATGGCATAGGGCGGAGCAGAATGTGGGGCACAATCCAAAATAGCAGCACAGAACAATCAGTGGAAACAGTTATCAAGCAATGCAGGTAAACTTTGTAGTTAAAAACACAGCCTGTGGCTGCTTCATACAAAGATCACTTAGTTAAAAAAACACTCTAATTTGGTAGCAATACAAAACATCTAAGGAAGGGAAAAACAAATCTTTTTCATGGCAGTTCTCCTTTCCAAGATGTGGTATAAATGTATTAATTTTAATCAGGATGGACTGCCCTTTATTCTGTACTTGACTTAGGGAAGGTACAGGCAATTACAAAAAGTGTCCAGGGCTTAGCCTGAGGCACATCCACACTGAGATTCTGAAAATGACCACAAGATGACAGCAGAAGTTTATTTATGTATGTATAAAATACATATATCACTTGTGTAGATATTCATATTAGCTGTGGGTAATTAAGAGAATGGCATCCCTGATATACAGGTAGCTGTCCACTTAAATATATTCCACTTACAGAAGAAAAATGTCTACTATGTAGACTCTAGTTTGCTAAAGGAAGATATATTAATACAACTGTTAGAGATATCACAGTCTTGCTAAAGTTTGCAGGTTATTAAACCGATTTGATAGCTGGTACCTTGGCCTTTGCTTTCTGTTAAACCATTTTGACAATTGGTCCTGGTTTGCCTGGACTAATATGAGACATATTGTTAGATATATTACTAGTTCTCCCCTAGACGCTCTAAGAATTCCTGAGTTAATCCCATAAAGCTCCCACTGGTTTAAACTTTAATTCACAACTTCTGTTCTATTCTAACCATTTCTTCTGTAAAAAGGCATGAGTCACATCTACTTTCCTAGTCATTTCTATTATTTTCTGTTCCCCCCTTTTGTAAATACTCAACATATTTAAACAGGTAGCCTTATTCATTTAGCAGAATTTTGTTTCAAATTTCTCCTTTCCGCATCATTTTCTGCCAGTTCTTCCCCTACTTCAAGCTTGACTCCCCTTCATTTTGTCTTTCTTTGCCTTCAGTATGTAGCTGCGAACTGTTAGACTATTTTCATGACTGAACTGACAATGCTGTCCTCCGTTCTGACCTTTGATTTTCTGCTTTTTCTACTTGTTTTCCTCTTAACTAGTACGACTTTCAGACTTTATGAATCATAAAGACTGAGTGTTTCACATTACTTTTGACATAACTTCATGTAAGAACTTTTTTCTTTCTTTAAAGTTTGTTTTTTCATGCAAATTCCTGTTGCTGTTGTGATATCAATTTTATGAATTCAGATTGTTGAAACAATGGGGGATGGGAGAAGGGTTGGCTAGGCTTAAAACAGGCTGCAAGGGTAGCTAGCCTAGTGCTTACCTATGAACCTAAGACATATACTGCTATTTATGATTGTTAGGAATCTCTTGAAGCACTGTTTAAAAAATAAAATAAAATACAATGTTTATTTAGATCGATAAGCTTTTGTCACAATTTAACTCCACCACACTACTGAGTTTCTTTAAATAGGTTCATAGGTGTGTACTAGGCTAATGGCCCTGGAGCCCTTACAAGCCTAGCCAAAAACATTGCCCGGGCACTGTGTCACACGATGTTAGTTCACAGTGGCCCTATCCAGTAGGGCAACTGGAATGATCCCTGGAGTGAACTTTCTGTTACCCATCCACTCAAGATTTCTCTAGAAGAGGGCCAGAGAGGTGCTCTGCTTGACATGAATGGGAATCTTATTCCAGAGTATGGGCAGTCTTTGGGAGATGAACCTGTCCCACCAGCATATTCTGTTAATTGTGGTAAAGAGGTTGTGATCTCTGGTGTGTGTAGCGTGGGGCGGATTGGGATTTCTTTAGGTGCAGCATTTCAAGTAGGGCTGGGTCGGACATGGCTTTTTAAGTCAAGCAGAGATCCCCCTCTAAGTAGATGATAAGAGACTGAGAATAGCTGAAGTTTCTTGAGTCTGTCCATGTAGGACATGTGTTTAAGGCCTAGGATCCTTTTTGTGAGGTACTTTTGTGGCCTCTCCAACTGTTGTACGTGTCTGGTCAGGTACATGCCAAACAGGGCATTATATTCGATAATTGGTCTAATGAGAGATGAGTAGAAATGGATGATGACCTCTTTCTTCCTGGATGTGAAACCTTTGGTTATAAGATGTGCCACGTAGAAGGACTTTCTGACGACAGTGGCAATGTGGGTCGAAGGTGAGGTGGCTGTCAACCTGTGTGCCCAGATCTCTTATGGCCCCTTCAGTGGCCTCCCATCAACATGGTTATTCATGGGAATTTAGTTTTTTTTCCAAAGGGGATGATAATGCATTTTTTGGTGTTAAGCTTCAGACCATGGTTCTGACACCAGTCACTAGTCTCAGAGAGGCCCTTTTGTAGGATGTCTGCATCACTTGGGGAGTTGCTAATGACTAATAGCTTGCAGTCATCAGCAAACTTGATCAGCCAAAGTCCTTCTGTGTTGGCCTGGACTTCTGAGAAGTAGATGTCAAACAGGAGAGGGCCCAGGACCGAGCCCTGTGGGACTCCACTTGTGACTGGTCGACAGTCTTACTTGGAATCCGCAACTTTCATTCTGTGGATCCTGTCTGTGAGCCAATTTGCAACCCACCTAGTGATGTAAGGATTGATGCCAAGTTTAGTGAGTTTATCAATGATACCTGAGTGGGGAATGGTTTTAAAAGCCTTGGCCAGGTCGAGGTAGGCTGTATGCACTGCCTTACCCTCATCCACAGCCTTGGTGACTGCTTCAAAGAAGTCAACTAAGTTCAGTCGGCAGGATCTCCCCTTGACAAAGCCATACTGTGCCACTCTTCTTGGAGCTAAAAACCACCACAGTGGAGGAGCCACTAGAACATTCCTTTCCAGGTGTGTATATATGATGTAATTCACACATCTCTCCCCACGCCTCTCTGACTCTTCCAGCTTCCAACTTCTAATTGATCCTGAGTTGTATGGGTTGCAGTCAGGTCTTTATCCCTTTGTGCTACATCGCTGGGATCATGTATAATTAAATTTTAAATTAATATTATTACGTTGCTTATGTTTAATATTGTTAATGAATTCCTGCTCACTGCTAATCCAAATGAAGAGATCCTGTATAAAATTGCTGCAAAATACCAGCTGATGTTTTACATTCACTCAGGATATGCACAGCCTGTCAGTGTAATAAATATGTGGAGGCACACTGTGGCACTGAATATCCCCCCACAGCTGCCATCTTAGTTTAATGGCAGTATGTGATATGTAGAATCTACTTAAACAGTTGTAATGTGATGCAACTTCCATAAAAAGCATCAAATGTTTGATAACTGGAGCACCCATGCTACAAAGGTTGGGTAAACCCAAACATTCCTAGAAAATGTTAACTCTCCTTGTAGAAATAGTTAACAAGTCCACTAAGGGCCAACATCTTCTGGACATTGTCACTGACATGGCACTTACTTACACTGTTCCTATAGTGCCCTCTTCTCACATCAAATTCAATCATAAATCATTAACATTTTCCTTTAGAGCATCTAACCTCACCATAATGAACACCTGTGAATTCTAATGCTTTAAAAAGATAAACCTATTAAAACTATATGGCCAGCTTTCAAAATCCACCTACAACGTTCCCACCCCCCATGTGGCCTCAGCTGTCATTTATCAGTTTTACTTCTACCTAACATACAGAATAAATGAAACTGTCCCAACCAAAACCAAATATATTGGGGAACACAAAAATATGCCATGCTGTTGGAATGCCAGCATTAATAAACTCTATAATAAAAGAAAAAACAATTAATTAAATCAAAAAGATTATCAACAATCTGAAAGTTACCATAAGGAGGATCAGTAGTACTTGGAAGTTATTCAGAATGGTATTACCCACTCTGACCCTCAAGATATTGTTAATATACTTATGCCAACATCACAGCAGAAAGAGTCACTGAAGTTCCACAAATTCTCAGAGTCCCCACTCCTGCATAACTGCAGAACATGCCTTAACTGCACTCTCTAAATCTAAAAAATAGCACTACTATGGGGCCTGTCAACATGCCAAGTAACTTAATTAACAGTGCTAAATAAGCCCTTTCTGGGCTTACTTAGAATTCATTGCCAGTTTTTATGACAATTCTATATTGTGTAAAAATTACACTGCAGTTTCACAGCAATGTACTGGTGCACTTTCAAGGGGTTTGCCCTTTTCTCCACAAACTGTAGCACTGATAAATATAATTTGGAGGATACGGGCAGAGCAATTCCCGAATTGCAGGTGGGGTTTTCCCCCGCAAAAAAAAAAAAAAAAGAAAAATATTTTTTTAAGGTTTTTGACTTATTATTTTTGGTATTTAACTTTCAAAAAAATCACAGGTTAAAACAGTGTGCTGAACAGCTCATAGGAAAATATATTTTCTGTAACCTCTCCAAACCATTCAGTACGTACTCACGGAGTATTTTTTGGAGATATGGAAACTTTTATTTTTTGCTCCTCCATAAAGGAACCCCATCTCAGATACTAGAAACTATAGGACTATCAGCCTAACACACCTAATCTGCAAACCCATGGAATATATTATATCTGATGTGATAAGCTCTGATATGAAAAAAATGAAAGTTATTTACTTGCTATAACAATAGAATATAAAACAAAAATACACAGAGCCAGCATACAATGTTCCAGGTTGAGTTGTAATGAATATTAAATCATTACAAAAGAAAAAACAAACCGGTTTCGGCAGGAAACCACAGCCTTCATCAGTGTTGGTTACATACATAGTGGTGAACAAAGGTATATATACACACACATAGAATCATTATTAATTAATTAAATTCAATCAGAGATTTTCATTAAGACCAGGTGGGAATAATCCCCCTAGTTTGATTATCCACTTTTTTTCTTTGGTGTTGAGAATGGAGTGTAATCCAGTTTTGTTGTGTTTGTTGCCAACAATTTTATCAATTATAATAAAGGTAAATTTAGCAGAAGCATGTGCTAAGTGGTGTTTGTATAAAGCATTGTTTTGCCTTTTGTTCTTTATGTTGCTGATGTGTTCAGAAATCCTGATTTTGAGTGGTCTAGATGTTTGTCCTACATAAAATGAACCACAATGACAGGTGGCTAGATAAATGACCCAGTCAGTACTACAGTTTGCAAAAAACCTCAGATCATAAACTACTGGGCAGTTTCTACTTGAAAATTGTTTGGACTTATTGATCTTATCACAGTTGGTGCAATGTCCACAAGGACAGCAACCTATCAAGGGTTCACCTGTCAGTGTTGTTTGGATAAGATTGGAATCCTGATGCCTATGACCATGTTTGAAATGGTTGAAAAAAGAGCCCAAATTCTTTCCCTTTCGAAAGGAAAAAAGACATTTATCTGGTATAAGACTAGTTATGTCTGGGTCATATTTGAGAATGTTCCAATGTCTGTGCACACTATCTATCAGATGGTTGGAATTCCTAGCATAAGTGGTCGTGAATCTTAGGATAGGATCTCTGTTCCGTTCATGCTTGTTATATTTTAATAGATTATCTCTATCATAGGACTCAACCATATTGCTGGCAGCTAGAACATAGCCCATACCATAGCCCCTGGTTTTAAATCTGTTGGTGAGGTCTCTCCTATGAGTTTGATAAGAAGAATCATTTGAACAAATACACTTGGTTCTGATGAATTGAGATTTAGGAATGTTACGTATGACATGTGGTGGGTGAAAACTGGAGGCATGGAGAATGGTATTGTACTCGGGATGTTTTCTGAAAACCTCAGTGGATAAGGTATTATCAGCTAGCTTAGTAACAGCAACATCCAAAAAAGTGATGTATTGATGATCATACTGGACAGTGAATTCCAGGCCCCAGATGTTGTTGTTTAGATATGTAAGAAATTCATGTAACATATGTATTTCGCCCGTCCAAACCAACCAGCAATCGTCAAGGTAGCGTCTCCAGATGTCAATGTATGGTAAAAATATGTTGTTAATGGAGTCATAAATGATATGGTGTTCCACGAAAGCCATAAAGAGATCCGCATAAATGGGGGCAAAAGATGCCCCCATGGCTGTACCCTTGACTTGCCAGTAACATTTATCTAAATAAGAAAAAACATTACTGGTGAGGACCAATCTGGCTAGCTCTATCAAAAAGGAGTTGAAAGTAGATGGATATAAATCAGCCTTATTCAACCAGAAAGCCAGGGCTTCAAGTCCAGATTCGTGTGGAATATTGGTGTATAGAGCACAAACATCCAGGGTACACAGTAACCAATTTTCCTCCAGTTGGCTGTCTGAAACAATCTGAAGGAAACTGGTGGTGTCATGTAGTCGTGATCTTATCATACCCAGTAGCAGTTTTAGATGTTTGGTAAGGAACAATGAAAGAGGTTCTGTAATATAGCCCCTTCCAGAAACAATTGGTCTGCCCGGAGGGAATAGAGGATCCTTATGAATCTTTGGCAAGAAATAAATGTATTGAATAGATGGATCCTTGACAATAAGTTGTTGTGCAGTGTCATTAGTTATGATACATTCATCTCTGGCCCAGTGTATAAATTCCTCTATATGTTTTTGAAACCTAGGTGTAGGATCAATCCCCATCGGGGAATAATATTTGGGATCAGACAACTGCCTATTTGCCTCTTTGTCATAAGCACACCAGTTCAGGATCACAACGGCACCCCCCTTATCAGCAGGAATGGTAACAATATTGTTATTATTCTGTAGTTCAAAAATCGCTTCACGTTTAGCTCGAGAAATATTGTTAGATTTAAAATGAATGTCAGAACCAAAAAAATGAAGATCATTGAGAACGTTTTTCTGAAACTGTTGTACCAGTGGATGCATAGGTGGAACAAAAGTGGATTTGTGATATGTAAATCGTTCATCCATATCATGCCCAGAATCCCCAAAAAATAATCTCAAGTTCAAGGTTCTACAAAAAGAGGCAACATCCTGAGCCAACAAATCCTCAGAAACCATGAAGCCTGGTACAAAAGACAACCCTTTATTAAGGACCAGCAGATGTGTTGGGGATAATACAAAATCAGATAGATTTAGCACATTACTATTTGATGAAACATCTAATTCTCCATAACCATTTTCAGTAGACTTTCTATGTTGGTGATTCTTCCTATGTTTTCTCCCCCCTCTTTTGTATTTAGATCTAAAGGGACGGTGTTTGGATTCCGTTTCGGGGAAGGTGACCTGGATGTGCTTTGAAATTCATTATCTGTGCCAGATGAAAACTCTTCAGTAGAAGATACAGGTGGATTACCTGTTTTTTTCAAAATGGACCGAGGTCTTTTCCTCTTAGGGGTTCTCTGAGCCCTTGGAGTGAATCTAACCTGTTTGGTATTGGTTGCAAAGGGATTATTACTAAGATAATCCCCTTCATCCCTCTGGAATTTTTTCAACTTCCTGGTCCGTAATTGTTCCTCTAAAATTTTGAGATCATTAGCTACTTTATTTAACTGTGTGTTAAAAAATGTTTCCCCCTCAAAAGGTTTAAGTTCACCCACAAGCCTTGAAACTGTTTGAATCTCAGAATCTATGATTCTGTCATGAAATTTGGATAGGGTTTCAACAAAAGATATAGAGGCTTGCTGCTGGATGGCGGACCACTGATCCATGAGTTCCTGATCTGGATTGGAGACTAAAGGTTGAATCCGTATTCTCAACCCTCTGGGAGTGATACCTTTGGCCAAATAGGCCTTGAATAATTTTGAATGCCAGATATTGGATCGGAGTGTTTTAAGGTGACCAAAAAGGTTCTGAAATGCTACTGTGCATTTCAGTACGTACTCACGGAGTATTCTTTGGAGATATGGAAACTTTTATTTTTTGCTCCTCCATAAAGGAACCCCATCTCAGATCCTAGAAACTATAGGACTATCAGCCTAACACACCTAATCTGCAAACCCATGGAATATATTATATCTGATGTGATAAGCTCTGATATGAAAAAAATGAAAGTTATTTACTTGCTATAACAATAGAGCCATGACATCTGCTTCCATCCTCCTTAACTGATGAGTCTTTGGATCTGAATGTATCTGACTTCAACCATTCTCCAGACTTTAATTTAAGGCTCAGGCTCTTCCCCTTACCCATAATTCTCCTATTAGTACTGAGTTAACTCAAGTCAACTTTGCCCATTTCCTACAACAAAGACAATAGCACCCCCACAAAAACAAAAAAGCCTTGAAAATGCACAGAGGTAGTCCTGGAGAACAGATCATAAAAATGACATAAACATGCTCCTGAGAGATCAGTGTTGTTGCTCCAGAACCAAGGAATTTTGAAATAAAATCTGGTAGGGGAACACAGGGAGGGAAGTTGAAGAGAATAGAAGACAACATGGAACTATCTTTATGCTAAGTACATGACTTTGATATCCAGTGTCATCTCATCCATCCATCCTCAGCTGATGGGATAGTCCCCAGCCCTCCAAACCTTGGGAGGTCTCATGGAAGGCTACTCCAAAGAATGGCTGAAACAAAGAGCACTCTGGATCCAGATTATAAGTCAAGTTTGTAGTGAGATATGAAGGTGTGGACATTACACCAAGTAGCTGCTTCACAAATATTATCAACTGGTACTCTGGAGAAAAAATCATCTGAAGTAATGATTGACCTAGTAGAATAGGCCTTGGGAATGTCAGGCAGAGATAGGACCTTCTCCATATATACATAGGAAATGCATTCAGATAGCCATCATGAAAGAGTTACTTTCAAAACTCCTTTACCCAATTTAGCAGATGAAAAGGATACAAACAATTGGTCTATCTTTTTTAATGTTCTTGGTGTGGTGCAAATAAAATCTGAGCTGACAGTGTACATCCAAAAGGTGTAGTATGTACTCTTCCTTATTAGAAAAATGGAGACAAAAAAAACAAGATTTGCTGGAATGGTTCAATGAAAAATCGGAAGCTACCTCGGGAATAAAGGAGTGGTACCCGGAACTTGTGGAACACCATATATGGGGGCTTACAAGAAAGGAGCATGAAGTTCTGAGATCCCTTCATGTGAAAGTAACTGCCACTAGAAACAGTGTTTTCCAACAATAATATTTTCATTTGACTGTTGCTGCAGGTCCAATTGGAGGTCTCAGAAATGTCTGAAGAATAGTAATATCCCTCCCATGGTGGGGCAGGGTCCCTGACAGAAGGCTGAAGGAAGAAAGTGCCCCTTAAGAAGGCCCTGGACAACTTCAAGAATGCAACTGGAGTTTGATGTTCTCTTATGTAAAAGCTGGAAATGGATGCCAGCTGGACTTTAATTGTAGAATAGCTAGCTCCGTTATGAAAAAAGCCAACCAGAAAATCCAAGATAGTGGAAACAGGAGCTGAGAAAGTATCTATGTCCCTGTTGGATATCCAAATAGAGAATCTCTTCCACATACTCTTGTATGCTTTCTGGTAAAAGGTCTCTGTGAAGAAATCAAAATATGTACAACCTGTGTCGAAAACCTGGACTGTCTAATTATCATGGGAAATGGAGAAACCATGTAGTTAACTTTGAGGGCTTCGATGTCAAGGTGAGAGAGAAGGTCTGGAGAGCCAAGTCCAGCACTCAAGGTGGGTGGATCAGATGAGACCAAAGAAAGGGGAAACCGGTCCTATCAAACCAAAAGGGGCAATGAGGATCACCTTCACCTTGCTCTTCACTGCTTTCTGTCCAAACATTGATATGAGGAGTGGGAGGATAAGCATAAAGAAGACCGGGGACCAAATGTGGACCAGGGCATCCCTTGGGGACTTACCATCTTGGGGGATCAATACAAAGTAACAGCTGCATTTGGTGTTGCAGGGTAGTGGCAAACAGATCACTGTAAGGTCAAACCCAGTGGTTGAAAATTGGCTCTATCACTGATGAGTTGAGGGATCAGTTGTGAGACAAAAGAATAGATCAGCTCAACTTGTCTGCTAATAAACTGGTGAGAAGCCTTCACCCACTGCCAAACCCTCATGGTCTCTCAACACAGTGGGTAAGAACATGTCCCCCCTTGCTTGTTGATGCACTAAGCCACTGACATATTGCTTGTTTGAATGGGTATCACACACCTGAGGAAGGAATCCTGAAAGGTCTGCAATGCTAGGAAGACTGCCCTCATCTCCAGGACACTGATATGAAGTCTGGCCTCTGTGAGAGGCCATGTGCCTCAGATTATCTTTCCCAAGAAATGCCCCCCTCCACCCCAGTTGATAAATGTCTGTGGTCACTGTGGCCAGGGGGAAGGAAGAAACTATAAGGGAGTCCAGACACCACTGAATATGGCTTC
This sequence comes from Protopterus annectens, assembly GCF_019279795.1. Lineage (NCBI taxonomy): Eukaryota > Metazoa > Chordata > Ceratodontiformes > Protopteridae > Protopterus > Protopterus annectens. Next base: position 424,301,815 of record NC_056726.1, on the reverse strand, counting down.
TGCAAATCTGGGTGAGGGACACAGGAAAGTTCATCAGTTGAACCTTCACTGACCACTGGATTGCAAGAGTTCATTCTAACACTCTCATGTAAAATCTGTGTAGAGGGACTAAGGTGATGGAGACTGCCACCGAGTCCAGAAGATGCAAAAGGCACCTTATTGGTGGCTTTTGATGAGAAAGTACTGACAATGCTTGATGTCAAAGAGATTGAATCCTCTGTTCTGGTTATCTGGCTGTCTACAGCTTGGTATCTAGATTGGCCCTGATGAACTCTATCATTTGGACTGGTTGCAGTTTTGATTTCATGAGAGTGACAGCTATCCCCAACTGAGAACATATCTGGGGGAAGGACTCCCTGGTTTGTATGAGAAGATTCTTGGTGGGAGCAGTTACAGGTCAGTTGTCCAGATAAAGGAACACTAGGAACCCTTGCAGTATGAGATGAGCTGCAACCACTGCCACACCTTTAGTGAACACCCAGGGAGAAGTGGTGAGACCAAAGGGCAGATCTTTCAACTGAAAGTGACAGCCTCCCAAATGAAAGTGGAGGCACCCCCTGGAGCATCTGCCCATATCTATATGATCGTACACATCCTGGAGATCTACTGAGAACATGCAATTGTCCTTCCTCACTGATGGTAAGATAGACTGAATCATGACCATCCAGAATTTTGTCTGTTTTACATACTGATTCAGGTGACTAAGAATGGGCCTGAGGTCCACATTTTTTTCACTCCAAAAATATCTTGTGTAGACTCTGGACCCATGCTAGTCTAGTGGGACCACCTGGACTCATTTGTCTAGAACTGTTTTATATCCTGTGCTGCTGCCTTCTGTTGCATGGATGGAACATTTCAAAGTCTTCCTGAGTATGGGAGATGACAAAGAAAAGGAATTGTGCAACCTCTGCTTATTATTCTCTGTACACATACATCTTGGGTGATCGCTGTTTTGGCCAAGGTGTGAAAAGACAAGCCTCCCCGACAGTCACCAGAGTGCAGCAGTCAGGCAACACTTCAGTAGCACTTAAAAGGCTTGTCAGAGAAGGAATCCTGAAAGCCTTGATTTTGTGTAACACCTCTACCACAGGGGTGACATCTGTTATGATTATTGCTCCCTATGCTTCGCGTCTATGTTAAATATTCAAACATCCAAAATGTCATATTGTCGACATTTGGATGTTTGAATAAAAAAAAAAAAAAAAAAGTAAAACACTTTAACAGTGCGAGCAGGTGGCCAAGCCCCCTTGCACCCCACACCCCCCCTACTTAAATATACCAACTCCGAGACCGTACTTCAGTACAGAAAAGGGAAATTCTCCCATTCTGCACCATAAGGCGTTGTTAAAAGTCAATCTTTGAACACTTGAAATGTCGAACATTTGGTCTCGACCATGTAACATTCAACATTTTAAGTGTTTGAATAATTGACATAGACCATATGCTTCTGGGGGTCTATCTCTAGAAGCAATGGGGGCAAGGTCTCGAGACTTTCAAAATCATGATTTCTGACCTCCTTTTTACTGTCTGAGAAGGTCTGTTGTGGGGCAGAAAAGACTATCTCAACAGCAAACAAGGTCTTGCCATCCTGTTCATCCCTAGACAATGTCTCTTTAACTTTAGGCCCAAACAACCTGATCTGTCAAAAGGGGCTTTAATGAAGGACATTTGAAATGTTCCATGAAGTTGGAAAGACACATACAGGCATGACAGTGAACATCAATTCCTGTGCTTGCCACTCTCAACATGCCATTGTCCCTGTTAGAAATAAGGCAATGGATACATTTGACAGGGACTGAAGAGTGGTTAACTGCATAGCCATTGATTTTCTGTCTACCACAACCAAAGACCCAGAGAGGAACTTTGTTAGTTCTTTAGTCAAGTCCCTCTAAAAGTGTGTTACATGGGTCAAGTAATTCAGCCTTCTGAAAGTAAAGGTCACTGAATTATATATTTACTTTCTATATCTGTATAATATCCCAGACTCTCTGTTAGGGGAATGGGCAGTAGAGCTGTCTTCCATGAGCTCTTCCTTGGAGGACATTGCTACCACCATGGAATCTACAGTGGGACCCTTGCTCCAGAAGAACCTATATTTGGCAGAAACTAGAATTTTATTGGGTTTCTGGGGGATTGATGCAAACACATCCAGTTCATCTCTAAACTTTGTCTATCAGTTTGTCAGTGTGAAGGACCACCCAAGAAGTAGATGCGCCAGCCCCAAAAGCCTTGAGGAGTACTGATTCCTCCTGGACGGGATTGTTGCTAGATCACAACCTTTCTGTCAAAGTAGCTCAAGGATCTTACCAAAGGATACAACTTCAAGGGAGCTCTAAGGGACCCCTCCCCCACATCAAAATCAGTATCTTCAGTGAGGGACTCCTAAGGGAAGTCCACATGCCTCCTTTTGTATACATGCTTTTGTTGTACTTCTCCAGTGGAATGCCCTGGGGAAGACTCCAGTGCAGGTAAAGAGTCTATGATGTAAACTGCCTCGAGACTTTGAAGGGATGACTATCCCAATGTGACAGAAAGAGAGAAGAGTGGACCCGAATAACCCAGAGTGGCAGGGGTGGATCCAAGTGGGGAAAAGATGCCTGGTTTCCTGGACTGTGAGAATATTCTATTGAAGGCCTTAAAGGCTTTGAATATTGACACAGCTCCAATACATTCAAAAGGACTAAACAAGGGTAAGCTCTGTGAACCTATCTGGCTTGGCTCCAAAGCCAACCCTGGAGCCAGGTTGTCTTGAGCCAAAGTGCAGACAGGAAGGAATGGATCAGAAAGCTACAGTGTCAACCCCAATCCCCCAGTGCTGGCTCCAATGCCTCAGCTCTGGGATACATCAAGATCTGAGGTACTCAGAATCAATTGGGTCAGAGATATAACTGAAGTTGATCCAAGGGCCCTGAATCTGAAACTCATATCAGGGAAGGAGTTGCAATCGGCAGGCAGGAAGGGACAAGTCCCAGCCCTCTGACAGATGTCGGCACCTGGCTGGGTCTGGGTCCTCAAAAACTTTCTGTTGACTTCAACCTCAGACAGACTCCTGGTGGATGGCACTGATCTCACAAATGAAGCTATGGATGGGGGCCTTGACATCATCTGGAAAAACCTTTCCTGCAAGAAAGGTGACTTTCGCTTGGCACTAACAGGTTCAGGGAGAGAACCTGGGCCCTGGGAAAAAGGGCAGGAGACCTAGTACTGACAGGCTTCAGAGTTAGAGATGTATCTGATGGCATGGAAATCTTAGAAGCAGGTCCAGATGGACCCAACTGGTTTGAAGAACATTTCCTGGAAGAGTTTTTTTTTTCTTTCTGCTTCTTCTTCTTCCACTCCTTGTCCTTCTCTTTTTCCTTTTCCTTAGACCTATGCCCAGTGTTCTTTTTTGAAATCTTTTTTGTTGAAGGGAAGAAGATGAAGATGACTGGGACCCTTAAGCATGAGTCTGGAGTGCCTGTCTAGTAAAGCTCTGACCCCAAAGGCAGCATAGGCTGAGCAGTCCTCCTAAACAATACACACATTTTAAATGGCCATCTTGCATCAGGATTGTATGCACTCAAGCAAAACATTTCTTAAAGCCAGATGGCTTATCTGACATCCTGCCCTAAAAAGAAACCAAAACACCAACACCACCAGAAGTGGCAGTAACAAAAAAACAACAATAAATGAAATTAAACCACTTCTAAAAAAAGCTATCAAGGCAGTAAATCTATCTAAAATCTAACACTAAAAGCTACCTGAAACTCAGGAGGAAAAGCAGGAAATGACACTAACTTGTATGAAACAATCTTTTTATTGGGGAGGATAGAAGGCGAAAGCAGAAAACTACTGGGAAAAAACAAAAGGTGATGAAAGGGTAATCAAAAAAACTTGTGCCTAAAAACCTTACAAAAGCACTGCACCAAAATATTTGTTTCTGTAGTGTTCGAGTGGTAAATGAGATCAGAGGTAAATCAGTGCTATCAGGTGAATTGTGGGTAAGGGGATGAGCCTGATCCTTGGATCCAAAGTCTAGAGAATGGTCAAAGTTGGATGCATTCGGATTCAAAGATCCATCAGATGAAAATGAACAGAAGAGAAAACATCAGGTCTTATTGCTCTAGACCCACAATAATGCAGTTTTGGTAAAGGGAGACCATATCTATTTAATTCATCTATTTATTTTCCTTGAAAAACTTACTGCAGCTATAGACAGTGGCCATGCAGTTCATACAGCATACCACAATATAAGGCACACCTGCATCTAACCAAGACATGCTGGGGGGAATTAATTCTGCACACTGATTAACAGCTTAATTTCAGCTCTCCCAGTATGAAAACAATAAGTCAGAAAAGAGAGCCAGTGAATTTATCTTTTTGGGTATACTTCAGTGACTGGCTAGTAATTGTACTGAATGGATGCCAGAAACATTCAGAGAACCTAAAAGAAAATGAATTACAAAAGGTGAGGAGAAAATACTGTATGCGAAGAATCCTGCTGTTCAGCAAAAAGTAGTGCAAGCTCAGCTTTGGTGCAAGAATTCACTTCCAGTAATCTAGAGGAAAAAATAAATCAAATGTACTTTGAGATGGTTAAAATAAATGAAACACTGAATGAGTATATCAACTCAAATAACAAAAGGCTGAAAAAAATGGAAGAAGCTTTGAACAGATATTCAGATGATCTGATAAAACTGCAAAAATAAGAGGTCAGCATGAAGAAAAGGCAGTCTGAGTATGAGACTGCTCAAGAAGCGTAGTTTCAAAAATGGTAGAATTACAGGAGAGAGCATGTAGGGAAAACCTGAGATTTTCTGATGTACCAGAGAAACTGGAAGGAACAGACTGTATTAATTTTATGAAAGCAGAAACAAATCACTGGACTGGTATTCCACAGCAGAAGCTGTTAATTGATAGGGCACATCCTGTGCATGCTCCAAACCTGGCCATGAGAAAGAAACCCAGACCTTTAATAGTAAAGATGCAATCCTATCAGCAGAAAAAATTGATTCTGACAAAACTGGCAGAAGGATAAAGAACTAAAAATAGGAGAAGGTATAGTGTTTGTGGAAAATGATTACTCACTGTATACCATTCAGAAGAGGAAAAAATGTATTCCACTAATCATGGAATGTTGAGGAGCAGGTGTACATTTAAGTTGCTGTATCCAGCTATTTATAGAATATTTCTCCTTGGAGGATCAAAATCATTCTTTGATGCAGAATCTGCTAAGGAGAAAATACAAAAGTTTGTCCATCAAAAAAGTAAGTTATCAAAGAGAAGGGGATTCTGCTTCAATAATAAAGCCCATAGAGAAACTATGCCAGTGAAATCTTTTCCAATTTTCCAAAGGAAAATGCTTGACAGACAGAAAAGAAAAACACAATAGTTGATTAGAAGAACAGACAGTATGTTGGAAATGAACCTGTGATAAGATATGGGAGATGGAGATTAACAGGAAGAAAAACAGCAACTTGGAAACTGATGAATAAATGTAGGATTATAAAGCATTATTTAAAAGGAAGGAAAGAGTTAATTGTATGTAAAACAAAATTTTGTTCTTAACAGTATTTTCATAATGCATGACATACACTGCATGCTGTAAAGTAAAGCTGTTTTGGTTAATTTTGTGTGTAATAGGGATACTAAAGTAATTAAGTGCCCATATTTTTTCTTCTTTCTTTCTTTCTTTCTTTCTTTCTTTCTTTCTTTCTTTCTTTCTTTCTTTCTTTTTCTTTCTTTCTTTCTTCTTCTTCAGTTTTAAGAAATGTAGGCACTGCAATGTACTAAGAGAAGAAAGCCTGGGCAAAAGAGCATGATATAAGTAAAACTGGTATGCCTTTTCTTATTTTTGCATAGAGGGATTAAGGCCCTTGTCTTGATTTAATAACAAATTTTAAGGAGAAGCAAATAAATACAAGATTACTGAATATAATGAATACCAAATAGTGTTTCCTTCTAGCACATAAATGTTGACACACAATATGTGTACTGGAACACAACTGTAAATCTGGTTCTCATTTTTCTATGGAGACAGTCTGATAAGGGGTAATAAAACATAGTGATTCTTTCTTTCAATGGTTAGGAGATAATGTTTTCTGAAAACATTCAAGCTGTTTTCTTCATTTGGGAGAGGAATAAAGGTAAGACAAAAATAGACAGCATTTAGTGGAAGTAGAAGCACAGATGGCATCATGAGTTATAGCATGAATAGCCTTCATGATAGCTTAATTCAAGCCTTTGAGTGTGGCTGTCAATCTGAGACAATTTCTATTTTTAGGAGGTTAAACTTCATCATTTTAAGATGTATATAGTTTTGTGTGTTAGTATTAAGTTAATGGGTTTGGGGGGTGTTCTGGAGGTGTGTTTGTTTTTTTAGTTTGAGGGTTTTCATTAATGTGAAGACTGGTAGAGATGGGTGAAGGCTGCCAGCCTAGTCAAATAGAATTTGTACATAATTCTGTCATTTGCAAATACTGTGAAATGTTGAACTTAAAACAATGTGGCAACATTGCCATCTGCTGTAAAGAAAGCTAAGTCCAGCATTTCTTGTTGGTCCTTTGAAATTAAAATTATTTCATGACTGCCTTTGATGTTTGCAAGTCGGCTCCAGTCTGGCTAGATGAAGGCTTCTTGCCTATTGCTTTAAGGCTAAAGTTAATGACCAGAATTTACATGTGGAATGTCCTTTATTGCTCTAAGTGTAAAATAATGTAAATGCAGTTTCTGTCAGCCTGGGAACATCAGGAAAGTATGAAATGATGTAATGTTTTAGCAGAACTGCAGTTTCAATTTAAACAAAGAGAACCAGAGATTATGAAGCATTTTTGTCTATCCAACTCAGCAGTCTGCCTGTTGTCTTATGTAAATTATCTTAGGCTTGTGTTTTCTTTTAGAGAGCTAGAAATTAGAAAGTTTAGACTAAGTTTTTTTCTGTGATGTCAGAACTGTACTAATGATTTATTTTAAGTATTTCTGTGTGATCTCTGAACTCTCTTGACTAGCGCTGACTGTGTAGTAGAAAGTATTGTCTTGTGGTTTTAATTATTTATTATTAAATATTTTAAAACCTTTTAACTGTGGCTGGTTTGTGTAGAGATAATTTAAGCTCTTGAAAGTACTTGCATGCCTTTGGTAAAACTGTACAAAGCCACTCTAATAGCTTTAGCCCTGGGCTACATCTACCAGTTAGATAATAATATTTCACAGTAATAATTGGACACACTTTTAAGGGCCTTTGGGTAGCTGATAATTATTAGTGGGTGGTGGCAGCTGGTACTACCGTATAGTCTGGGTAAAAGGGGCACAGCTAGAGAACCTGTGCCAGCCTTCCCCAGAAGTGTCTGTGTGGTTGTGTAAACTCTTATCTCAAAGTGTGTGTGTGCCAACTACTTGGGCAGGGACATGAAGCACTGGTTGGACAGAGAGAGTGCTGGAGATTTTAGCTTGCCCACTAGGCTGAGATCTGGACCCTGTAGCTGTGCCAGTGGGGAGTCTTATTGGGTACCTGGGGAGCAAGGGAAAAACCATCCCCAGACTGACTGTGATCTCTGTGTGCTCTTAAGGGAAATTGCACTTTACTGTGTGTACTTATTATCCTTTCCTCATATATGAGACAACCTCTCTGGTGTTAATGGTGAGGATTGAGGCTCCTTGATTGCTGAGCCAGGGCATGGGCGTCACAATTAAAAACAAATGTTTTGTAAGATGTGACATAGATTCAAATGGATATGCCAAGAAACAACTGCCAAACATTAGTGCATGCATGCAACACAAAAGCTGAAAACAGACACTGTTATACATAACAGGTGGGAACAATAACTTTTTATCATAATGGCAACACTTTCTATGTTATCTGGGAATGTAAATAGTCTCACAGATATATAGAAAAAAGAAGGAGTAGTGAACTATATTAAGACATGCAGAGTGCAAATAGCTATGCTATACAGGAGATGCATTTGAAAAAGAGTGAATATGTGAATTTGATAAAGAAAGGATTTCAGGACAGTTATTAAGCAGAAAATCTGAGACAAAGAAAAAGGAAAGTACTTATATTAATTGCAAGAGAATCACCAATAGAGATATAAGAGGAAAAAAGATAATGATGGTAGGTATGTAGTTGTAAGGGGCTACTGGCAAAGGAGGTAAAGGAGGAGGATTACACTGGCATGTATTTATATTCCAAAAAACAAAAAGCAGTCCAGCACTAAGGTAAACCATTGGATTGCAAAAAATTCCAAAAACAACAAGCAAAGCAAATCCAAATAACGGACACGCAAAGTCAGTGAGAAACCAGTTTATTACTCCACAAAGCTTTTGAAAAAAAATCCCTTCCTCAGTGTGTATACTTTAAATAAATATCAACAGCCCCTACAGTGGGTATAAAAGCGTACACACCCCTGTTAAAATGCCAGGTTTTTGTGATATAAAAACATTAGACCAAAATAAATAATTTCAAAACTTTTTCCACCTTTAATGTGACCTATAACCTGTACAATTCAATTGAAAAACAAACAAATCTATTAGGAGAAAATATAAAAAAATAAAAAACGTACAATAAGCTGGTTGCATAAGTGTGCACACCCTTAAACTAATACTTTGTTGAAGCACCTTTTGATTTAATTACAGCATTCAGTCTTCTTGGGTACACACCTGCCATCAATTAACGAGACTCTGATTAACCCAAAATAAAGTTCAGCTGTCCTAGCAGGATTTTCCTGACATTTACTCAGTTGCCTGCTACACATGGTCACATTAAAGATGGGAAAAGTTTTGAAATTATTAATTATGGTCTCATTTTTTTATATCACAAAAACCTGGCATTTTAACAGGGATGTGTACACTTTTTATATCCACTGTATATACAATTTAAAAATACAACAGCCCAATAGGAAAACATACCCAGTCAATCAATTAAAATACAATTAAACCTTTAAAGTAACCAGGAAGAAATCATATAAAACCTGTATACAAAAGAAAATCACATATTACAAAGTGTTTTGTTTCCTTTTCAATATAGGTTTGATGTTATAGCTGAGTTTAAACCTGGTCTAGAGTCAGCATTTAAACGAGTTATCCACTCCTATTCTTGAACATCTATAGCATTATTAAGGTTACCTCTCCTTTTCCTTTTCATTATAACATCAATAACTCTAAAACGATTTACAAATAAGGTGATTAATGGACCAGTGGTCAATCTCTCGAGTTATGTTTTGTCTGAATTTGATATTTTTCTATTGACTAAAGCTTTGAAATTTATTCCATCAAATGCTGACACAATGGTTGATGCTTTGACATATTTATGATTGTGAGAAACTTAAGTTTGAAACTGATTTTTAAAGATGCACTACTTGCTGAACCTAATGCTTGTAAAAAGTCTAGCTTGTTTGTTCCTTCTAATTGCCCTGTACTAACAGTTTTTAATAATATCTGTGAGAAAGAAATACAAGATTTTTATGATATGAATGCTGCTAGTAGAAACTACAATCTATAAGTTCAAGAAATGATGCTCTTTATAAATTAGAAAGTAATAATGATATTATAATAAAACAAGCTGATAAGGGTGGAGCAGTGGTAATTTTAGATAAAGAGATCTATGATAAGTGTATGTATGAATTTTTGGATGATGCACTTACATTCTCTGTAATTAATGAGTCAGCATATGACAAGGTCCCAAGAAAGCTAATCCATATGACAAGGTCCCAAGAAAGCTAATCTAGGCAGTACTGCGGTGGTTTGAAGTCCCAGAAACCTTGGCAGAATTAGCAGGCTATGTACAAGGAAGCAGTGACTCAAGTACGAACAGTGTTTGGCCTCACAGAGGGGTTCCCATTGGGAGTGGGTGTATACCAGAGTTTAGCTCTGAGCCCACTGCTCTTCATACTGGTGATGGACTACATTAGCAAACAGGTTGGAGGGGACAGATCAACAAAGCTGCTGTATGTAGATGATGTAGCAGTATAGGCAGACTCTGAGCTAGAACTTCAGCAAAGGATAGGAGAATGGAATGCAAATCTGAAGGCACATGGGATGAAACTAAGCACAGGTAAGATGGTGGTAATGGCAGAAAATTGGGGAAATCAGAAGAAGCTGAGAATAGAGATAGAAGTGAAGATAGTGGAACAGGTAAACAGCTTCAAGTATCTGGGAAGGGTGGTTGAGGAGAAGAGTAGTCTGAATGAAGAGGTCAAAGCAAGAATCAGAGGGGCTGCAGCCAACCGGCATAGAGTATCAGGTGTAGTCTATGACAGAAGAATGCCAAAGAAGCTGAAAAGCAAGGTGTACAAGACAGTGGTGTGAACAGTACTACTGTATGGTACAGAAACCTGAGCAGTAAAAGCAGAGCAGTTGAAGAAGCTAGAGGTGATGGAAATGAAGTGCCTGAGAAAGGTGGTAGGATCCACACTGTGGGACAGATGAAGAAATGAGGACATAAGAGCAGAAACCAAAATAGCTCCAATTGCAGAAAAGATCAAAGAGAACAGATTACGGTGGTTTGGGTACATGTGTAGAAAAGTAGAAGACAATCTGGTGAGGAAAATTTGGGAGAGACAGGAGGAAGGTAAGAGGAAGCACGGATGTCCAGCAAAGAGGTGGATGAATTGTGTGAAAGAAGATCTGCAACAATCAGGCATGAGTGTTGAAGAAGGCAGGAGTGTGGCACAGAATCGAGAGAGTTGGTGACAGTCAACATTATACCCTGACCCCATGTAGAAAAAATAGGAAAAAGGGGGGATGATGATGATGATGCTGTATCTAAGGTTATCAGTGATGTAAATATGGCAATTTATGAAATACAATTAAATGGTAATTTAAGTATTGATTTATTTAATTATTTTTACTGTCTCTTGCCCTAGAATACCGTGCATATATGGAGTACCAAAATTTCATAAAAACCTTACCCACCCCCCAATGAGACCTATTGTTTCTGGGGGTGGGTGGATAACAGAACCTATCTCACACTACCTACTATCTAGCCTTAGTGTATATCTACCTTTAATTAAGAGCTATATAAGGGATACAGAAGACTTTCTGTCCCATCTATATGTGTGGTATGAAAAACATAAAGGTTCTAATTTTTTGTTTGCTACATTAGACATTAAATCTTTATTTACTGTGCTCCCTATTGATGTTGGTATAAAAGCAGTGCATAATTTGTTATGTAGAAACACAAAGTTTGATGGTAGAAAAACAGAAACTATATGTAAATTGCTTGAGTTAGTTTTAATTAACAATGTATTTATGTGCATAACAGTATGGACACCAGTAGCAAACACATATGCCAGCATCACTGTAGCTGAATGGGAGGATAAATATGTGTATTGGTGCCCTGAAGTTTTTAAAGGGAAGGTATTGTTTCTTCAACATTTTGTTGACAACATATTTTTGTTATGGGCTGGAACAAGCATGGAGCTAGAGATGTTTACTGAGTACTTGAACCAAACTACTAGCTATTTGATATTCTCATTGAACTATTCCATTGACAGTATAAATTACTTGGATGTAAAATTAGAGAAAATAGGTGACAGTATTACTACTACGGTGTATAAAAAAGATGTACAGGTGAGTAAGTATGTTCATAACAACAGTATGCATGCACCTCATGTATTTAAAGGTTTAGTCAAAGGGAAAATGCTAAGAGCTTGTCGTCTCAATACTGATAGAATACAATTTGATAACCAAATAGATGACATGATCGATTATTTTACTGTCCAAGGTTATGATAAAGTGTTGTTACAGCAAACAAAAAGATAAGTTTTATATATGAGAAAGCATGAAGCTTCACCTTATTTTTCAACACAATGTAAAGATAGGATTGGTCATCCTGGTAGCAAAACAGAGAATAAATATGTCAGGTATGTTACTACTCATAAGAGAAGATCTTATGGTGTACAACAAATTATAGAAAGGAACTGGGGCATTCTAATTACTATGCCTGATATCAAAAAGTTAGTAGGTGATCAACCATTTTTTGCATACTGTAATTGCCCAGACTTAAAACATCTATGCTAAAAAGATTTAAAGAATTTTTCTGATAAACAAGAAATTAGTAGAATATGTACTTTTCCTTGTTTAAATTGTAAATGCTGTAAAGATATAGAGGGTGATTGTATTTTTAGACACCCATTAACTGGAAAAGAATTTAGATTTAATGGATATGCTACCTGTAATACTATGAATATAATTTATCTGGCCTGTTGTATAAAATGTCCTGCCTTTTATGTAGGCAAAAGTAATAGGAAGCTTAAAGATAAGATTATAGAGCACAAGTCAGAAACAAGGAGAAAGGTGGATACTAATGCTCTTTTTAAACATATTAGTGAAACAAGTGAGGAGCATACTTTTTGTTTTAGAATTATCGATGTTATAATGAAAAGGAAAAGGAGAGGTAACCTTAATAACGCTATAGATGTTCATGAATATGAGTGGATTACTCGTTTAAATGTTGACTCTAGACCAGGTTTAAACTCAGCTATAAGCATCAAATCTGTATTGAAAAGGAAGCAAAACACTTTGTAATATGTGTTTTTTCTTTTGTATACAGCTTTTATGTGATTTTTTCCAGGTTACTTTACATCTTTAATTCTGTTTTAGTTGATTGATTTGGGTATGTTTTTCTATTGGGCTGTTGCATTTTTAAATTGTATATAAGAGCTGTTGATTTTGATTTGATGTATACACACTGAGGAAGGGATGTTTCCCGAAAGCTTTGTGGAGTAATACACTGGTTCCTCACTGACTTTGCATGTCCATTCTTTGGATTCGCTTTGCTTGATGTATTTATATTCCACCTAAAGCTGGTACAGTGGAGCTTAAGAAAATTCTGGGAGAAATAATCAGCTTTCAGCATGGAATATTACTTATAGGTGGGGACTGGAATATGATTTGCAACAGTGAGAATGTATCGGGGGGACTAGAAGGAAAATGTAATAAAAGAAGGTAGATTTTTGAAGAAAATTATGAAAATATTTGGTATGGAAGATATAAATTCAGTAGTAGGAGTTTGGACAGAATGTACATATTACTCCCTGAGGTACAAAAACTGGGCAAGGCTAGACAGAAATTATATTTCACGGGAACGTGCATTTAATTGAAAGTTTTGATATGCATGCAATAACTTTTTTAGATCACTTGCCAATAATGACTAAAATAAAAATGAGACACTGGTGCTTCCCCACCTATCCATAAAAAGAGAATAATTAAAGGAATGGGTAGTGGAAATTATGTGGGGGTTATTAGAGAAGATAGAAATTTCTACTGAAAATATACATAGGTAGCAGGATAAAATGAATGTGCAATTTAAAAGTAGGGTGAAAATAAAATAAAAAGAGATATGGTTAAGAAGTGACAAGAGTTTATTTAGAGGGACTGGCAAAGTTTAAAGTATTACAGCATAGAGGGAATCTCACAGAACAAGAGACACAATTGCACAGTGGTAAAGAATAAAGGACTACCTCAGTAATATGCATGAGTTTAGAAAGCTTGCTGTTAAGCAAACAACTGTGTTTTGATAAATAAGGCTTTTAGCACAACAGTTTAGCCAAAAGAAAATAGAAAAGGTTATTGTCAAGCTTTGGGAACCTTTAACAAGGATAATAACCAGAGATCCTGCAGAAGTACTACAAATATTTTGGAAAATGGGTTTTTGTAACCACTTACCCCAAAACTATACTCATCTTAATGACATATTTCTTTTTATACATCTTGAAATAGTTATGCTATACTTCTGATTATTGACACTGTATAACATTGTATTGCTACTTAATGCCTTGTAAAAATCCTGTAACATTGCTGTTTAATGCTAATTTATAATGAAAATTGTATAATATGTTGGAGCTTTTCTCCCTGGGCCTCCGCTGAAAAAGGGCTCTTCAGCTCAGTCGGACAATCCGGTCAACAAATGTAAAATAAATAATAAAATAAATGTTATGAAAATCTGTATAAAACATAGAAATGTGGAAATCAAGAAAAATACAAATGGAACTGTTTATGGAAGAATTACATATGCCAAGGTTAGAAGTAATGAGGCTCAATTACTAACAGGATAGGAAGAAATGAGATAATCATGGTGATGTGTAACCAATCCACTGGAAAGTCCCCAGGAATAGATGGTATTCCCATGGATGTTTGGAAGCTAGGAGGGAAGAAAATTATAAAGACCTGGAAGGTTTTGTTTAACAATATTTTAAAAGAAGAAGCACCAACATCCTGGAAGAAATCAGTGGTGGCTGTAATACCCAAGAATGGTAAAGACCCATCAGCTCCAGGTTCATATAAGCCTGTTTTGAGTTTAAATCCTGATTATAAAGTGTTTATGTCAATAATGGCTAAAAGAATGGAAAAGGTGATGCCTAAATTGATAGATATGGGTCAATGTGATTTTGTGGAGGAGAGGCAAACATTTGACAATATTAATAGAGCAATGATGATTCAGAGGGAAACAAAATATAAGAAAATACCACTGTTGCTGGTGGATGTTAATGCTGAGAAAGCATTTGACTGCGTAAGCTGTGATTTTATGAGTAGGGCAACAGAAGCATTTGCATTCCCTAATAAAATTATAAGGTTGATTAGGAGGATATATGAGGGATCTCAGGTGAAACTTAAAGTGGGAGGGTTTCTCTCTGATGAGTTCTGTTTGAGCAGAGAAACCAGGCAGGGGAATCTTTTTTTCCATTTCTTATTTGCATTACATTTAGAAGCACTGGCAAAGAAAATAAGGGACTCAGAAATTCAAGATATAATTCGTGTGGTAGTCAAGGAAAATTGGCTTTATTTGCAAATAATATTAGTTTATACCTGGTAAAACTAAAAAAGGACATTTCAGTGTTGTGGAACATCCTGAAACAGTTTCATGTCTTTTTTGGATACAAAATTAATGAAGATAAAACAAAGGCAATAGTTGTAAACTATGCACCCACAAACAAATTGATTTCAGTAAAGCCCATATTTATTGAGACATGATAAAATGATGTACTTAGGAGCATGGCTTAAAAATGATTCTGTTTTGGCAGCTAATAATTTGTAGGAAGAAACTAAACAAAGGAGAATACAAAAACTAAGAAACTGGAAGCTCTGTTTTATGGATATGGATAGCAAGATACAAGGAATTAAAATGTTTTCAGTCCCTAAGTTGAAGGGGTATTTCAAAGCTACACAGTTAAGGCTCCTATACATAGCATAAGTAGAAATCTATAATTCAAAGTGGAAAGGAATGATGATGAAATGGAGGGAAGCTCAAGAAACAAGGAGATACTGGGATTTTGGATTCAGATCCTTAAGGACAATAACAATAACCATACAGAATATTATATTCATAAAGTAGCAGAAAGTATTGTAAGAAATAAGCCAACACAGAAATGGAGAAAGAAGAGTTTGCTGATAGGGATAACTGCAATTAGGGATACAGAGAATATGCAAGAGGGGGCTGGCTGGAATTTACTGGAGAAAATTGGAAAAGGAACCAAGGTATTGGGAGCAAATAAATAGAGAGGGGAAAGGTAACAGAATGGGAAGAGGCCAAGACTTCATTTGGACTGCAGGCTAGAGATCATCCTCCCTATCAAGGACTGATATCACAGTATAGGTAAAGAGAAAGAAATAGGGGGATCCTAAGAGAAAGACCAGCATTGGTAGAGTTTTTAGTAGAATCTAAAACAAAAGCTGCTGTTAAAAAGGGATAATTAGTAGGGCATATAAAATATTGCATGATAACTATAGGAATTACTCAGAGGAGGTTAGAAAGGATTGGGAAAAGAGCTTGGATAAGCAATTCACAAAGAAACAATGGGGGTATATGTATGGCTCCCAAATATGTAACAAAGTCTAAATGATTTAGGATCTTTGCTTGGAAGTGTTTACATAGGTATTTTTATACCCCAAGTAGACTCCAAAGATTTTTTCCTCAGGTAGATTACACATGCTGGAGGTGTGATAGGGAAGAAACAGACAACTGGGAACATATTTATGGGAGTGTAATAAGTTGGCAGACTAAAAATTCGTAGCAGTCTACTCTAACAGAAATACTAGACGAGCAAATTGGTGTAACTAAGGAAACAATTTTTTGACCTACAATACAGACTCGGAATTGTCTAGACTTAGTAAGGCTTTCTGAGTTTAATTTTGGTGGTTTGCATGAGAAGCAGTTACTAGAAAATAAATTAAAGTCTAAACCAACTGTACTAGAAATAAATATACCAACAAAAATAAAACAACTGTAAGTAGGACCTTTAGAAAAGGGTAGGAGCAAATTATATTGATAAAATGGAAACTGCAGGAACAATATGTGCAGAATAATGTTTTGGAGGAGGAATGAGGTTTAAGGGAAAACAGGAACTGAATGAGCTTTGTAATTTTTGATTGACAATGTATGGATAGATTATAAGTGATGTATAACATTTGCAACTGAAAATATGCCAATATGGTTTGTTTTCATTTATATAACTGTATGATTGCCTATGTCATAAATGATAATTTAATAAATATGTTTCTTGTTTTAAAAAAGGACATGCTGGAGGAACAAATATATGTCTCCTTCTCTGAAACAGGCTTCCCCCTCTATGTAAACAGGTTTCTTCCCAGCATATATTCAAGTGCAACTTAGATCAGCGGACATTTACTGCCTGGTCTGCAACTATGTCCCATTAAAGTGAGGAAGCTTGTTACACACACAGATATATATATATATATATATATATATATATATATATATATATATATATATATATATATATATATATATATATATATATATATATGGTTCCCTATCAGAAGCCTGAAACACTATAAGCCTGAAAATCAAAATCCTGAAAACTATAGACTGAAAGTTCAAAATCCTGAATGATCAAAATCCTGAAAACACAAAATGGACATACTGACATCATTGTGGCTTTGCTATTGTTAGCCCTGTGGTGTTGGGTCATGCGTTGGGTGCAGGTAAGTGTGCGGTTGGTTTTATGTTAGGGTTAGGGGCGGTTTAAGTGAGTTAGGGTTAGGGCGCAGGTTAGGCATGTATGCAATAGTGACAAATATTGGGGTTAGGGGCGGTTTAAGTGAGTTAGGGTTAGGGCGCGGGTCAGGTGAGTGTGCGATAGTGACGGACCTTAGGGTTAGGGTTAGGGTCAGGGTCAGTTGGTAGATATTAGTGTCTTTATAGTGACATATTAGCATTATTTGTGTTTTCAGGATTTTGAGTTTCAGGATTTTGGTCTTTCAGGATTTTGAACTTTCAGTCTATAGTTTTCAGGATTTTGATTTTCAGGCTTATAGTGTTTCAGGCTTCTGATAGGGAACCATATATATATATCTATATATATATATATATATATATATATATATAGATATAGATATAGATATAGATATATATATATATATATATATATATATATATATATATAT
This sequence comes from Protopterus annectens, assembly GCF_019279795.1. Taxonomy (NCBI): domain Eukaryota; kingdom Metazoa; phylum Chordata; order Ceratodontiformes; family Protopteridae; genus Protopterus; species Protopterus annectens. The sequence goes on along the minus strand of NC_056726.1, from coordinate 424,284,436 downwards.
ATATATACACATGTGTGCGTGTGTATGTGTTTGTGTATATATATATATCTATATATATATATCTATATCTATATATATATATATATATATCTATATATCTATCTATCTATATATATATATATATATATATATATATATATATATATGGGTCTAGGACTATTCACTGAAAGCACATTTCACTGAAACACATTTGACTGTGCACAATTCACTGAAAGCTCAATTCAATGAAAACACAATTCACTGAAACACATTTCACTGAAAGTTATATATGGCCTTTTCCCCACTGTAGTGCGACCCTGGAGTTAGTATATATAGTAAGAAGGGGTGTGGGGGGCACCACCCCCCACCTATTTTAAATATTTTGAACTATATACATGGATACTTGCAATTCCAATAAATTATTCTTTTATGAACTTAATATATCTCCAAAATATGTGGGGGGCTATGCCCCCCACACCCCCTTACTATATATACTAACTCCAGGGTCGCACAACAGTGGGGAAAAGACCATATGTAACTTTCAGTGAAATGTGCTTCAGTGAATTGAGTTTTCAGTGAATTGAGCTTTCACTGATTTTGGCACAGTCATTTGACTTTCAGTGAATAGTCCTAGACCTATATATATATATATGTATATATATATATATAATAGATATAGATAGATGTAGATATATATATATATATATATATATATATATATATATATATATATATATATATATATATATATATATTTATATATCCCATGCACATAAACTTAAGGGACCAAAACCTATCAAATCCATCTGGGAAGCATGGCTAGGCTTAAAAAGTTAGTCTAATATTCCTCTATGAACCTACAGAATGAAACCCCTATTTCGACCAATAGTCTCTTATAGTGGTTCTAAAACAGAATTACTGGCAATGTATTTAGACAAACTACTACAGACCTTGGTGCTAAAGACTTTTGTTAAAGACTCCTGACACTTTTTGTCTTTTGATTCGAGACTTAAAAAAATAACAGTAAGCAGAATTGTTTGGAGTTATTACTCTTTTCTCTTTGTGTGACTATATGATGCCTTGTCTGTCTGTTAATTTTTTTTCTCTAGAGATATAAATATAAATTATACTCTGTTAAAATAATACTGGAGAATATTTACATTCAGCAAGTATTAGAAACAAATAACTGGAATTGTCATGGATCTGAATTTCACAATGGCTTTTGTTTATATAGTAATGAGCAAATGGGAAAAACAGACTTTATGCAAAATGGATGGATTTAAAAATGTCTTACTTTATGGCAGAGACATGAACCTGTTTTTTTAAGGGTGTTGAGACTGTTTTTTAAATATTTATACAGTAAATGAAAGACACAAGCAATTTCCTTAAGTTTATATAGATTATTGCAGACAAAGAGGTCGCTCTTTTAGATATTTATTTATAAAAAAAACCAAAACTAATGAGGATGAAAAAAATAAAAAATTTTCATAAATCCCACATTTGAAGATAGGTATCTACCTGTGCCTGCTTCATTATCTGCACTTGTTTTGCCATAGTGCTTAGATAGCATTAATTAGATCCAGACTTACTGAATATAGCCTGCCTTTGATACACTTGAACTCAGATCTAGCCATCTTACATTAAGAAGGGCTCCCCTGCACCCTTGTGGCAAACAGTGTGGATATAATCCTGTCTGAGCTGGGGATTGCTGGAGAAACGATCACTGTGTGATTTCTTTTTGGCAGGCTAGTTTAAGCGGGGAGTTAGTGGTGCCCTGTGTAGATGCAAATGCCCAGAAACTATTTTTTTCCCTAGACTTCTGTCAGTTTAACCCTTCCAAGCTTCCCTGCTGTACTGCGGGCAACTCAGCATCACACTGCAGCACTGCAGGCAGCACAGCTGAGCACTGAGCAGCACCACCACACCCCTTCATCCCTAATCCTCAACAGAATAAGCCTGTTGTTAGTTAGTCAAGTTAGTCCTACAGCAAAAGCTGACCCAACTTGCCCACCACCCCAACTAGTACTTATGGTTTAACTTGCTACAATGAGAAGTCAGTTTCCCAGCATTTCACGAGCCAGCCTGATTGACATGGGCATCCTGGGGCAATGTTGTAATTGTAATTGCCTCATGTGTACTGACATCCACTTGCTCCTAAAGCAAACAAATACAGTATGTGAGAGATGTAACAATACTATGAATCTGGAATCCATAGATTGGACAACATAGATGAGCACAAACACGATCATTCTGAGGTTCCTGGGCTTTGTTAATTCAAATGCTCTACAACCATTATACCTTGAATGTCCTGGATCTGGTACTCACCAACATGGGGGGGGGGGTCACTGCACTACCCCCTGTGTGTTGCCCTCCCTAGTAAGGACAGACCATAAATGAAGTAAAGATCAGACCTGACACCCCCACAGGTGCAAAAAAACTGAAAAATGTCTCCAAAGCAAACTTTAGCCTACTAAGCAAGGGTATAAAAGTTTCAACCCCCCTGCTAACACAGCCAACAATAACTTCTATGCAGAGGAGTACACAAATAGCCTGCATAGACATTTAAACACTGCATAGACTCTGCTGTACCTTTGAGGATCAAAAACAGGTCCTCCCAAAGAAACAGACTACCCTGGTGGACCCCAAGTATAAATAGGTTATATAACAAAAGGAATAAACCATTATCCAAGAACAAGAAGAAACTTACTCAGCAGAGGAAGAATACCCTCCACAGTTTGAGCAAGCAAATCAGATATCTTGCGGAGTCCTCTAAAGCTAATTACTAGGATAAATTAGCATCTCTAGCTAAAAACAATCATAAGGTTTTCTTTAACTATGTCTGAAATCTTAAAAGGAATGCCCAGCTATACGCTGAAAAGAATTCCTGTCACCATTCCACCACACAGCATCTCCAAAGAGCAGGTCATAGCCACCCTCTACAAGGCAATAAATATGGTCTTCATGGGACCAGATAACATCCCAGGCTGCTTACTAAATCATCTAAAACAAGACCTAGTGGAACCACTTGCCAATCTCTTCAACCATAGCCTGAGCACTGGCTTTGTTCCAGCAGAGCAGAGAACAGCAACAGTAGTTCTCTTACACAAAGGGGTTCATCTGCTGTCCCTGGGAACTACAGACCCATAAGTCTAACCAGCCTTATCTGCAAGGCTATAGAAAGAATCACCATGGACCTTATCAACAAGGGCATAGGCGACCTCCAAACTCTTGACCCAACCCAGTTTGGCTTTGTTAAGGACAGGTCTTGCTTATTAAACATTTCTTCAAGAATGTCACCAAAGCTCTGGATAAAGGCAAAGCAGTACATACCACCTATCTTGACTTAGTCAAGACTTTCAACACAATCCCCGTCTCAGGTATCATTGTGAAACTCTCCCAGCTGGGAATTAACCTATACATCACAAACTGGCTCACAGACAGAGCACATACTGTCAAAGTTGAGGATTTCACCTCCACCAGTAGACAAGTTACCAGTATAGAACCACAGGGATCTGTGCTGGGCACTCTGTTTGGAATCGACTTGTCAGATGCCCACTTCTTGCTTCATGCTACACACGTACCTGGTCTAAATTAGAGTTTCTTCTTCTGCTTTCGGTTTTAAATATTAAAAATAAACTAAGGTTGAAAAGTCGGAAATCATGTATGTAAACTGTTTTTGTTTTAATGTTCTTAGTCATGTGATTGTGGCATGTGATCATTTTCCTATGTTTATTTTGTATGCATTTATTTATTTTGATGAAGTTTTATTCACAAGTGGGATGAAGATGCTTATTTATTAATTAAAAGACATTGTTGTTAATCATCTTAAAATATTTTTTGTTGCTTTTAATAAGTAATTATCCAAATAAATCATACAGCTAGAAAGACCTCGGAGAGTCATAACGAAAAAAGATCAGTGGACTAGCATTTCAGCTTCCAAGATAGGCATTAAGCACTGTCCTGATACTTGGCTTCTTATAGATTCCAGTGAGGTGATTTATGTCTCATATTCAATACTAAGGACCCAGCTCTTCTTGATTTCCTGCACCGCTAGAAAACAAATGGCTCCATAAACAAAAATTTAAATCCAGATCAATAAATAAATTTGATGTTGGGATATATTACTCATCACTTCCTAATTTCTGTAATAATCCTCTGTTACCTATAACATGAAGTGATACTCTTGTTTCCTGCAAGACAAACACTGACAAATGACTAGGAGGCCTTAAATTCATTAAGGACCTATTTTTTTTGTTTTGTCTCCTGGAGGCAGGAGGTGCCCAAATGAATGTGAGTGCTGGCAAAGTGATTATGATCCATAGACTAATTCTGCATTGTAAACTCAATGAATCTATAAACTATATCAGACATTTTTGAATGCTTATAAATCACCCTCAGTATGGTCTTCAGAAATGACAATATATCAATAGTAAGTAATACATTTTCCTGTGGCCACTCATACTCCTTTAATAATACTTATGTCTCTAACTAGATTTCTACAAAAATCTAAGTCCTTGGTAGATGTTTCCAGTAGGTTTCTAGGTTTCCTGTACCCAAAGCAACTTTTACTTTTTTACTTTTTTATACCCAAAGCAACTGTTGGTGCACATGAGTTTTATGCATTTTAGATACTCCATATATTACCTGAGATGACAGCTTATTTTTTTTAAAAATCAACATCTTTTGTGTAGCACATTCACTCACCAAGGTTTCATCCTGCATCTTATTCTGTCTTTAAACTTTCACATTGTATAACAATGCACTGTTCTATATATAAATATTTGTGTCACTTAATTTATTCAATACATTGGATTATCAAGTACCATCAATGTATCCCTATCTGCATTTCTAATTACAATTATCAGTGCACTGAGGAAAAATGGATTGTTTCACATTCACATTTCAAAATGGTCTTCCTGTTTTAATTTGCAACACTGAGCATATTTCTGGTCACATGAAGTCTTGAAAGTTATGTTAGTTAAGCACATACAAAAATAGATGTTCAAGTCAAAATCTGTCACTTTGTATTCTATCAAACGTTTACTTCAAGTTTAGTGTACATGCAGATTCATAGGTCTTAAATATGTTTTTTTTATCAAGAAACATCTTTGTTAAATTATCACTTATGACATAGGCAATCATACATTTAAATAAATGAAAACTAACCATATTGACATAACTTTATTTGCAAATATTATACATCACTTATAATCTATCCAGGAATGGTCAGTCAAACATTACATAGCTCATTCAAATTCTGCCTTCTTTTAAATCTCATTTTTCCTCTCCATATATTGTTCCTACAACTCCCATTTTTTCTATGTAATTTGCTCCAACCCTTTTCTAAAGATCCCATTTCCAGTTGTTTTATCTTTGTTACTATGTTCACTATTTATAGTACAGTTGATTTAGACTTTAATTTCCATTTTCTAGTAATTGTTTTTTTTTTTGGCAGCCACCATAATTAGACTCAGCAAGGCCTTACGATGTCTAGGTCTAGCCAATTCCAATTGTATATCATAACTCAAAAATAATTTCCTTAGTTATACCAATTTGCTCACCTAGTATTTCTAATAGAATAGTCTACAAGAAATTTTTAAAGTCTGCCAACTCATTACACTCCCAGAAAATATGTTCCCAATTCCCTCTTTCTTCCCCATCACACCTCCAACATTTGCTATCTACCTGGGGAAAAATTATTTGGAGTCTACTTAAGATATAAAAATACCTATGTAAACACAAACATCCTAAATATTTTAGACTTTGTTGCATATTTGAGAGATATGCATATATCCCCTCATTGTTTCTTTGTGAATTGCTTGTCCAATCTCTCTTCCTAATCCTTTCTAACCTCCTCTGATTGATTCTTATAGCTAGCATGCAATACTTTATATGCTGTATTAGTTATTCCTTTTTAACAGCAGCTGCTCTCCTAGATTCTACTAGAAACTCTGCCAGTGCTGGCCTTTCACTTGGGATCCCCCTATTTCTTTCTTTTTGCCTATAGGGTTAACACCTGTCCCACTTTGTGAGGGAAAGTGCCTCTTTGGACAGTTGTGTCCTGCAAAAAAATTGAAAAAATGGCAAATGTCCTGAGATTTTAGGACAAAATTGTTTCCTGTATTTTCTGTAATAGTTGCATAAAACAGTTATTCTGCATCTGAAACACCTAAATGTTATAAGAAACAGAATATGTAACTAAAATGCTACAAGAATAAGCTTTTATTTAGGCAAAAAAGTATAAATTTCTGTTGTTTATACTGGCCGTGGGTATGTTTTGCACTGCAAAATCTGACGTTTGTACCAAAAATGTCCCACTTTGGGCATTTGAAAAGGTGGCAACCCTATTTGCCTATACTCTGAAATCAATCTTTGACAGGGAAGGCAATCTCTAGCCTGCATTCTAAATGAATTCTTGGCCACTTCCCATTCTATTACCTTTCCCTCTCTAATTATTTGCTCCTAATACCTTGGTTATTTTGTCAGGTTTCTCAAATAAATTCCAGCCACCTCTTGCTTATTGTCTGTATTCAAAATTGCAGTCATCCCTATAAGCAGAATCTCCATTCTCCATTCCAGTGTTGGCTTAGTTCTTAGAATACTTTCTGCTACTTTATGAATATAATATTCTGTATGGTTCTTGTTATTCTCCTTAAGGATTTGCATCCAAAATCCCAATCTTTCCCTGTTTCTAGAGCTTCTCCTGTTTTGTCATCATCCCTTTCTACTTTAAATTATAGCTTTCTGCTTGTGCTATGTATGAGAGCCTTAAATGTGTAACTCTGAAATACCCCTTAAAATCCATTAATCCCAAAGTGCCTTGTTCTATTGGAAGAATCAGCTATTCCCATCACACAGTGATCCTTTCTCTTAGGGTCTATATTAGATCACCAAACACTTAAAAAAGTGAACGGCGATTAATCGACCCTATGTAAGCAAAAGCTTACAATTTCGAACTGTCAGAACAGCAATTTTTTCCCTAGGGAAAAAAATCGCTGTTCCAACAAAAAAAAAAAAAAAACACTTTAAAGATTACATTATGTGGGGAGCTGCGCCCCCCACACCTACCTACTTAAATATACCAACTCCAAGACTGCACTACAGTGCTGAAAATGGCAAAGTAATGAAGCGGCCAAGCAAATTCTTTCCCAGGGAAAGAATTTGCTTAAAAGCCACTTCAATATTTTGCCATGTCCATCTTTTGAGTTCGACCAAGATGCATTCGAAAGAATGCGTCTTCGGTCTTCTAATAGGGAACCTTTCTCTTATCATCTTCACCTCCCAAATAAAATCCTTCAGCTCTTTATTAATTGCTATCCACAACTTCAGTGGTTGATAAAAAATATGCCTGACCTGTGTATAAAACTAAAGGGACTAAAATCATTTTAACTGCTTGTATCTTGCTATCTATATCAATAAAACAGAGCTTCCAATATCTCATTTTTTTGTATTATCTTTTGTTTAGTCTCTTCCCACATATCCTTAACTGTCACACCAGAATCCTTTTTTAACCCATAATCCTAAGTACCTAATTTTATCATGTCCCCATAAATATGGGTATTGCTGAATCAATTATTGTTGGGGTACATAATTTACAGCTATTGCCTTTGTTTTAGCTTCATTAACTTTGTATCCCAAAAAGACTTAAAACTGTCTGAAAATATTTTACAACACTGAAATGTCCTTTCCTGGTTTTATTGGGTATAAAATAAAATCATCTGTAAATACAGACAGCTTTTCTTGACTACCATACCAGTTATATCCTTAAATTTCTCAGTCCCTTATTTTCTTTGCCAGTGGTTCTAAATATAATGTAAATAACAAAGGGGGGAAGAGGACACTACTGCCTGGTTCCTCTTCTCAAACAGAAATTATCAGAGCGGAACCAACTCACTTTAATTTTTGCCTCAGATCCCTCATATATCCTGCTAATCAACCTTATAATTTTATCAAGAAATGCAAATGCTTCCATTGCCCTGCTCATAAACTCTCTGCTTACTCTGTTAAATGCTTTCTCTGCATCAAGACCCACCAACAACAGTGGTATTTTCTTACATTCTGCTTCTCTCTGGATCACCATAGATCTGTTCATGTTGTAAATTGTTTGCCTCCCCTCCACAAAACCACATAGTTCATATCTATCAATTTTGGCATCAGTTTTGCCATTCTTTTAACCATTATAGACATAAACACTTTTAATCATGGTTTTTGATTGAAATGGGCCTGTATGAAGCTGGATCTCATGGGTCTTTACCCTCTTTAGGTATTACAGCTATCACTGATTTCTTCCAGGATGTTGGTGCCTCTCCTCCTCTTAAAATACTGCTAAACAAAACCTTACACATCTTTATTAGTTTTTTTCCTCCAAACTTCCACAGGAATACCATGTATTCCTAGGGACTTTCCTGTATATTGGTTATAGATCACCATTTTTATCTCATTTCCTCCAATCCTAGCTGTTAGCAATTGTGCCTCATCTACCTCTAACCATGGCATATTTAATTATTCCATAAACATTTCCATTCGAACCTTTTCTTGATTTCCACATTTCTCTGCTTTATTCAGATTTTCATAAAATTTCCAAAATATTAATTTTATCCCACACTCTAGTTATATTTTCAAAATAAATTTCTATTATCTCTAATAACTCTCAAATAATTTCCACGACCCATTCGTTAATTTCTGCCTTTTCAACAGATAGGTAGGAAAGCGACAGTATCTCATTTTTATTTCATTACTGTGACGACCATGCCCTGGCCAAGCAATCAAGGAGCCTCAATCCTCATCACTAACACCAGGGAGGGCATCTCATATAAGAGGCAAAAATAAATACACAGAGTAAAGTACAATTTCCCTTAAGTGCACACAGAGATCACAGTCAGTCTGGGGCTGGTTGCTCTCTTGCTCTCCAGGTCCTCTATGAACCTACAGAATGAAACCCCCATTTTGACCAATAGTCTCTTATAGTGGTTCTAAAACAGAATTACTGGCAATGTATTTAGACAAACTACTACAGACCTTGGTGGTAAAGACTTTTGTTAAAGACTCCTGACACTTTTTGTCTTTTGATTCGAGACTTAAAAAAATAACAGTAAGCAGAATTGTTTGGAGTTATTACTCTTTTCTCTTTGTGTGACTATATGATGCCTTGTCTGTCTGTCTGTTAATTTTTTTTCTCTAGAGATATAAATATAAATTATACTCTGTTAAAATAATACTGGAGAATATTTACATTCAGCAAGTATTAGAAACAAATAACTGGAATTGTCATGGATCTGAATTTCACAATGGCTTTTGTTTATATAGTAATGAGCAAATGGGAAAAACAGACTTTATGCAAAATGGATGGATTTAAAAATGTGTTACTTTATGGCAGAGACATGAATCTGTTTTTTTAAGGGTGTTGAGACTGTTTTTTAAATATTTATACAGTAAATGAAAGACACCAGCAATTTCTTTAAGTTTATATAGATTATTGCAGACAAAGAGGTCGCTCTTTTAGATATTTATTTATAAAAAAAAACAAAACTAATGAGGATGAAAAAAATTTAAAAATTTCATAAATCCCACATTTGTAGATAGGTATCTACCTGTGCCTGCTTCATTATCTGCACTTGTTTTGCAATAGTGCTTAGATAGCATTAATTAGATCCAGACTTGCTGAATCTAGCCTGCCTTTGATACACTTGAACTCAGATCCAGCCATCTTACATTAAGAAGGGCTCCGCTGCACCCTTGTGGCAAACAGTGTGGATATAATCCTGTCTGAGCTGGGGATTGCTGGAGAAACGATCACTGTGTGATTTCTTATTGGCAGACTAGTTTAAGCGGGGGGTTAGTGGTGCCCTGTGTAGATGCAAATGCCTAGAAACTATTTTTTTCCCTAGACTTCTGTCAGTTTAACCCTTCCAAGCTTCCCTGCTGTACTGCGGGCAACTCAGCATCACACTGCAGCACTGCAGGCAACACAGCTGAGCACTGAGCAGTACCACCACACTCCTTCATCCCTAATCCTCAACAGAATAAGCCTCTTTGTTAGTTAGTCGAGTTAGTCCTAGAGCAAATGCTGACCCAACTTGCCCACCACCCCAACTAGTACTTATGGTCAGGAGCGGCCTTAGGTCAACTGGTGCCATAGGCAAAAGGGTTCCCACGGTGCCCCCCCACCACACCACCCAGTGCCCCCATCCTGGTCTACCTACAGTAAATAAATACTGAAAAATTGCCCTTGCTAGAGCGGCGCCCTAGGCGACCGCCTAGTTGGCCTATGCCTAAGGCCGGCCATGGGTTTAACTTGCTACAATGAGAAGTCAGTTTCCCAGCATTTCACGAGCCAGCCTGATTGACATGGACATCCTGGGGCAATGTTGTAATTGTCTCGTGTACTGACATCCATTTGCTCCTAAAGCAAACAAATACAGTATGTGAGAGATGTAACTATACTATAAATCTGGAATCAATCCTCTCACGTAACAATAAACAAGACATCAAACAGGTTATCAGCACACACACCTCTCCTCTCACACAAGGCAAAGTCAAGTCACATAAACCCACATACGCAGAGGTACTCACTAAGAGCTTACCAAAGGATCAGAGACCTCCCAAGCGCTAACAAATCACACATACTGGAACACGAACAGACCCCACTACACATAGCAACACACATGCAAGTGTCTCAACAAATAAGCCCCTAAGGCAAAACACCTCAAAACCTAACGTCCTGGTCATAGGCGATTCCATAGTGAGACACACAGATGTCCCCCTCACCAGACTGGACAAGGAGAAAGTCACGGTTAGCTTCCTGTCAAGTGCCAGGATCCAGCAAATCATGTACTCAAGTCACTCAACAACAATTACTGTTATGACGCCATCACAGTACATGTTGGAGTGAACGACTTGAGATGTACCTCTCTGGACTACATAAAGACAGACATGAATGAACTCTCAGATCATGTGTCCTAGGCAGGTATGTCCCTAGTACTAAGTAGCATTTTATCTTCACCCAGGATGATGCCACAATACAGACAAAAAAATTATCACTTCAACAATTGGCTTAGCTTCTGGTGTCATTCCAGGGGGATCTAGTTTCTGTCAGCCTGGGAAGACATGGTTGACAGATCACGGTGATTTTCCAGGGATGTTCTTCACCTGTCTCGTTAAAGCTTTTGGATACTGGTAAAGGTACTTGCCTCAGCCATAGTACCTTTTTTAGGCAATGTCAAAGCAATACAATTCTTGACATAAAGAAATCCACTCTATACAAACTCAAGCTTATGCTGCTTAATGCTAGGACCCTAAACAGAAAATTGCATTCCTTGAAAGCACTCCTCTTCTTGGAAGATGCTGATGTCTCTGCAGTCACTGAGACCTGGTTTAAGACCACAGAGAGCATCCCAGCCACACAAGGCTACAGTGCCTTCCACACATTCAGACCTCAAAACCAGCGTGAAAGAACCAAAGCTGAAGGTGTATCCATCGTCATTAAATCCAAATACACTTCAAACAGTTAAAGAGTACATCTCTCTGGAGCTACTCCAGGTACAAATAAATATAGGTAAAACACCCTACCACATTGTCATTAGCTATAGGTCTCCCACCATGAACCAAGAAAAACACACCAACTACCTGGACTTGCTAGAATCACTCACTATACAGCCAAACACTTTGGTCATAGGAGATTTTAACTATCCTTCCATAGATTGGACAACATAGATGAGCACAAATATGATCACTCTGAGGTTCCTGGGCTTTGTTAATTCAAATGCTGTACAACCATTATACCTTGAATGTCCTGGATCTGGTACTCCCCAACATGGGGGGGGGGGTCACTGCACTACCCCCTGTGTGTTGCCCTCCCTAGTAAGGTCATGAAGTAAAGATCAGACCTGACAACCCCACAGGTGCAAAAAAACTGAAAAATGTCTCCAAAGCAAACTTTAGCCTACTAAGCAAGGGTATAAAAGTTTCAACCCCCCAACTAACACAGCCAACAATAACTCCTATGCAGAGTAGTGCACAAATACCCTGTATAGACATTTAAACACTGCATAGACTCTGATGTACCTTTGAGGATCAAAAACAGGTCCTCCCAAAGAAACAGACTACCCTGGCGGACCCCAAGTATAAATAGGTTATATAACAAAAGGAATAAACTATTATCCAAGAACAAGAAGAAACTTACTCAGCAGAGGAAGAATACCCTCCACAGTTTGAGCAAGCAAATCAGATATCTTGCGGAGTCCTCTAAAGCTAATTACTAGGATAAATTAGCATCTCTAGCTAAAAACAATCATAAGGTTTTCTTTAGCTATGTCTGAAATCTTAAAAGGAATGCCCAGCTATGTGCTGAAAAGCATTCCTGTCACCAGTCCACCACACAGCATCTCCAAAGAGCAGGTCATAGCCACCCTCTGCAAGGCCATAAATATGGCCTTCATGGGACCAGATAACATCCCAGGCTGCTTACTAATTCATCTAAAACAAGACCTAGTGGAACCACATGCCACTCTCTTCAACCATAGCCTGAGCACTGGCTTTGTTCCAGCAGAGTGGAGAACAGCAACAGTAGTTCTCTTACACAAAGGGGTTCATCAACTGTCCCTGGGAACTACAGACCCATAAGTCTAACCAGCCTTATCTGCAAGGCTATAGAAAGAATCACCATGGACCTTATCAACAAGGGCATAGGCGACCTCCAAACTCTTGACCCAACCCAGTTTGGCTTTGTTAAGGGCAGGTCTTGCTTATTAAACATTTCTTCAAGAATGTCACCAAAGCTCTGGATAAAGGCAAAGCAGTACATACCACCTATATTGACTTAGCCAAGGCTTTCAACACAATCCCCATCTCAGGTATCATTGTGAAACTCTCCCAGCTGGGAATTAACCTATACATCACAAACTGGCTCACAGACAGAGCACATACTGTCAAAGTTGAGGATTCCACCTCCACCAGTAGACAAGTTACCAGTGTATAACCACAGGAATCTGTGCTGGGCCCTCTGTTTGGAATTGACTTGTCAGATGCCCAGGCGAAAGTAGATGACCTGTGGCTTATCAAGTTCACAGATGACTGCAAACTAGGTGCAATCATTGAGTCTCCCAACAATGTTAACATATTACAAAAGGGGCTAACACAGACTAATGGCTGGTGCCATAGCCACAGACTAAACTAAATGCAAAAATTTACACCATTATCCCCTTTGGCAAAGACGTAGCCCCTGCAAATTGCATTATAAATAGCACCCCCCTCAAGCTCAGGCACAGTGATGAGAGACTTAGTAACTCAGGCTGATAGCAATCTAAACTTTGATCACCATGTGTCCACAGTGGTAAGGAAAGCTTCTGTGTTGCGCATGTCAAAAATAAGGGCATCGCATCCAAGATCAAGGATGTTATTACTCCTCTATACTCAACCCTCATCAGACTACAGAGTATAATGGTCCTTTTTGCATGTACTTCACCAGACACATGCAGCAACTGGAGAGACCACAGAGGTTTTCTAACCATGAAAATTCAGGGCCTCCACAACATGACCTACATGGAAAGACTGAAGGCAATGTCTCTGTACTCTGTATCCTACAGGCTGCTGAGAGGTAACCTGTGCCTGGCCTACAGAGTAATCTCTGATCCTGCCCTAATGGAAATGCTGCATGTCTGCAAATCAAATGGGACAGGAGTCACTCATTCTAGGGATCTCAACCTAGTCTGTGACATAAACAGAACATGCTGGAAAGACAGATATGTCTCCAAGCGATTGCCACTCCTCTAGAATAAACTCCCACTTCACATGAAGCAGAGCTCCTTGATGACCCTATTTAAGCGTAACATTGACAACTGGATGAGAGACCATAAAATCACCCTGGGGTGACACCTATGTCCCTTAGTGACAGAGGCAGTCTGCACTTATTCATTGATTTGCTCTGCTAACAATGACCCTCTAACTATGGTCAACTAGAGAACAAGGGTACTACATGGCTAGGCTTGTAAAGACCCTAGGGCCATTAGCCTAGTAACCTCCTATGAACCTATGAACTTATGAACCTATGAACCTATGAACCTACATGCAGATGGCTTTCACCATTTTCAAATTAAGAAAAATGTTAAGTTTCTGTTTGTTAGTGCCTCACACTTCACGTCTCAAGATTACAACTATAATATTTTTCCTTAGTTATTTTTAGAGAAAGGCTGTAAAAATGATTTCATTAAAGAAATTTTAAATAGTAATTCATTTAAGGCACATGTTCTGTTTACGCAGTGTCAAATTTTTGACAGAGACAGACATTTGTCATCTGACAATCATCTGAATATGGGTATTATTCCTAATACTGATTCCAAGCCAATAATCAAATCAATACAAGAAAAATGGAAAATGTTACTGGGGGGGGGGGGTGAAGAATTGTTAAAAACTGTATGTGAAAGACCTAATTCTTATATAGAAATAATATTTTAAATGTTCTGAAAATGATTCCTTCATGCTTGATAACTTATTTCATGTGTAGATTTATCATAGAAGGGCCACTGATTGTTTACAAAAAATTTAGACGGGACTTTCATGTATCTGAACATTGTACTTGTAACAGTACTTCTGTTGTTTATATTGCCACGTGCACTAAATGTTACTTCTAAATTGGCAAGGCTATCAGATTTTAAAGCAAAGGTCTTGCAAACATGTTCATTCTGTAAAAGAATGGATTAAAATAATATTTTGTATAAACATTATGAACTCTCTAATACTTTTCATTTTACTTATTCATTGTGCTGGATAACATAAAACCTACAAGTAGGGCTGGATATTATGATTGCTTATTGGGACCAAAAGTGTTGCATTGGCACTTCTTGCTTCATGCTAGACACGTACCTGGTCTAAATTAAAGTTTCTTCTTCTGCTTTCAGCTTTAAATATTAAAAATAAACTAAGGTTGAAAAGTCAGAAATTATGTATGTAAACTGTTTTTGTTTTAATGTTCTTAGTCATGTGATTGTGTCATGTGATCATTTTCCTATGTTTATTTTGTATGCATTTATTCATTTTGATGAAGTTTTATTCACAAGTGGGATGAAGATGCTTATTTATTAATTAAAAGACATTGCTGTTAATCATCTTAAAATATTTTTTGTTGCTTTTAATAAGTAATTATCCAAATAAATCATATAGCTAGAAAGACCTTGGAGAGTCATAACAAAAAAAGATCAGTGGACTAGCATTTCAGCTTCCAAGATAGGCATTAAGCACTGTCCTGATACTTGGCTTCTTATAGATTCCAGTCAGGTGATTTATGTCTTGTATTCAATACTAAGGACCCAGCTCTTCTTGATTTCCTGCCCCTCTAGAAAATAAATGGCTCCATAAACAAAAATTTAAATCCAGATCAATAAATAAATTTGATGTTGGGATATATTACTCATCACTTCCTAATTTCTGGAATAATCCTCTGTTACCTATAACATGAAGTGATACTCTTGTTTCCTGCAAGACAAACACTGACAAATGACTAGGAGGCCTTAAATTCATTAAGGACCTATTTTTTATTGTCTCCTGGAGGCAGGAGGTGCCCAAATGAATGTGAGTGCTGGCAAAGTGATTATGATCCATAGACTAATTCTGCATTGTAAACTCAATGAATCTATAAACTATATCAGACATTTTTGAATGCTTGTAAATCACCCACAGTATGGTCTTCAGAAATGACAATATATCAGTAGTAAGTAATACATTTTCCTGTGGCCACTCATACTCCTTTAATAATACTTATGTACCATATATATATATATATATATATATATATATATATATATATATATATATATATATATATATGGGTTTCTATTAAAACCCCAAATGGGCTAAATAAGGAATGTATGTACATCGACACATAAAGGTCGATGTACATACAGAGCGAAACACCTAAAAGGCGAAAACAGGAATGCCGAATGTGTTTCATCATCATAACGTGCCACACACGTAAGTACAATTTAAACTAAAATATTAAATCAATTAGTTTTGCAGGGGGCAAGTCCCTCTGTATCCCCCATGTGGGAGGCTTTGCCCCCACACCCCCCTACTTAAATATATCAACTCTGAGACCGCACTACATTGGGGAAAAGGTTATATTTCCTTATCCCCACCAACATGCTGCTGGCTAAGAAACACGTTCGGCGTTCTGGTTTTCGCCCTTTAGGTGTTTCATTCTGTATGTACATCGACCTTAATGTGTCGATGTACAAACATTCAACCTTCTGATCTTTTGGTCTAGCAATATAGACCCATATATATATATATATATATATATATGTGTGTATATATATATATATATATATATATATATATATATAGATACACACATGATATATACATTGCTATGTGTGTATATACCAAATATAAATATCAGATGTCTCCAACTAGATTTCTACAAAAATCTAAGTCCTTGATAGATGTTTCCAGTAGGTTTCTAGGTTTCCTGTACCCAAAGCAAATTTTTTTTTTTTTACTTTTTTATACCCAAAGCAACTGTTGGTGCACATGAGTTTTATGCATTTTAGATACTCCATATATTACCTGAGATGACAGTTTATTTTTTTTAAAAAATCAACATCTTTTGTGTAGCACATTCACTCACCAAGATTTCATCCTGCATCTTATTCTGTCTTTAAACTTTCACATTGTAAAACAATGCACTGTTCTATATATAAATATCTGTGTCACTTAATTTATTCAATACATTGGATTATCAAGTACCATCAATGTATCCCTATCTGCATTTCTAATTACAATTATCAGTGCACTGAGGAAAAATGGATTGTTTCACATTCACATTTCAAAATGGTCTTTCTGTTTTAATTTTAACACTGAGCATATTTCTGGTCACATGAAGTCTTGAATGTTATGTTAGTTAAGCACATACAAAAATAGATGTTCAAGTCAAAATCTGTCACTTTGTATTCTATCAAACGTTTACTTCAAGTTTAGTGTACATGCAGATTCATAGGTCTTAAATATGTTTTTTTTAACAAGAAACATCTTTGTTAAATTATCACTTATGACATAGGCAATCATACATTTAAATAAATGAAAACTAACCATATTGAGATAACTATATTTGCAAACATTATACATCACTTATAATCTATCCAGGAATGGTCAGTCAAACATTACATAGCTCATTCAAATTCTGCCTTCTTTTAAATCTCATTCTTCCTCTCCATATATTGTTCCTACAACTCCCATTTTTTCTATGTAATTTGCTCCAACCCTTTTCTAAAGATCCCATTTCCAGTTGTTTTATCTTTGTTACTATGTTCACTATTTCTAGTACAGTTGATTTAGACTTTAATTTCCATTTTCTAGTAATTTTTTTTTTTTGGTCAGCCACCATAATTAGACTCAGCAAGGCCTTACAATGTCTAGGTCTAGCCAATTCCAATTGTATATCATAACTCAACAATAATTTCCTTAGTTATACCAATTTGCTCACCTAGTATTTCTGATAGAATAGTCTACAAGGAATTTTTAAAATCTGCCAACTCATTACACTCCCAGAAAATATGTTCCCAATTCCCTCTTTCTTCCCCATCACACCTCCAACATTTGCTATCTACCTGAGGAAAAATTCTTTGGAGTCTACTTAAGATATAAAAATATCTATGTAAACACAAACATCCTAAATATTTTAGACTTTGTTGCATATTTGAGAGATATGCATATATCCCCTCATTGTTTCTTTGTGAATTGCTTATCCAATCTCTCTTCCTAATCCTTTCTAACCTCCTCTGATTGATTCTTATAGCTAGCATGCAATAGTTTATATGCTGTATTAGTTATTCCTTTTTAACAGCAGCTGCTCTCCTAGATTCTACTAGAAAACTCTGCCAGTGCTGGCCTTTCACTTGGGATCCCCCTATTTCTTTCTTATTGCCTATATGGTTACCACCTGTCCCGCTTTGTGAGGGACAGTCCCTCTTTGGGCAGTTGTGTCCTGCAAAAAAATTGAAAAAATGGCAAATGTCCTGAGATTTTAGGACAAAATTGTTTCCTGTATTTTCTGTAATAGTTGCATAAAACAGTTATTCTGCATCTGAAACACCTAAATGTTATAAGAAACAGAATATGTAACTAAAATGCTACAAGAATAAGCTTTTATTTAGGCAAAAAAGTATACATTTTTGTTGTTTATACTGGCCGTGGGTATGTTTTGCACTGCAAAATATGACGTTTGTACCAAAAATGTCCCACTTTGGGCATTTGAAAAGGTGGCAACCCTATTTGCCTATACTCTGAAATCAATCTTTGACAGGGAAGGCAATCTCTAGCCTGCATTCTAAATGAATTATTGGCCGCTTCCCATTCTATTACCTTTCCCTCTCTAATTATTTGCTCCTAATACCTTGGTTATTTTGTCAGGTTTCTCAAATAAATTCCAGCCACCTCTTGCTTATTGTCTGTATTCAAAATTGCAGTCATCCCTATAAGCAGAATCTCCATTCTCCATTCCAGTGTTGGCTTAGTTCTTAGAATACTTTCTGCTACTTTATGAATATAATATTCTGTATGGTTCTTGTTATTCTCCTTAAGGATTTGCATCCAAAATCCCAATCTTTCCCTGTTTCTAGAGCTTCTCCTGTTTTGTCATCATCCCTTTCTACTTTAAATTATAGCTTTCTGCTTGTGCTATGTATGAGTGCCTTAAATGTGTAACTCAGAAATACCCCTTAAAATCCGTTAATCCCAAAGTGCCTTGTTCTATTGGAAGAATCAGCTATTCCCATCACACGGTGATCCTTTCTCTTAGGGTCTATATTATATCACCAAACACTTATAAAAGTGAACGGCGATTAATCGACCCTATGTAAGTGAAAGCTTACAATTTCGAACTGTCAGAACAGCAATTTTTTTCCCTAGGGAAAAAAAAACGCTATTCCAACAAAAAAAACAAAAAAATGAAACACTTTAAACATTACATTATGTGGGGAGCTGCGCCCCCCACACCTACCTACTTAAATATACCAACTCCAAGACTGCACTACAGTGCTGAAAACGGCAAAGTAATGAAGCGGCCAAGCGAATTCTTTCCCAGGGAAAGAATTTGCTTAAAAGCCACTTCAATATTTTGCCATTTCCATCTTTTGAGTTCGACCAACAGAAATTATCAGAGCGGAACCAACTCACTTTAATTTTTGCCTCAGATCCCTCATATATCCTGTTAATCACCCTTATAATTTTATCAAGAAATGCAAATGCTTCCCTTGCCCTGCTCATAAACTCTCTGCTTACTCTGTTAAATGCTTTCTCTGCATCAAGACCCACCAACAACAGTGGTATTTTCTTACATTCTGCTTCTCTCTGGATCACCATAGATCTGTTCAAGTTGTAAATTGTTTGCCTCCCCTCCACAAAACCACATAGTTCATATCTATCAATTTTGGCATCAGTTTTGCCATTCTTTTAACCATTATAGACATAAACACTTTTAATCATGGTTTTCGATTAAAATGGGCCTGTATGAAGCTGGATCTCATGGGTCTTTACCCTCTTTAGGTATTACAGCTATCATCGATTTCTTCCAGGATGTTGGTGCTTCTCCTCCTCTTAAAATACTGCTAAACAAAACCTTACACAGCTTTATTAGATTTTCCCTCCAAACTTCCACAGGAATACCATGTATTCCTAGGGACTTTCCTGTAGATTGGTTATAGATCACCATTTTTATCTCATTTCCTCCTATCCTAGCTGTTAGTAATTGTGCCTCATCTACCTCTAACCATGGCATATTTAATTATTCCATAAACATTTCCATTTGTACCTTTTCTTGATTTCCACATTTCTCTGCTTTATTCAGATTTTCATGAAATTTCCAAAATATTAATTTTATCCCACACCCTAGTTATATTTTCAAAAGAAATTTCTGTTATCTCTAATAACTCTCAAATAATTTCCACAACCCATTCGTTAATTTCTGCCTTTTCAGCAGATTGGTAGGAAAGCGACAGTGTCTCATTTTTATTTCATTACTGTGATGACCATGCCCTGGCCCAGCAATCAAGGAGCCTCAATCCTCATCACTAACACCAGGGAGGGCATCTCATATAAGAGGCAAAAATAAATACACAGAGTAAAGTACAATTTCCCTTAAGTGCACACAGAGATCACAGTTAGTCTGGGGCTGGTTGCTCCCTTGCTCTCCAGGTCCCCAATAAGACTCCCCACTGGCACAGCTATAGAGTCCAGATCTCAGCCTAGCTGAGGCAAGCTAACTTCCAGTACCCTCTCTGTCCCGCCAGTGCTTCATGTCCCTGCCCAGGTAGCTGACACACCACACGCACTTTAAGATAAGTATTTATACAACTTCACAGACACTCCTGGGAAAGGCTGACACAGATTCTCCAGCTGTGCCCCTTTACCCAGACTATATAATAGTAATTTCTGCCACCACCAGCTAATACTCATCAGCTACCCTAAGGCCCTTAAAAGGGTGTCCAATTATTACTGTGCCATATTATTATCCAATTGTTAATGTGACTATTCAGTCTAAGGCCTATTAGAGTGGCTTATTACAATAAACTCTATAAATATGCAATGTACTCTAGAGCTTACTTATCTGTACACAAACCAGCCGCAGGTAAAGGTTTTTAAAATATTTAATAATAAATAATTAAAACACAAGACAATACTACTACACCACAGTGATAGCTAAGAGTTCAGAGATCACACAGAAACTTAAAACAATGCAGTAGAAAAGTTCTGTTATAACAGAAAAACACTTGTCTAACTTTCTTCTATGTTCCTAGCTGTTACTACAAGAAAACATTTCTAAGACACTACTTACATAAGACAACATGCAGAGTGCTGATAAGTGGTATATTAAGATCAAAATGCTCACAGTCTCTTTCTGAGCAATAGTTTTTAAACTCACTAACAAACATCTTTGTTAGGCCCTCCCAAATTATATCATTTTGACACTTGGGTCTTCCCATTATACACTTTACATCATTTTGACACTTTGTCTGGAGTTCCCAGGCCAACAAACTGCATTATTTAGCAAGCTAACACCTGCTCAGGAAACTACAACAATAAAAGACATTTCATATGTACACTCTAGCAATTATTCCTTAAGTTAAGACAATAGAAAGAATGTGTTCAGCCAGCTGCTTCGGCACCACTATTTAGATAATTTTACTTCAAAGAACATTTGAAATGCTTGGCTTAGTTTTCCTCACAGCAGATGGCAATGTTGCTACAATCTTGAAGTTCACATTTCACAGTGCTTTATTTCATTTAAGAACACAAGCCTGTATTTTACATTTATATTTACAAATGATAGAATTATGTATCAAATTCTATTTGACTAGGCTGGCAGCCTTTGTCCATCTTCCCCAATCTTCACAATTACTATGCATTTTTAGTTTAGTTATTGGCACGTGATGTGAAATAGTTATGGGATGCATATCAAATGTTTCAATTAAATGCCCATGTTCCTGTGAAATAAAAGCTCTGTATAGCCTAGCCCAGTTTTTGTACCTTGGGGAATAATATGTAAATTCACTCTAAAATCCTACTACTGAATTCACATCTTCTTTGCCAAATATTTTCATAAATGTCTTCAAAAATCTACCCTCCTTTGTTATATTTTCCCTTCTGCCCCCTGCTGCAAATCAAATTCCAGTCCCCACCTATAAGTAATATTTCTTGCTGAAAGCTAATTCTCTCTCCCAGAATTTTCTTAAGCTCCATTACAGCAGTTCTAGGAGGAATATAAATACATGCTAGTGTAATCTTCCTCCCTTGCCAGTAGTCTCTTTCTACTACAAATCTACAATTATTACCTTTTTGATCCTCTTCTATCACTATTTGGATGCCTCTTGCAATTAATATAAGTACTCCTCTTTTCCTTTGTCCCAGGTATTCTGCTGAATAACCATCCTGAAAACCTTTCTTTATCAAATTCACATGCTCAGTTCTTCCCAGATGTGTCTCCTGTAGCACAACTATGTGCACCTTACATTTTTAATATAGTTCACTACTATTTCGATTTGTATATATCTGAGAGAGCATTTACATTTTAAAATAATATAGAAAGTGTCATTATTTTAAAAAGTTATTATTCCCACCTTTATGTGTAACAGCTTTTTGTTAAGCATCTAGTTCCAGCTTTTATGTTACATGCATACACTAATATTTAGCAGGTGGATCTTTTATACAGTTGTTTCTTGTCATATCCATTTGAACCAGTGTCACATCTTACAAAACTGTTTGTTTTATTGAAAGGCCTCAAACAAAACATCAAACATGCCCTCAAAACATGCCTAAACCTTTTAACTTAATACTAACACACAAAACTATGTACATATTTAAATATTGAAGTTTTACCCTACTAATAGGGGCAGTTGTTCCAGACTGACTGAAACACTCACAGACTTGGATTAAGCTAAAATGAAGAGCCATGCTAAGACGCATGGTAGCCTGTGCTTCTTCTAATTTTGTGTTATCTTTATTACTTTCCCAGATTGGGAAAACACTTGAATGCTTTCAGAAAACATTATGTCTTAGCCATTGAAAGAAAGAAATATTCTGTTTTTATTGCTCTTAATAAGATTGCCCGTGTAGACATAAGAACCAGATACATATATGCTTCTATAAGCACTCATTTATTTGCTACAGGAAACCTTTTTATTATATTAAATGCTCTTTTTTATCTATTTGCTCTCACTTAAAACTTGTAACTAGATCAAGTATAGGGCCTTAATCCAGTCATTCCCCTATGCAGGAGTAGGAAAAAGCACATACAATGTTCTTGTATCATGCTCTCTTGATCCAATTTTTCTTCTTTTTTACACTGCAGTGCCTACATTTCTGAAAACTGAACGAGGAGAAAACAGGAGCACATGTTTACTTTTGTATCCCCATTACACATGAAAATAACTGAGAAAGCATTTCTTTATAGTATGCAGATTATAGCATGCAATATAAAAAAATACTACTGTTAAAAAACAAATCTTGTTTTGCTTATAGTTAACTCTTTCCTTCCTCTTCCCCTTTCTTAAATGTTCTTCCAAAACTTAATAACGTGAAGTAGGGTATGTACTTTAGAGTCCCCTACACGTTTAACAAAGTCAAAAAAGTCCAATATTTCCAGGTTTTTTTCTTCTGTCATGTTTCACAAATATATGCAATACTTTGTAATCCCACATTTATTTTGTCAGTTTTTGAGTTGCTGGTTTTAGTCCTGTTGATCTCCATCTCCCAGATACAGTCTCTGCTTCATTTCTGAAGCACTTCCGGTTCTTCTAGTCAACTCTTGTACATTTTTCTGTCTCTCAAGCATTTTCTATTGAAACATTGAAAAGGTTTCACTAGCACAGTCTCAATGGGCTTTATTACCAGAAGAAGAAGAAAAAGAAAAATATCCTTCTGTTTCATAGCTCACATATTGTTGGACAAACTTTTATATTTCCTCCTTAGCATGTTATGCATCAAAATGATTCTGTCCCTCCAGGAAAGAATATTCTAAAAATAGCTGGGTACAGCAGATTGAATCTCATGCTTGCTTCTCAACATTCCCTGATTAGGGGAATAAATTTACTCCTCTTCTGCCTTGTGTACAGTGAGTAATCATTTTCCACAAGTACTCTACTGTCTCGCACTTTTAGTACTTTGTCCTTCTGTCACAGTTTTGTCAGAATCAACTCCTTTTGCTGGTAGAATTGTATTTTTGCTATTAAATGTCTAGGTTGCTTTCTCATGGTCAGCATTGGAGCATACACATGACGTACCCTTTCAACTCATTACATCCGAGTGACGCCTCCAGGTGAATCTGCAGTTACCTCCTATTGCTCCTCTAGGTGTCAAATATTGCTTGTTCATATTTGCCTTAATACTTCCAAAACCATGCTATATAAAAGGTATTTGAATGTTTTATCCTGAAGCATACATGATGGCAAACACAGTTGTATTGATAGCTGACCTATATCAATGAGTATTTGTTGGAACTGTAAGGAGATAACTTCATTTTTTGAAGGCTCTAGCCACGCCCACTAGGAGTTAAAGGTACAAACTCAAAAGAGCTCTACTGGAGGGAATGAGTTAACTCCTGCTGTGAAATACCAGTCCAGCTGCTTATTTATGCTTTCAGAAATCAATACAGTCTGTTCCTTCTAGCTTCTCTGGCACAGCAGAAAATTTTAAGCTTCCCCTCCATGTTCTGTCCTCTAATTTTGTTTTTTTTTTTTTGAAACATCTCTTCTTGAGCAGTTTCATATTTAGACAGCCTTTTTTTCATTTTGACCTCTGATTTTTGTAGTTTTATCACCTCATCTGAATATCTGTTTAAAACTTCTTCCATTTTTCCAGCCTTTTTTATTTAAGTTGATATAGTCCTTCAGTGTTTCATTTATTTTAATCAGCTCTGAGTACATTTGATTTATTTTTTTTCCACTAGATTACTGGAAGTCACGTCTTGCACCAAAGCTGGAGCTTGCACTGCTTTTTGACGAATAGCTGAAAAATTCTTCCCAGTCAGTGTTTTTTCCTCACCTTTTGTGACTGATTTTCTTTCAGGTTCTCTGAATTTCTTTTTTTGTTTGGTATCCAGGAGGTGCACTTACTAGTCAGTTATTGAAATTTACCCCAAAATATGAATTTACTGGTTCTCTCTTCTGAGTTTGTTTTCACACTGGGAGAGCTGACCTTAAGCTGTTACTCGATGTGCAGCCATCTTGGAAGTCCCCAGGTCTTAAAATGTTGTGTCTAGTCTAAGATTTCTTGAGGGCAGACAGACAATTTATTTATTTACTCTTTGTTTAAATGGTTAGTCCCAGAAGGCTAGTGACCTCTTTTAGGAGGAGACCTGGGGAAATTTGGCCAAGGGAATCAAACTTCCCTACTCTTTTCAATAGGTACCATGGGATATTTTACATCCACCTGAGCTACTACCTACTTAAGCAGATAGGTCCTCAGTTTAACTGCTTATCCAAAGGATGTCACACTTAAGACTGCAGCACTCATCTAATGCTGCATTGCAGTGTCAGCAATTTGAAAAGAAATCCAACTGCAAGAAGTGGGAGTAGAACTTAAAACCTTCAGGTTTTCTAGCACTAGCAACAAGTGTGGTACCTGTTGAGCCTCTGATACTTACTTAATTTTTATTTTAGGTTCATAGATACTTACAAGACCATTATCTGTAAGGATCTTAAGAAGCCCAGCCTTACATTTCCCAGGTAGTTTATTAGCTCTTATATTTTTGTATGAATAACCCAGAGGTGGGCAGAATAAGGATATCTTGGGATAATTACTTATTACCCCTATCTATGACAGACACAGGTATTAAACCAGGGGGGGTGAGTTTATATTTTCCGATCCAGTCATCTAGATTACATTTGAATAGAGTAAGAGAACTATTTTGCTTTATGTGGAGTGGTAGATGGTTCCATAGAGGAGGTATTCTCTGTGATACATACCTATCATTCCAACATGTTCTGTTTATTTTGCAAAACAGATTAATCCCTAAGCAGGTGCTCAAACTACCATTGTACTTGAGAATGTGTAGTAGGCCTGAAAGAAGAGGGTCTGTTGAGGCTCTGTGCATGAGGCAGAGATTGTTTTAAGTAGCCTGTATGATACTGAGAAGAGGAACAAGGCTTTAAGATGGTATTTTTTAAGTGAGAAAGTACTGTGGTCATTCCAGTTGTGATAAGCACTTGGAGCAGTACATAGCCAAAGTGGTATTATATGTACTGATCAACCTAATGAGTACAATGGAATGATTATATGGAAAAGATGGACAGGTTTAAAAAGTCCCAAAGGATTGTTAGCCTAGAAATCACCTATGAACATCACTGGACCTAGATGCTATACTTTTAGATGGGTTTCTATTATTTAAGCGAATGCTTAAAGTTGCGGACACTGTTTCGTCAAATGTGTTTATGCAAAATGACAAAATGCCGAAAGCACGGAACAGCAATTTTTTTTCATAGGGAAAAAAATCACTGGGCCATTTTTGGGACTTTGCCATTTCCTCCACT
Organism: Protopterus annectens; assembly: GCF_019279795.1. Classification (NCBI taxonomy): domain Eukaryota; kingdom Metazoa; phylum Chordata; order Ceratodontiformes; family Protopteridae; genus Protopterus; species Protopterus annectens. Next base: position 424,258,445 of record NC_056726.1, on the reverse strand, counting down.
GTGGTATGGTGCGATCTCAGAGTTGGTACATTTAAGTGTGGGGGTGTGTGGGTGGCACAGCCCCCCACATTGGGGGTGAAGCCCCCCACTTTATTTTGTGTTTGGGTTTGTTTTTTTTTTAATCTCTGATCCGTGTGTTCAACATTTTGCATTTTCGGACTGTTTGGGTCTATTATATAACGTCTGCAATTTCAAGCATTCGCTAATATAATATAGACCCCTTTTAGATATGCTGTGTGGTGGTAAAGGACTTTCTTGCAATAGTGGACACATCATGATCAAATGACAGTTCATTATTCACATAGATTTCTAGATCCCTGACTACAGGATCAACTTTCAGGGATGTGTTGTCAGTGTGATAGTTACAAGGGACGTCATCTTGCAGAATGATATAATACATTCCTTGGCATTTAGTTTTAGTTCATGGCTTTGACACCAGATATTTGTTTAGGAAAGGCCCTCTTGGATAATCCCACTGTCCTCTGGGGAGTTTATAATGGCACCAAGTTTACAGCCATCTAAAAACTTAGTCAACCATATACCCTTGACATTTGCTTTGACATCAGAGAAGTAAATGCCAAAGAGAAGTGGCTCAAGAACTGAACCCAGGGCACATCACTAGTTATGGATCTCTTGGAGGAGGTAGAGCCATCCACCTCAGTTTCTTAGACTATATTTGTGAGCCAATTTGCTATCCAAAAAGTTATATGAGGATTTACTTTTAGCTGGGCTTGTTTATATATAATACTTGAGTATGGAATGGTGTCAACCACCTTTGTGAGGTTTAGAAATCAGGTGTGTACTGATTTGCCCTCATCTTTTGCTTTAGTAGCCTTCTTAAAGAAGACGACCAGGTTAAATAGGCAGGATCTGTCCTCGATGAATCTGAACTGGGTTATGTTGAGAGTTTGAAGGTTTCATATGTCCTTGTTTATTAATTCCATAACGATCCTTTCCATAGCCTTACAGATGAGGCTGGTCAGTCTTAAGTGTCTTTACTTACCTTGCTTCCTTGACTCCTGACCTTTGTACAACAGGATGGAAGCTGCTGTTCTCTCTTCATCTGCAATGAAGCACGTTTGGAGGCAGACATTGAAAAGTATCTGTAGAGGATCTAACAAATCCTATTTTAAGTTGACCAGTAATGTGTAGTGTCCCTGGCCTTGGAGAGTGGCTTGAGGACTTGTTCTTTAGAGATTTGAAGGGGGTTTAGATTTTGGTAAGTGATCTGGGAATACAGGAGGGAAGGGTGCTAATTTTTTCTGCTAGTAGAGTGTCTATGCCTTCTGGGTTCAAGTATCCAGTATCATTTACTATTAGCTCTACACAGTGCTGGGCATAATTTTTGAGGTTTCTAATACAGTTAAAGAAGGCTTTATACTTATCCTTCACCTGTATGGATATTTTTACCTTGTATCTGGCTTTGGTTGATTTGGAAGTGACAACTGATGGGAGAGCAAAGCTGTTCAATATTGGTAAGGACCAATTCCAGGATTTTTTCACCACCGATTTGAGTGCAGATAACTGGTCTAGACAGCTTGTATTGATAAAGTCAAGAAATTTCTGGTCATACATGTTTGAGGATATATACACCTCCCACTTAATGGAGGAGTAGTTAGTCTCCTAGGATGATGGTGTTTGACTTAAAGCACAAGGAATTCATACTAGTTAAGTAGGAGGAGGAATGGTCTGCAGGGGTCTTATAGTTAGCTATGGTATGGTAAGGTGTCCTGTTAATATTAATTGGATGTGGAGGAGTTCCAAGTAGTTATTTTGCCTAAAAAGTCTGGAGGTGATTTTTTTAAGAATACGGAGACAGTGCCACTTTTTGTGCCTTTATCAAATGCAGTGGGCTTGAGTGTGTTGTACACATTTAAAACAGGCACTGGTGGAGTACTCTCATTGATCATGAACCAAGTCTCCATGGTGATGTTTTTCAGGGTAAGAAGTATGTGAAGAGTGGTATTTTCATTAAGGCTCCTAGCATTGAGCAGCAATGCCTTTCTCTTATCTAGATTCTGTTTTGTTATACTGAAAGCTTTAGAAGGCTGACACTGCCTAGAAAAGACACTTTGGGGGGTGGAGAAGGATTTAGCCATTATATGAAAGCCTTGTGGGGATAGGTACAGGCAAAGCAGTTAGGGCTGTCTACCATCTCCTCACAGGCAGACATATATTGTAACTCCTTTAAATGACACCAGAAGCTAATTCAGTTGTCAAATTCAATAATCTTTTCCTTGTATTGTGGCATCATTCTTGGTGATGGTAGAAAGCTAATAAAATATATAAAATGCTGCCCATTCAAGTAAAGATCTCTGTAACACCTAACAAAGTCAAGCGCGTAGAAGAAAGTCCAGCAACTGCCACAACTGTATAGCAAAACTTTAATAACAATAAAATAATAAAGCAAAAAGATTACTTAAGAAGTCATCTCCATGTGAAGTAGGTTTACATTGATGATGTTTTCTTTTATCTAGAAATGCATTGCTGTAGCATCATTTTGGATATTGTCCAGAGTTTTAAGTATTTTATCAGAAGTGTTGCTGGATTTTAAAGCATATTACGTGATAGATTTCTAATATTTACATTGTGTTATTCTGGAACTCTGGCTGATTCAGTCTTTAAAATAATCTCAATAGCTGTGCTTGATTAGTGGTCTGAAGAAGCAGTTGCAAAAATCACGAAAGCGCTCACCAGTCATTTATTGTTTTTATTATTTTATTGTTATTAAACTTTTGATGTACAGTTGTGGTGGTTGCTGGACTTTCTTCTACACACTTGATGTTACAATTCTACTTAGTGCTAGGTTCATACTTGCCTCAGACACATATTCCGAGAGTTCCATCATGTCTCTCTTCATATGGCCCAGAGAAGTATATCTCACCCACTTGCACTATGACTGTACCATATGTATATTTGTGCAGGGACATGAGTACAAGTGCGATGTGGTGAATCTTGGCACCTGGCAAGTAACTGACCATGACCCTCTCATTGCTCAGCCTGCTGTGTGATGCATCCATGCGTCTCACTACAGAGTCACCTCTGGCTAGGATATTAAACTATGTGGAGGTTTATTTTATGGGCTTCTGAAATTAATCACTGTAGCTTTTACATGTATGTTTCATGGTGGGTGCTGCCTATTGTGTGTTTGTGAGGTTGTGATGGGTACGTATTTCTTAGGGTACATTTAGTGAGCCTTTGTGGTTTTTAGAGAGTCAGCATATGTAGATCTATACATTTGGTCTAAATTGTATATGAGAGTTTAAGTGTGGTGTATGGTACTGACAACCTGCTTGTTATTTGTAGTGGCTTCATGAGAGCGCTTTGCATCCAATAACATTATATAAGTACATCTCTCACACATTGTGCAGACTGTTTAAGTAGTAGGTGGTTGTCAGTAAATATGAGATAACTGCTACATTGTCTTAGGAAGCCCATTTTAACCAAACTGACTGCAGAGATAGCTGGAAAGTGCGAATCCATAGTTCTCTGCTGGGACTGCTCCTATTTAGCATCTACTTCTTCAAGGTAAAGGATAACATCAAGGGCCATTGACTGATGAAGTTTGCAAACTTTGACTGATGAAATTTGCAGATTTTGACTTAATGCACAACTCAGACCAAATGCATAGATCTACATATGCTGACTCTCTTAAAACTATCTGATCTAAACCACAAGAAGGTCTAACACAGACAAATGACTGGGACCAAAGTCATCAATTAAAACTCAGTGCTAATAAATGCATTATAGTGCCATCTGGGAAGATAGCCACCCAGGGCTAATTACTCATTGAATAAGACACCTCTAAGAATTGACCTATTAGTGACGGATTTGGAAACATTTATAGGCAGTAATCTGGCCTTTGATCAACATATGGTCAAGGTAGTTAGAAAATCATCCTATGTCAACCACCTTATAAAGAAAGGTATGGCATCCAGGTCCAAGGACATCATAGTGTCACTTTTTTGGCCATTATCAGACCCATTCTTGCGTATAATGCCCCCTCAGCATGTACCTGACATATGCAACAGTTGATACGCCCACATAGGTTTCTTACCAGGAGAATCCAGGGTATAAACACATTGCCCTATACAGATCACCTTAAAGCCCAATCTCTATACCTGGTCTTCTACAGGTTACTGAGAGGTGATATATGCCTGACGTTCAAAGCATCCTTGAATCCAGCTTTGATGGACCTTTTGACCATCTTCAAAATGAACAACATCAAAACCACTAGATCCAAGGATTTACATTTTACTTAATATAAATTGGACATGTTGGTGAGACATATGTGTCTCAGAGGATCCCAGTGCCTGGCATACAAGCCATCCTCAGATCCAGCTCTGATGGACATTTTGCCTAACTTGAAAAATGAACAGCATAAGAACCACTAGATCTAATTATATAAATTTTGCTTAACATAAACAGGACATGTTGATGAGGCAGATATCTGTCTCAGAGGATACCCATACCCTGGAAGAAGCTCCCTATTCATGTGAAGCAGAGTCATCCCTAATCCTATTTAACCATAACCTTGACCAATGGATGGGAAATAGGAAAATTCACCACGTGTCTGGCCCCCATGTCTCTGATGGATAGATGCTGACAGTAACTATGCACAAACTAACATACTCCCCCATACAGACGCAAACACACACACACACACACACACACACACACACACACACACACACACACACACACACACGCATGCACACATGTGCGCACACACAGACACACACACACACACACACACACACACACACACAACCTTTAGAAACTTCCTAACATACCCCCTCCTAATAAATGCCTATGATACACAGGGACACAACTGGGTTGGGTTGTGTGGCTAGGCTAATAAAGGCCCTGATGGTTGTTAGCCTAGTATGAACATGCATACTAATGTGGGCTAAAGATGGAATAATACATATGAGGTTTGCAGCTGACTTGCTACAGTGCTGTCTTCTAAAGGAACAATCTAAGTCTACTGATGAAGAATAATGTGCCTCTCAGCACAAAATTAGAGCCTCATCTTTTAACTAATGAGAGATGCATTTTGACTTGTAATTTAGGGTATTGATCTGGAGTATACTAAGTGTGCATAGAGAAAATCTGGTTTGAGCAGCAACACCATGTAGGTAGTAAATAATTAGTCTAGAATGGCTATGACATTGGCTTAGATGTACAATGAAGTAGCACTGTTTAACTGTGTGGTTTATACAGTTATAACTGAGTGATGGAGTTAACCTTAGGGAAAATATGAAAACAAAAGTTCCTGCATCTGTTTGTACAGCATTGCACAGCTCTCTGTGGAGCACTACCACCCTCTGTTAAGCTGAGTCAAGTAGTCAGAATCCCAGTCAATAATGTTTACCCCTCAGAAACAGCAGCAAATTATGCCCTGCCACTGAATAACCACTACTGCTCTTAGCAAGTTCACATACAGACTACAAAACCAGCCAAAAGCTGTACTGTAATGTAATATTAAGTTGTAAAAGCGGGGTGGGGGGGAGTAGAAGTCACAGGTAAAACACTTTTTATCTAAATGCAAATGTTAAGGACATAACAGACTAGGACAGAACACTCAGTGCAAAGAAATGGAGGATTGATTGCTACACTAACAACCAGATGACTGAGAAACATACAGTATCAGCTATTTTAACTGAGCTGCAGTTTAATTGAAAAAAAAGTAAAAAAGTGCAAAATCACAGTGGAAAAACAGATTAACTACAAGGGAGTGCAATGAGATACTTAACAGGCAGGCAACTGTCCAAGACACAATGTCAAGAAGTTTCAATAAATGAACTGTAAAAAGGTTATACAATTCAGTTACATATGAAAAAAGTACTGAAATCACCAAGTGACTATAACAGCAATAATTTAAAGTACATTGATAGATATTTTTTGAGATTAAGCTTAAAAAAAACAGAAAGAACGTTAGCCCACTCTCCTAAAGGTTTTGGGAAAGATACAGGTAAAATGGCTACCATCACTGTTATTCTGAATGGAAAAATGAAAGTACCAATAAGAAAATACTTAGAACTCCAGTCAGTAATGCTCTAGAATAGCAGCAAATTATTCCCTACCATCAAATAACTACTACTGCTCTCAGCAGGTTTACACTCGGACTAGAAAACCAACTAAAAACTGTATTCTGCAGTTTAATGTATGATTAAGTTGTAAAAGTAGGAAAAACAATTTCATTACCTAGATGTAGATCTTAAATAATAAATTCAATAAGAACACTCAGTGTAAAAAAATACAGCCTCTGTTAGCTATACAGACAACCAGGCAACTAAGAAATGCACAATTTTATTTACACTTTGTTGACTTCCACCAGGCTAATTATATTTTCATGGGAGATCATAGTGGCATTCATATTGACTAGGGAAAATCTAGCTAGGGCACTGGGGAACTTCCTCTACTCATTTCCAGTTATGTTGCTATGGCTGTTATCAGAACAGGGAAGAATGGAGGAGTAGGAGATGCGGATGGCTGGCGAGCATGAGATTAGCAGAGCAAAGCAAAATATGTGAAAAACTGATAGAGCTATATCCAACACATGTATGGATAAAAGTAGTGTGGATTACCACACATCTATGTAACTGGAGTACAACCAGGAGGGTTGGAAAATGATGTTTTGTGCAAAATGATTGAATAATCAAAACCAACTGATGATATGACAGCATCCTGGTCAGAGATTGTACCTGAATGTTTTACAGAGGATTTAGCAGTGCGTGAGGAAGTTAATGGAGTATTGAGTGAAGCTAGTTCATGTTCACAGACAGGAGAGACTGATGCCAGATTAATTGACAAATCAATACATGAGAACATGAACAAAATACTTTGGAGGAATCCAGACAGAGTAAGATGACCTGTGCTTCCCTCATCAAAGGTAACAGTAAAATTACAATAAACAGAATTATGTTGAATGGCAGAGGCCAGTAATTAAAAATGAATCAAGAAATGGATAGACTTGATAGATAGATAGATAGATCGATAGATAGATAGATAGATAGATAGATAGATAGATAGATAGATAGATAGATAGATAGATAGCAATAGACACTTTGTATGGGACAATGTTATTAGTGTTTTTGGAATTATGCCTGAAGATGTTAGGGCATTTATTCATACTGGAAATTAAAGTTTCTCTGAAGTGACATTTAAAACTTATGATAAGGCTGAAAGAGTTTTGGCCTTATTTGATACAAAATAATTATGTGTATCACAGAATTATTTTGTTGTGAATAGAGCCAATAGATTATTTAAAAGGAAGCTAATACTGCAATTTAGAACCACTGAAATGACTGAAACTGAAGTATGATTTGTGTTACAGAAAAAGTAGAAACAAGTGTATGATATCACAAAAAGCTATGATGAAAGAAAATTATGGAAAAATGGGATGTTATGTGGGCTTGCATAATAATGATGGAAACACTGCAATTATCACATTTAATAATCATTAATGGAAAATATGCATGTTAAAGTGCTGGAGTATGCCTAAAAACATGTTTTCGCTGTGGGTCTGGTGAGCATCTTATTAAGGACTGTCCTAAATGCATGTGTTCATTGTAGAAAAATAGGGCATGATAAAAATAATTACAAGGTTATATGCAGAAAATGTGGGAGCAATGAATATTGCTGACTTGACAGTGACATTTTAGAGAATAATGAACTACGTGAAAAACATGGTAATATAAATAATGTACAGTTGGAGAATGAAAAAGAATGTAATAAAATTTGAATGAGGGATGTGAAGAAGCAGGAGTACAGGATGTAGAAAGAAATGTTGAAGATTATAATGTGGAAACAAAAAACATGTATGAAAATGAAGGTAATTAGGAGGTAAGTGAGAATTAGAGACAGGATGAGGGTGAGAAGGAGTCTGGTGGAAAGACAGTATAAAATAGGAAAATAAAATTACTGCCAAAGAATGTTGCAAAGAAAGGTAAAGGCTTTTTTAAGTATTATACTTGTGAATATAAATTATATTATTACTATGAAAAGAAGATTACATGTTATAAAATGGTATAAAGAACAAAAAGTCAATATTATATGTTTGTTAGATATAATTAAAATAATTGCAAAAGAAACAAACTGAAGTGGTGTGGGAGTATTTTATATATATAAATATATGTAGACACATACATACACACACACACACACACACACATATATATATATATATATATATATATATATATACTTGATTCTATTTCTGTAAAACCAGGAAGAGATGTCATGATTGATATAACAGACGGTAAAAAGGATTGGAGATTTATATCATTTTATGATTCTACTGTAAGTTAAAACAGAGAACCAGTTATCTGAGGAAATAAATGTTTGTTATACCTGTGACATAGGGAAATACTGCCAGCCCAGCTATTTAGAATTTTCTAAATAATTCTATATCACATGTGAATATTGATATGATTTATACAGAAGTGTGTGTAAAGTACTGAGCTAAAATGTAACCGCAGCATGCCCTATCAGAATAGAACAGGAATGTACCTGCACTATTATGACTGCTTAGATGTGTATGTTTAATGGAAACTGGAACATAGAGGGTTAACTTGCAAAACCTCAAGAAAATAAGTTGAAATTAATTTGTTCTATGATTGTGCTATAAAAGTTATCTTTCAGTTTTGGTGCAGTAGCAGACACAATGTCTAGAGCTGGAAGTTTTTTGTATTGTCTTGAAGGACAAGTAATTACTAGGTTTGTGATGTAGAAGTGTTTTATTGTTTTATGACTTTCAGGATCTGCAAACATCTGAGAGAGATATATTTTTCACAGGGAGATGCTAAAAATTCTTGTACTTTCTGACAATGGGGGTTTAGCTTGGGAACTAAAGTCAGGTGACAAAAGTGATGTCATCCAAGCTTACGCAGCAGTAAACTTTGATATTAATTTAAGAACTCTCTCAGAGAGAGATTGGGCATTTTCTATTTTGTCCTTGACCTAACAAGAACATCCAATCATCACCACATCTGCACTTACCTTGCTGTAAGTTTTTAGGGCATAGTAACTTTTTTAGATTTAGATAGGAATATAGTAAAGTATAACTTAGATGTTTTCTTTATTTATTTGAGACTGTCCTGCAATGTTGTTTTAAATATTTCCTGTGATTTTGAACCCTGATGTAACAGATTACTTACCGAGTATTGTCTTGTTCTTTTATTATTAAATATATTTAAACCTATCTTTGTGGCTGATATCTGTGAGACATATTTAAGCTCTTAAAGTACTTGCATATCTATATGATGACACTGTACAGAACACTTTTAAATAGTCTTGCTCTTGGTCAGGCTGCCATTTGGATTAATAGTAATATTACACTGTAGAACTGAACACCCTTTGTTAAGGGCCTTAAAGTAGCTGATAATGAGCTGTCTGGTGGCAGTGAAAACTACCTTAAAGTCTGGGAAGAAGAGGGCATAGGTAGTAAACCTGTGCCAGCCTTTCCCAGTTGTGAGTGTGTGTTTGTATATAAATCATATATCAGGGAGTGTGTGTGTTAGCTACTTTGGCAGGAACACAAAGCACAGGTTGGACAGAGAGGGTACTGGAGATCCTGGTTTGTCCACTAGGCTGAGATCTCAACCCTATAGCTTTGCCAGTGAGGAGTCTTATTGGGGATCTGGAGAAAGAGGGAGAAACCAGCCCCAGACTGACTGACATCTCTGTGTGCTTTTAAAGGAAATTGCACTTTACTGTGTGTGTACTTGTCATCCTCCCACTATGTACATTCTCCACTGTTGCCATGGTGAGGATTGAGGCTCCTTTATTACTGGGTCAGTGCAGGGGCATCCCATATTAATTGATTGGCAGTGGTGGGATAGCCACATTCACATATTAATTGGCTTGCAGCGGTGTGAATATTACATTCCTGTAGCTTGTAAACAGTGGTCACTGAAGGTTTTTGTACTCCCAGTTAGCCACATAGTGAACATTCAGAGTTTCATATAATAATTGTTTCATTTATTTATTTATTTGTTAGCTTAGTTAGTCAGGGACAGCAGGCAAGCATGTCAGCAGAGGAGTATGGCAAGCTGACAAGGAGCCAGTTGGCTGAGATGTGCCAGGCTAAAGGACCAGTGCATGCTAACCTGACTAAACCAGAAATTATCATAGTCTTGGACACAGCTGCATTGCAGACCAGCAATCATGAGGACAACCAGGGTGGCCTTGGAGATGTACAAGTCACAGAAAAAGGACAGTTCAATCTTCCCACAGAGGACTTAAAAATCCATCTGGAGTTAAAGAGACTAGAACTGGAGGCCAAACATTTGGAAATAGAATCAGCAGAAAGACTGCGTCAGGAGAAACAAATGGAAACAGAAGCAGCATAGAGACTGAGACATCTGGAAGCTGAGGAGAATGAGAGGCAGAGACAACATGAGAAGGAGATGTTGACACTTTGCCAGAGTTATGGAGGTAATGGGGAAGGGAGTAACCAAACTCCAGAAGCAACAAAGGTCAGTAAATGTCTTCCACAATTTACAGAGGGGGATAATTTTGATAGTTTCATTCATATGTTTGAAAGGGTATGTAAACAGTATAATGTTGACCAAGGGCTCTGGGCACAGTTCCTGTCCCCCTTGCTCCATGGTAAAGCTGTAACTACTATGTCTAAATTGTCTGATACTGATTGCTTAAATTATAATACTGTAAAAAACTTTTGGAATGTTTTAAGTTACACTTGAAGTTTATAGGAAAATGTTTCATGAGCATAGATGCAAGGTAGATGAACGTGTGTATGAATATGTTGCTGAACTAAGCACTAATTTTCATAGGTGGGTGAGTGGATGTTAGGTCACCACTTCTGAAAGGCTGGCAGACCTTTTGGTGAGAGAACAAGCCCTTAGCACTTTGCCTGAGGACATGTGTATACTTACCATAAATGTAGATGTTCGAGTGTATTCACTATTGCAGTCATCACATTTGGGCAATCTGCCTGCAGGTAGCCCTCAGCCAGCTTGAATACCAGAGTCTTGGGATTTCTGCATTGGATGCTGTCACGTCTTCCATGACATCAGATCGCCAGGGGTATAAAACATGCAGCCGACACCATTAAATCAGTTTTTCTTGCCCCAGATGTCAGGTGCCCCCCACAATAAGAAGCAATTATGAGATTCCTGCTTAAGTCATCTGCCAGTGAATTTAATTTGCCTGGCAGGAATTGAGCTTGTAGGTGCACTTGGTTGCTTAAGGCTGTGTTCCACAAAGGCATGGCTAGTCTGCAGAGTGGGTAGGAATGGGATCCCCCCTGCTTGTTTATGTACCACATAACTGTGGTGTTGTCTGTCTTTACCAATAGTTGTCCTGGAAGAATAAGTTCTTTGAAGGCTGTCAGAGCATTCTATAAAGCTAACATTTCTTTTTGATTGATATGCAGGTGCATCTGCTTTAGGTTCCATTTGCCCTGAATGCACTGCCCTGCCATGTGAGCCCCCCATGTATAGTCTGATGCATCTGTTGTGAGGGTTTGGGTGGCAGGGGGTAGAGTGAAAGAGAGTCCCTTGTTGTGGTTGCAGGCCTCTGCCCACCAAAGGAACTCTGCCCTTAGACAAGGAATGATAGGAATTATTGTTTCCAAGTCCTGAGAATGTTGACACCATAGACTTTTTAGATACCATTAAGGTTTCCTCATATGCAGTCTTGCATATGGAATTAACAGAATGCAAGAGGCCATGAACCCCAGAGCTTGCAGTATTTTCCTTGCAGATAGCTGGGTTTTTGTGACCAGTAAGTTGAAGTAGGTTGTTAAATAAATTTGTTTCTCTGGAGTGAGGAATGCCATCTGGGAAGTTGTGTTCAAGCTTGCTCCCAGGAATACAATCTATTGGCAGGGTACTAGGTGTTATTTATTTTCGTTGATGGTGTACCCCAGTGAAGTTAGAAGTCTCTTTACAAATGCCAGGTGTTGTAATAGCAAGTCCTGACTTTCAGCCTGAATCAGGCAATCATCCAAGTATGGGTAAATCTGAATACTTCTCTGCCTGCAAAATGAAGTGGCTGGAGCTAGGCACTTTGTGAATACCCTGGGTGCAGTAGATAAGCCAAAGGGAAGTGCAGAGAACTGATAGTGCATAGAGCCTGCCCTGAAGCATAGGTATTTCCTGCAAGATTCCCTTATGGGGATGTGCAGGTAAGCTTCTTTTAAGTCTAGGGTTGCCAGCCAGGCATCCTTGGCAAGCACAGGAAGCAGCTCTTGGAGAGTTAGCATTTTAGAACCACCAGAAAGGTGCTGAGAATAGACAGGTCCAGGATAGGATGCCAGGAGTTTTCTTTTCTGGGAACCATGAACAGTCTTGAATAAAAGCCTTGTCCCCTTTGTTCTGCTGGGACAGGTTAAATAGCCTTTATGCTGAGGAGAGAAAGTACTTGCACTTGTTTTTGGGCCTCTGCCCACTGGTTTGGGGGGGAGGTCTGGCCATCCACTTAGGGTTGGGAGAGAGTGGAAGTGGAATCTGTATTCTAGGGAAACAATGTTTAAAACCCATTTGTCTTGGGTAATGAGTTTCCAGTTTTTTGCATGCAGGGTGAGTTTTCCTCCTAAAGGTGCAAGTAGTTGAGCAAGGCTTGGAGGAGTTAATGATAAGTCATTGTGCCATTTTACCATAGGGGGTGGCTTACTATTCCCTGATTTGGATGTGTGAGCACCCCACTGCTTAGATCTGTGCATAACCTGAGACTGAAGTCTTGGTGGTCTGCTGCCCCTGGGTTTGGACTGAGAAGGCCTGGAAGGGACTGGAAAGGACCAGTTCTTTGAAGGCCAATGCCTACTTAAGCTAAGTGGCTGTACTTGTAAGAAATCTTTAACAGTTTGCATAGATTTAGCTTTTTCCTCCATCCTTTTGAAGACTTCTTCTGCTTTATTGCCAAATGGGCACTCTTGGCTTAAGGGTACATCCAGTAAGTTTGCTTTTACCTGATCTGGCAAGTTTTGTTCCTTAAGCCAAGCATGCCTTATAAGTACCGACCCAGTGACAGCAGCCCTGCAAGATGCTTCTAAAGCATCAAAACCACACTGCAAAGTATGTTTACCAACTTGGTCAGCAGAATGCATTAACTCTTGGAAATCTTTCTGTTCTGCACAGTCAGGAATCAACATAATTTTCTGATTAATTAGCCCCATAATATGCTGCTGATACTTTAACATATGAAACTGGCAATTTAAAGCCCTAATGGCCATAGTAGCAGAGGTGTACACCTTCTTACCCCATCTGTCTAAAGCCATGGAATCCCTGTCAGAAGGGGTAGGATTTTTGGTAGTAGTAGCCTTAATGGCCTTTGGTCCTTGGGAAATGGTCTCTGGATCCGCAGTAGGATTCTTGAAAAGGAATTTGTGAGAGTCAGGTACTCTATAGTACCTGTCAGATTCCTGGGAGCTGGAGGCAAAGTATCCGGGTTAAGGCTGGATTCCAAGAAAACATCATCTACAATCTCCAGAACAGGAGGGATAGCAAGAGGCCTGTGCTGAGGCAGGTATAAAAATTCCCTGAGTCTCTTTTTGGACTGAGAATAGTCCTGGATTTCCCAGCGGAAATGCTCCCTAAGGGTATGCAAGGTTTCACCAAAAGAAAGATCTTCTGGAAGGGAAGCAGAGGAAATGGAATCATCTGCATCAGAATAATCGTAGCTAGATAAGGGTATGTCCTGGTAGTCCGAAGGAACAATGATATCAGATTCCTGATCAGAAGAATCCGAAGGAAAATCAGTTCTAGGTCTCTTAGAGGGGGAAGGCTGGCTTCCCCTAATTAGGGTAATAGGTCTTCAGCCATTCTAATAATTTGTTTTAGAGGCATGTGGGCCTGAGAATGCGCTTTGGTCATCGGTTTCCTAGGCGTAGTGTGAGCTTTAGGCCTGAGGAATTCGGTATTTTTGGCTTGAAACAAAGCTGTCAGTTTGATATGAAAATCGGTAGGCCTGAATACACTCTCAGAAGCCAGTACCTGCACAGTGGCTCCGGACCCATCCAAGGTGGAGATATCCGCAGGTTCCATAGTCAAAGAAGCATCTTGCGGCATGCTGGACTCTGAATGGGTCTCAGTAGAGGCCTATGAATCTGTAAAAGCAGGTATCAGGGGCTGCAAAAGCGCCTCACTGAGTACCTGTGGACTGGCGACTAGTTTAACGGTAGCGTCATCAGCCATTTTGGATTTATGCGGTCTGTCTCTGTCTTTATCCTTACGTTTTTTTGGAAGATCGGTAGTTGGATGGCTTAACAAAGCCATTACTGAGTATGGAGATCGAGAGCGAAAGTATTTAGCTACAAAAATAGCCCGATGACGAGTAGTACGGGTGTTCAACAAGGCATAAAACCGACAGCGAGGGATATCGTGGTCTGGGCCTAAACAGGTGACGCAGTAATAATAAAAATCTCTATGAGGTATTTGCTTTCCACAGGCAAGACAATTATTAATTTTTTCTGACATCAGATGGAGCAAGAAAAAAGGATCCCCAATGGGGTACTTATTTTTTAGAAGACTTCAGTTCTGAAACTCGAAAATTAAAATTTCAGGAGTCGGCCGACCGGCACTTGCGAACTGCTTCTGCTTCGGGCACCACATGGGAAGAAAGACTGGGTAAGGGCGCCGGCTGCATGTTTTATACCCCTGATGACCTGATGTCATGGAAGAAGCGACAGCATCCGATGCAGAAATCCCAAGACTCTGGTATTCAGGTCGACTGAGGGCTACCTGCAGACAGATAACCCAAATGTGATGACTGCAACAGTGAAACACGAAGAACATCTGGTTAGCTGACAGGCAATGCAATACTGCAGACAAGTTGGGGAAAAAGGGAGACCTATACCTAGTAAACAGGGCATCACTGCACAGGAAAGGTTCATAGGTTCATAGGTAGGTACTAGGCTATCTGCCCGAGGGCATTTATAAGCCTAGCCAGAGTGTATCGGCTTTCGCCGCCCCATTGATTAATTAACTGAACCTCTGTCAAGCAGAGCCAATGAAGTGATCCCAGGGGTGTACTTTCTGTTACCCATCCACTCGTCAAGGCTTCTCCTGAAGAGTGTTAGTGAGGGGCTCTGCCTAATGTAGTTAGGAATTTTGTTCCAAAGCATGGGGAGTCTCTGTGACAGGAATCTATCCCTCCAGCATGTTCTATTTATTGTTGTGGCGAGGTTTAGCTCACTAGAGCACGTGGCTCGCAGTGACTTGGATTTCTTTAGGTGGAGCATGTCCATCAATTCTGAATTGGACATGTCTTTGTAAGTCAGGCAGAGATCACCTCTGAGTAAGCGATATGCCACTGAGTACAGCCGGATTTTTTTCAGTAGGGCTGCATAGGACATATGTTTGAGGCTAGTAATCCTCTTGGTGAGGTGCTTTTGTGGTCTTTCAAGCTGTTGGAAGTGTCTTGTGAGGTACATCCCAAATGGGGCATTGTACTCTATGATGGGTCTGATGAGTGACGAGTAGAGGGGCACTATAACCTCTTTATTTCTAGATGCGAACCCCTTAGTAATTAGATGGGCCACATAGAAGGATTTCCTAACTACTTTGGCAATATGATTGTCAAAGGAGAGATTACTATCTACCTGGGTCCCCAGACCTCTTATTACCTCTTCTGTATTAAGGGGGCTGCCGCCTATGTGGTAATTCGTGGGTGTTTTGTTTTTCCCAAACGGGATGACTATGCATTTTTTGGCATTTAGCTTGAGGCCATGACTTTAACACCAGGTGTCTGTCTCAGTAAGGCCTTTTTGGAGGATGTCCGTGTCAGCCGGAGAGTCAATTATGGCTCCCAGTTTGCAGTCATTGGCAAACTTGGTTAGCCATAGTCCTCCTGTGTTTGCCTGTACTTCTGAGAAATATATGCCTAACAGTAGGGGTCCCAGAACTGAGCCTTGCAGGACACCACTTGTGACTGGTTTAGAGTCAGACCTGGAGCCCGCTATTCTTACCGTGTGAGTTCTGCCTGTAAGCCAGTTGGCAACCCATCTTGTGACATAGGGGTTTATGTTCAGGCTGGTGAGTTTTTCTATAATACCCGAGTGAGGAATGGTGTCGAACGCCTTGGCGAGATCAAGGTAGGCTGTGTGAACCACCTTTCCCTTGTCTATGGCCTTGGTAACTGTCTCGAAGATGTCAACCAGGTTTAGTAGGCATAATCTGCCCTTAACAAAGCCGAACTGGGTCGGGTCAAGTGTTTGGAGGTTCCCAATGCCTTTGTTAATGAGTTCCATGATGATGCGCTCCATAGCCTTGCAGACCAGGCTAGTCAGGCTTATGGGGCAATAGTTACCAGGTTCAGTTGTGGCTCCTCCTTTGTGGAGGGAATAACCATTGCTGTGCGCCATTCTATGGGCACGTAGCCTGTGGAGAGGCTGAGGTTGAACAGCGTATTTAGGTGGGGGGTTAGTTCATTCTGTAGTTTGTGCAAGACACAGCCTGGGACACCATCTGGCCCCATTGATGCTGTGTTTTTGGCTTTTGAAAGGGCTGTTTTCACCTGTGCTTCTGTGATTTCCGGGACACTACACTTTTCCGGTATTGTTGTGGGCCCTTTTGAAGGTGAGAGGGAAGTGAAGTTTGCACTGACTCTATCTGCCAGTATGTTGGCAATATCGGTAGGTTCAGTATATTTTGTGCTATTTTGCACTATCTCAGAGCATATCTGTGAGTTACCACTTAGATTTTTGACATAGCTAAAGAAGTCTTTGTGGTTATCTTTCGAGTCCTTGGCTATTTTTCTTTCAAAGCTAGCCTTGGATGATTTTATGAGGGACCTTAGTTTCTTACTGATACTGATCAGGGATGTCTTTCCTTCTTGGGATTTGCTTTTTTTCTGAACTAGTTTCCTCCTTTTGTTGCATAACCTGTTTATGGCAGGGGTCCACCAGACTGGTTTCCTTCTCGTAGGGGAGTGAGTCTTGGTTTTGCTAGGGATGGCACGATCCATGCATCTTTGTAGGTGCTCATAGAGTGCAATTGTAAAGGATTCTGCATCTTGGGCAGTGTTATCCTTTAGCATGGGGGCTGTGAAATTTACCACCTCTGACTTAAGTAAGGTGAAGTTTGCTTTAGAAAAGTTTTTCACTGTGGTTTCCTTGGTTGGGGGTGGTGGTGGGGTCTGGACATCCAGGGTGATTAGTTTATGGTCTGATCTAACCAGTGACGGAATGACCTCCGGTATGGAGCACCTGTCGCCCATGTTGGTGATGAACAGGTCCAATATGTTCTGGCCTCTGGTAGGGGAGTTTACCAGCTGATCCAGGGCATTTGAGTTGATAAATTCCAGGAAGCGCTGAGCCTGGGAGTTTGTACTCAAGTAGTTTTCCCAGTTAATGGTAGGGTAATTGAAATCTCCCAAGATCAGGGTGTTTGGTAGGACCTTCATGTTTTCCAGTGTCTCCAGAAAGGCGGAGTGGTGGTCCTGGGTCATGGAGGGTGATCTGTAGCAGGCCACAATTTGCATTGCAGATTTGCCCGATGTTAGTTGCACATGGATGATCTCAGAGGTATCATGCTGCGCCACTAACCTGGAGGTGTGGGTATCCTTGATGAATATGGATACACCCCCTCCTTTTGTGTTTTGGTCCATGTTCTGTGGCCGAAATGTGTGGTATGAGTTGCAGCCCAGTAGTGCTGGAGTGCTCTCTGGAGCCTTGAACCAGGCTTCAGTTACTGCACAGATGTTGACGTTCTCCATACTTAGGAGTGCTTCGAGTGCATGCATTTTGAGATTTAAACTCCTGGCGTTGTGTAGAATAACCCTCAGTTTTTTACTTGTGCTGTTTACGGAGGTGGGTTGAATTTTGAGCCTTGCCTAAAAAAGGCACTATGGGGGCAGCAAGAGCCTTGGTCAGTATTCGAAAGCCAAGGGGTGACAGGTGCAAGCCGTCTCTTGTGAAGCAACGCGGCTTGTCAAGCATGTCATCCCAGGCTGACAGACACTGGATCCCCTTTGAATGACACCAGAAGCTTAGCCAATTGTTGAAATTGATCATTTTTTCTTTATACTGAGGTATCATTCTTGGTGAGGGCAGGATGCTACTCAGGGTCAGGGTCATACCCGCCTGGGCTACATGATGAGAGAGCGCTTCCATGTCTTTCATGTAGTCCAGGGAGGTACGGCTCTGGTCGTTCACACCAACATGAACAATGACAGAGTCATATTTGTACTTGTTCTGGAGTGACCTGAGTGCTTGTGTTATGTGGTGGATTCTGGCTCCCAACAGGCAGCTAACAGTAACCTTCTCCTTGTCCAGCCTCGTGAGTGGGGCGTCAGTGTGCCTGACTATTTTGTCACCTATTACTAGTGTGTTAGGTATGTTATTTTGCCTTAAGGGCTGTGATTGTGCGGCACATTGATTTTGTGTTTTATGGGTTGTCTGGTTTGTGACGGTAGGTGCAGGTTTTGTGGGTGTCTGCTTTGGAGCGCTCTGAAGCTTTTGCAGGTTTTTATTTAGAGCCTCCGAGTATGATTTTGTGTATTTATGTGTATCTTTTGCCAGTGCTGGTTTAGTAGGTCTATGTGAGGCTGGAGGTGTGGTGCAAGTGTTAACCTTCTCCTCATGACTGTCTGTTCCAGTCTTGGGTGGAGATACCATAGCCTCCTGTTTGGCTGTATAATTGCATCTCTCACATATGTTAGTGTTTTGTGGTAGGAGGAGAGGGCTGTCTGTGTACATGAGGCAGTTGTAACATTGCCTCAGGATACCCAGATTCACCAGCTGGACTGGAGAGTACACCTGAAGTTGCCCTTTGGTCATGCATGAATAGTAGGGTGAGCTGCTTAGTCACTTGATTGGTGAGGGGTGGATAAAGAGCCTTGCCCTGCTGGGCAGTCAAGTGTCGGGGTATATTAGTGCTTGCTATTAGGTCTGAGCAAGTGCTGGACTGTAGGATGCTTTTTGAGTGCTTAGGTTGAGAGTTAGACTAGTTTCAAGTGAAAAACTGAAGGAGACTTAGTGGTGCCAGGAATAATTTAACCCTAGCTAACCGGTGCTGCCCAGCACACAAAACCATGCAATGCATTTTTTAAACTACTATCTTCTGGACTGGAACCACTCCTCCAGGGACAGATGGCTGCTCAAAGTTCCCCTCTCTCACAGGTGAACAGAGAAACTTCCCTCTATCCAAGTAAGATATGGGCAACTCAGAAACTTGTAACACAGCCCTGAATTCAGCACTAGCCTGAAAACTGTACTATACTAGCTTAGAAAGGCAGGAAACAAGAACTTTATTTATTTATTTATTTTTTTTGAAAAGATAAGGCAAAAACAGTAAAAAGTACACTTAAAACAGCTTTAAACGACTACAAGTGATCAGAAAAGGCTATCACACTTTAGTGTGTAGCCTACAACAGTTAAACAATTTATTTAAACAAAAACAACTTTTTAAAAGTGCAGGCAGTCAGATAAGTACAATATGTGAAAAAAACAAGCTTTTAAATCACAATAAGTGCTGGAAAATCAGCGTTTAGGCGGAAAACAGTTAAGTACAGCAAGAAAATACCTAGTGCTGCTCATGGGTCTAAGTGAACCTATGGTGGGCAGCCTAGACCACCTCAACAGAGTCTGCCAGTAGCAGGAGAAGCCACTAGTCCAGGTACACATCCAGGACCAAGGGTTAAATACTTTAAATGCAGCCAGTGGGGCCATGTAGCATATAGATGCCCATGGAGGCAAGGTGGGGAACAAAAGGTTGGATAGTTAGTAAGTGGGAATGACAGAATGCCAGCAGTAAGTTGTCTCAAGACAACAAGGGTACCAACCTACCACAAGAGGTTATATCCTATCTTAGTAAATGGGAAAGAGGCCATTGCTAAGAGAGACAAAGCCTCTGACCTAATCATTGTGAAGCCTGCAATGGTTAAAGAGGAGCACTACTTGCATGGGCAGTCTACTCCAGTCAGAGCTTTAGGAGGGACCCAATTCCAAACCTTTGGCTTGGATTCACCTTAACTGGGAGGGTAGAAGGGAAGCCAGCAAGTAGATGTGTTTAAGGATATCCCTGCAGATGTCCTGATAGGGAATGATTTTGATAATGCAGGATGTTATGCACATGCAGTGACACGAAGTCAGGCTTGGAGACAAACATGTGGGTCTGGTAGCCTGGGGGAGACCCAGACAGACTGGAGACTTGAAGCCAAGACTGGTGTGGTGGTTACTTCAGAGAGAGGCCTACCCTGTAGCAGTGAGACTGAAGATGAGCCACAGCTGCTTGTGGGTACTGATGTTCCCTTGGACAGAGTGACTAGAAGGGCAGAGGTGAGTAGTAGTACCCAGGCTGACAGTGAGGCACCACTGTCAGAGGATGCCAGACTTCATGTGGAATGGGAGATGGGAAGGGTTACCAACAGAGAGTTGAGACACCCACAGCTCTCAGACTCTACATTACAAGGCTTGAGGGAGGTAGCTAGTGAGGCACCTGATTTTCAAGGGAAGGGGGAATCTGTATACTGGGACAAAGGGTTACTCTATAGAGAGTGGACCCCTGAGGGAGGGCTAGAGGGTGAGAGAATACAGCAGTTGGTAATGCCCAGAGCCTACCATCTGGCACTTCCAGACATAGCCCATGCTATTCCCTTCGAAGGTCATATGGGCATTAAGTGAGAATACAGAACATTTATTGGCATGGGATTTCTAGAGATGTAACAGGGTACTGCAGGACCTGTGAGCAGTGCCAAAAGGTAGGTAAGGCAGGAGACAAGGTGGAAGCTCCTTTGATGCCTTTGTCTGTGATTGAAGAGCCATTTCAAAGGATAGCTATGGATATTGTGGGGCCTCTAAGTACCCCAAGTTACACAGAGAAGAAGTATATCCTAGTGGTGGTAGATTATGCTACCAGATACCCTGAGGCAGAAAAGGTGACAAATGTTTTGTTAGTGATTTTCAACAGGGTAGGTTTTCCAAAAGAGATACTGACTGACAGAGGTGCCAATTTCATGTCAGACCTGCTGGTTTGTCTGTGGAAGTACTGTGGGGTGAAGCACCTAAAGACCACACCCTACCATCCCCAAACTAATGGTCTTGTTGAGAGCTTAAACTCTACACTCAAGACAAGGCTACGGGCATTTGCAGACCAGTTTAAGATGGAGTGGGACAAATATTTGCCCCATCTGTTGTTTGCTTACAGAGAGGTTCCACAGGTTTTTCACTCTTTGAGGTGCTGTATGGGCATAGTGTGGGGAACCTCTATATATGATTCGAGATGAGTAGGAGGCTGAGTGTGAATCCCACAAGGAGTCTGTTGTGGCATATACATCCATAGGTTAGTACTAGGCTAACTGCCTTGTGGGCCATTTTAAGCCTAGACAATTATCCCACTTAAGTATCTAACTCTGCACCTTGTGTCTGTAAGGTAAAAACCTTAACCAATATGCCAACCTCCCTCCATGTCCTAAACCTCAAGACAAGGCTCAGGGAACTCATGGGCTTGGCCCAGGAGAACCTGAAAGAAGCCCAACAGCAGAAAAATGTCTGGTATGACAGGAATGCTCAAGCAAGGGAGCATGCTGTAGGGCAGCAAGTTATGGTTCTAATTCATGTCAAACACAACAAGCTAAAGGCAGCTTGGGAGGGACCCTTCAAGGTGGTAAGGAAGGTCAGTCATGTTAGCTACATGGTAGAACTGCTAGGCAGGAGGCAGGGGCATAAATTGCACCATGTTAACATGCTGAAACCTTACCATGATAAAGAGGCCCTTGTGCTGAGTATTTGCAGTGGATGGCAGGAGGAGTCTGAGGAAGATCTGGTGACTGATCTCCTCAGTGAGGTTGGGACTGACACCTCAGAGGAAGTGGTAGCAATGTCCGAGCAGCTGTCCCTTACCCAGGTTTGAGAAATCCGAGCAGCATTACAGGAGTTTGGGGACATGTTCACTGGGAAACCAGGGTGCACCCACCTGCTCCAGCACCATGTGGATACAGGCTCCTAAAGGTGTATTATGCAGGCCCATTATAGGGTACCTGAGAGAGTCAAACAGACTCTGAGGGAGAAGATACAGGAAATGTTGGAACTAAGGGGAATCCAGGAGTCCAGCAGTCTCCCTAGTGGTCCTGGTACCAAAGAAGGATGGCAGCAGCAGTTTCTGTGTGGACTACAGGAAATTAAATAGTCACACAGAATCATACGCTTACCCCATGCCTAGGACAGATGAAGCCCTAGAGCAGCTGGGTGGGGCTAAGTATCTTACCACTATTGATCTTACCATGGGCTACTGGCAGGTGCCCTTGACTCCTAACGCTAGAGAGAGGTCAGCCTCTATGACTACTTCCGGCTTGTATGAGTTCACGAAGATGTCCTTTGGGATGTAAAATGCCTCAGCGACTTTCCAGAAGTTGGTAAATCATATCCTAGCAGGAGTAGGAGATTTCAACCTTGCTTACCTGGATGATATTGCTATCTACAGCCATTCCTGGCAAGAACACCTTCAGCATGTCAGGGTGGTGCTGGGCAGACTAAAGAGGGCAGGGTTGACCATTAAGCCCAGTAAGTTTCAGATGGGTATAGCAGTGGTCTACTACCTGGGACATAGAGTGGGGAGTGGTAAGATCCTAGCACCTTCCAAAGCGGAAGCCATTCAGGCATGGCCTGCCCCTGTTACCAAAAAGCAGGTGAGGGCATTCTTAGGGACAGCAGGGTACTACAGAATGTTTGTCTCCAATTATAGTACCATAGCTGCTCCTCTCACAGACCTGACAAGGAAAAACAAGCCAGAAAAGGTAGTGTGGACCCCAGCATGTGAGTAGGCATTCCAGAAGCTTAAAGGAGCTTTGGGATGACCCCCTGTGTTAGCCAGTCCAGATTACAGCAAATAATTTGTTGTGCAGTTGGATGCTTCAAACCATGGGGTGGTGGCTTTACTCAGCCAGGTCTCCTCAAAGGGAGAAGAGCACCCAGTGATTTATCTGAGTCATAGGCTCCAACCCAGGGAGGAATGTTATGCAACTGTAGAAAAGGAACATCTAGTCATAGTGTGGGCACTGCAGAAACTTCAGCCTTATCTGTATGGAAGGAAATTCACTGTAGTTACAGACCACAGTCTCTTAACATGGCTACATCAAGTCAGCCAGCAAAATGGCAAGTTACTAAGGTGGAGTCTAGGATTGCAGGCATATAATATGATAGTGCAGCACGCAGTGGAGGTTAGCAATGCCAATGCACATGGGCTCTCATGACATTGAATGGGTGAGATATTCCCAGATAGTCAACCCTTGTAAGAAGAGTTTCTCAAGGGACACTTGAAAAATTAGCTTGAGTTTTTTTTGGGGGGGTGTAACATAGGGAAACACTGCCAGCCCAGCTATCTGTAATTTTGTAAATAATTCTATGTCATTTGTGAATATTGATATAATATATACAGAAGTGTATGTAAAGTGCTGAGCTACAATGTAACCACAGCATGCCCTATTGGAATAGAACGAGAATGCAAGAATGTACCTGCACTATTATGACTGTTTAGATGTATATGCTTAATGGAAAATGGAACATAGAGGGTTAACTTGCAAAACTTCAAGAAAATAAGTTGAAATTAAATTGTTTTATGATTGTGCTATAAAAGTTATCTTTCAGTTTCAGTACAGTAGCAGACACAATGTCTAGAGCTGGAAGTTTTTTGCATTGTATTGAAAGAGAAGTAATTACTAGGTTTCAGATGTAGAAATGTTTCATTGTTTTATGACTTCCAGGATCTGCAAACATCTGAGAGATATGCATTTTTCACAGGGAGATGTTAAAATGCTTGTACTTTCTGACAATGGGGGTTTAGCTTGGGAACTAAAGTCAGGTGACAAAAAGTGATGTCATCCAAGCTTACCCAGCAGTAATATTTGATATTAATTTAAGAGCTCTCTCAGAGAGAGACTGCACATTTTGTGTTTTGTCTTTGACCTAACAAGAACAACCACTCATCACCACATCTGCACTTGCCTTGCTGTAAGTAAGTTTTTAGGACATAGTAACTCTTTTAGATTCAGATAGGAATATAGAAAAAGTATGGCTTAGATGTTTTATTTATTTGAGACTGTCCTGCAATGTTGTTTTAAATATTTCCTGTGATTTTGAACTCTGATGTAACTGATTACTTACTGAGAATTGTCTTGTTCCTTTATTATTTATTATTAAATAGATTTAAACCTATCTTTTTGGCTATCTGTGAGACATATTTAAGCTCTTAAAGTACTTGCATATCTATATGGTGACACTGTACAGGCCACTCTTAAATAGCCTTGCTCTTGGTCAGACTACCATTTGGATTAATAGCAACATTACACAGTAGAATTGGACACCCTTTGTTGAGGGCCTTAAAGTAGCTGATAAAGAGTTGTATGGTGGCAATGAAAACTACCTTAGAGTTTGGGTAGAAGGGGGCATAGCTAGTAAACATGTGCCAGTCTTTCCCAGTGTGTGTGTGTGTGTGTGTGTGTGTGTGTGTGTGTGTGTGTGTGTGTGTGTGTGTGTGTGTGTGTGTGTGTGTGTGCGTGTGTCTATATAAATCAAATCTGAAGGAGTGTGTGTGTGTCAGTTACTTGGGCAGGGACATGAAGCACAGGTTGGACAGAGAGGGTACTGGAGAGCTTGGTTTGTCCACTCAGCTGAGATCTCAACCCTATAGCTGTGCCAGTGGGGAGTCTTATTCAGGATCTGGAGAAAGATGGAGAAACCAGGTTCCCTACTGTTACCAGTGGTGAGAATTGAGGCTCCTTGATTATGGGGCCAGTGTTGGGGTCTCACAATACCAACAAATTTGCAGGGGATTTTAAGAGTAATTTAAGAAATATAACAGGTAGGAAAAATAAAGATATACAAAAGTGTAGGCAGATGATAAATGCAAGAAATGTACACAGCTGACAAAACACATTTTTAAATACAGGAGAGGATAGAAACAGACTATATATTTTTGGAAGTTTTGGAAGAATAAAAGGCAGAAAAGTATGAGCTTTTATTTATTTATTTTTTTTTACATATCACTGTGTTATTATGATACAGAATATAAACATGGATAGATACAAACCAGACAAAAAAGGAAGTAAAATACTTATAGGTGAAGTTACTAAAGAGCTGTTTTTCAAAAAAGAGGAAACATTATGGCAGGTTAATGTTTCACTGATGCATTTTTATATTTCTCTTGGGAAATGATGGATTTATTTTAGGATAAAGTAAAAAAAAGCAATATATATGTTTGGAGCATGTTTATTAGAAAAGAGGAAAAAGCAAATATCAGATTTTGGTTGAAGAAAGTATTGGTAAAAGTGAAAATGGACAAATGAAAAAGAAAGAAAGAAAGACAGACAACAAAAACATACAAGTAAGCGTATAAGCAAAAGTATATATTTCAGGGTAAAAGTAAGGAAAATTATTCTTGAATATTGAAATGGTAGATAAACATATGCTGAAAATACTTGGAAAAATATTGATTTGGGGGAATTTGATTAAATATTAAATGGACTAAAGAGGATGAGTTAATCTGATCTAGACGTATTAGGATATGAATTTTATAAAGTAATGGATGAAAGGTAAAAAAATATATAATTCTTAATGTAATGAATGAGTGGCTTGAAAAAGAAACTGATGTGTTTGTGACTGGCATATATTTATTTTGTAAAAGAAAACATGAAATAATATAAAAACTGGAGACTGTTAACTCTAAATAATATTGATTATAAATTTTTCAAGATTATTTTACAGATAAGTATGGGAAATGTTATAAAAGTTAGCTGAAGGAAGTTATGGGACTGAAAGCAGATGTACTAAATATCTAATATGTTGTAAAAGATATTGTATAAGAAGTAATATCAGGTTGATAATTTGTGATGGTGGAAAAATGTGGTAGTGTAAGGCATGATATACTGGTTGAAATTTTGGAACAATATGGACTAAGTGGAATTTTTAAAGAATTATAAGCTGGATGTATAGCAATTCATGCTTTTAAGCAGTTATCAATGTATGGGTAAGTAAAGAAATTTAAGTCCAAAAGGGTATAAGGCAATAGTGCCCATCAAGTGGGACACCTTTTGTCTTAGTTACAAATGCCATAACTATAAAAACTAGAGAGAGTTAAGGAAGGGGTGCATTTTTTCAAGGTGTATCAGAAACTCCTATTTGTTTGGTTTATGCTGATGATTTGGCAGTGATAGCAAATGGCAAAGTTTGAAGTAAAAAGCTGTTATTGAGATAGGGAAGTGTATGAATTTAGTTGGTTTAAAAATGAACAAAAGTAAATGCAAAGACTTTGGGGAAAGTATAAAAAAAGCAGAAATTTATTTTTTTCAATAACAGTTTAATTTATTGGGTATAAAAAAATTGGCAGTGGAAATATGATAGTGAATAAATCAATCGCAGTATTTGAAGACTTTAGGGCTATAATAGATGTATGGAAAATATTTTGTTTGTCTTTTTTTAATATTTTATATATGATTATACTTTAGGTGAAGCAGGATATTTGGGAAATGATCATTATTCCCTATGCAGCTAGAAAAAGACTTGCTTGAACCTACTTTTACTTTTTTGTGGGGTACAAAATTAAACCCTATTAAAAGGATAGTGGATATTTTAAATACAGGAGGTAGGATTACGTTTGAAAAATCCACTAGTTTTTTTGTAGCATATTTATATTTGTACTGGGTCTTGATGAAAATGTATGATCTATAGATTGATTGTGTTGCAATGAATCATGTAAGAAAAGTATAAAGATCTACAGGAATATCCAAAAAAGGATATCAGTGATGATGAGAGAGTACTGTGAAATGATAAAGAGGTAAAAATTAAGATGAGGCAAGAATAAAAAATGAGAATGGAATGGTACAAAGATATTATGTTAAAAAATTACTATGTTAAAGTATGGAGTAAAAACAGTGAGGGCACACAAGGCAATAAAAGAAAGACAAGAAGGATTTGATGATGTATTAGAGAAGAAAAACTTTTTGTGGAGGGTTATGACAGAAAAGTTGCCTGTTAAGGTAGATGTGAGATATATAAAAAAATGGAAGATAGAAAATGTCATATTTGTAAAGTAGAAGAAACAACAGATTCTGCGAAAATTTCACCCCTCTGCCCCCCCATCAGTAAGTCAGGACATTCCCAGTACCTGCACCCTTCCCCTTATATCTGGGAATCAGGTCATCACTGCTCTCTCAAAGGCAAAAAATACAGCCTCAGTAGGACCCGATAACATCCCAGGCTGCATCCTACATGAACTCAAGCAGGAACTTGCAGCACCATTAGGCACCCTATTCAACCAAA
The DNA here is from genome assembly GCF_019279795.1 of Protopterus annectens. Lineage (NCBI taxonomy): Eukaryota > Metazoa > Chordata > Ceratodontiformes > Protopteridae > Protopterus > Protopterus annectens. The sequence goes on along the minus strand of NC_056726.1, from coordinate 424,231,225 downwards.
GCCTGAGTACTGGCTTTATTCCAGCTGAGTGGAGGACAGCCACTGTCATCCCTTTACACAAAGGTGGAGCATCCACCGATCCAGGAAATTATAGACCAATCAGCCTAACTAGCCTGATGTGTAAGGCCATGGAATAGATTATCATGGACCTCAGTAACAAGGACATTGGCAACCTCCAATCACTAGATCCCACACATTTTGGCTTCATCAAAGGGAGGTCATGTCTGTTAAATATGGTCAACTTTTTTGAGACAGTCACCAAAGCCATGGACAAGGGGAAGACAGTGCACACTGCCTACCATGACCTGGCCAAAGCCTTCAACACTATTCCCTAATCAGGCATAATAGATAAACTCTCTCAACTAGGAATCAATCTGTATGTTACTAGATGGGTAGCTAACTGGCTCACTGATAGAACCCACCTGGTCAAAATAGGGGAAGCCACCTCAAGCAGTAGACCTGTATTGAGTGGCGTACCCCAGGGTTCAGTCTTGGGGGCTCTGTTATTTGGGATATACTTTTCTGAGGTGCAGGACAAAACCAGTGGGCTATGGCTGACCAAGTTTGCAGACAACTGCAAGCTGGATGCTGTCATCAATTCCCCTAGTGAAGTGGACATCCTCCAAGAGGGTCTCACCCAAACAAATGACTGGTGCCAGAAGCATGGCCTCAAGCTGAATACAAAAAAATGCATCATCATCCCCTTTGGGAAAAGTGATGTCCCCAAACATTATCACATTAATAACAACATCCTAAGCATGAAGTCAGTCGTGAGGGATTTGGGCACCCAGATTGATAGAAACCTGACTTTTGACCACCATGTTGCTTCTACTGTATGGAGAGCTTTCTACATGGCCCACCTCATAAGTAAGGTATTTCATCCAGGGACAGGGAGGTCATAACATCCCTGTATTGTTCCCTTATAAGGCCCATTATTGAGTATAGTGCCTCATTCGGCATGTACCTTGCAAAGTACATGCAGCAGCTGGATTAACCACAAAGATTCCTCACCAGGAGAATCCAGAGCCTCAAAAAATCTTCCCTACACAGATAGACTAAAAGCCCTATCCCTCTACTCTGTTTCATACAGACTCCTCAGAGGTGACCTCTGTCTGGCATATAAGGCAACCTCAGACCCCACCTTGATGGGACTGTTGCATATCCGCAAGTCAAGCTCCACTCGAGTAACCTGCACACGCGACCTCAACCTGGTCCGTGACATCAATAGGACTTGTTGGCAGGGCAGATTTGTGTCCCAGAGGCTCCCCATCTGTGGAATAGACTCCCTCTCCATGTGAAGTAGAGTACCTCTTTACCCCTTTTTAAGCGCAATCTGGATAACTGGATGGGAAATAGAAAATACATCCCTGGGACTCCACCCATGTCCCTGCTGGACAAGGGCATTGGGTGCTGATTTGTCTATACATGGCCTAAACTCTTGGCTAGGCTTATAAGGACCTCAGGGCCAATAGCCTAGTAACTTCCTATGATCCTATAAACAATGGATTACTTTTATGCAATGTATAAAAATGAAGACATTATAGGGGTTATGTAAAAAGGCATTTAAAGATGAAATGTTTATATGATAATGTAGAAAAGAGAATATTAATTTTATGATAAATTGTTTGTTAGTATTGTATGAATACCATGGGGCATGAGAGACCAAGAATCTTTATATAATCAAATGTGGGACCGAAGATGCATCATGAATAAAAATTAAAAAAATGTTACATAATAATAAGGGGTGGGAAGTATGAAGTGTAGTGTTTGTATGAGAATATTAGGATTCTGTAAATCTGATTTTTTTATGTGATATAATGTTGTACAGTTTTCACATTATTAGGCATGTATACAAATAAATAAAACCCATAATCTTTTCAATAAGTACCATGGAATCTTTTACATACACCTGAGCTGCCACCAACTCAAGCAGATGGGACCTTGGTTTAGCATCTCATCTGAAGAATGGCACATTTACTCAAAACATTAATTTCATTGGGTGTGAGAGTATACCACAAAACAGTCAGGATATTTATTTATAAAAAGTGATATTTACAGTTATTTTAAATATTATGACAAAAATAATTTGAAGAAGTTATCCTAATTTATCCTTTGTTGACCAGATTACTCTCACTAGGCTAGTAGTCTTTTCACAGGAGACCGGAGGTTGCATTTATACTACTGGGGAAATTTGGCCAGAGCATCAGGAAACTTCTCTTACTCTTTTTTGATTTGCGCCATGGGATCTTTTATATCCACCTGAGTTACCACCAACTCAAGCAGATGGGGTCTCAGTTTAACATCTCATCCAAAGAAGGGCATACTCAGGAGAGCAGCAACTCCCCCCCCCCCCCCCGTGCTGCACTTCAGTGTCAACAATCGCTCTACCTGGCTGTCTAGTGTAGGAACATAACCCACAGCCTTCTGCAAAAAAGGTAAGTGTGCTACTTGTTGCACAGTATTCAAGATACAGTCATTTTAAGCTATTAACATATAGTACAAAATAAAAGGCTGTTTATCCAAAGGTTTAGTCCTCAAATGTTTGTAAGAAAATCTAAAACTACTGCTGAGATAAAGCCATTTATCAGGTGGGATAAAATGACCTTTAGAAATGAAGAAACTGCAACATTTCCAAAACATTCACTTTAGAACATGTCTATTTATGATAACCAAAACAATATATAAAACATAAGAATGTACTGTATCATTAAATAAAAAATAAAACAGTACACATCTCTGTGTAAAAGTAAAGCTTTCAATATTTTAAGTGTTGTGGAATAAAATTGCATATTTTTTTTCTTTAAAATTCGAGATGTCACCACTCCATTAGCTCTGAAGTTAGAAGCACAATCAAGGGACACTTTATAGCTGACAGTGTGACTAGCATCCTCATACAATTTTCTGAGAATGTCAAAACATTTAACAGATAAAGCATTTCATACATGTGTAGCAAAAAACTGCCAGTAGTAGGCATCAAATTTCAGCAGTAAAGAGGTTAAAGTAATGCATACTTTCCAGTGATGTCCTTCCCATCTCTCATACTGTCTAATGTAGTACTTACGTTCAGGGACATCCTATCTCCACTATTTAGTACAATGCTCACATTCCTGAAGAATCTCCTCCCACCTTCCATAAAGTACAAATGTGTACACTTACCATAAATGTAGATGTTCGAGTGTATTCACTGTTGCAGTCATTACATTTGGGGGTAATTTGCTGGCAGGTTGCCTTCAGTCGGCCTGATTAACAAAGTCTTGGGTCCTGCTTCAGTTGCTGTCCCTTCTTCCATGACGTCAGGTCATCAGGGGGTATAAAACATGCAGCCAACACCATTACTCCAGTTTTTCTTGCCCCAGATGTCAGGTGCCCCCCTAATGGGGAGCAAATAAACACGAAAACACAAAGGTATACCTCCAACCAAAAGCAAATACACCAAAAAGGATTTTAAGCATAGTAAAGGAAAGGAGAGGTACAGTCAGAAAAACTAGAGGGATGGAGGGTAACCAGGACTGCAACAGTGAATACACTCAAACATCTACATTTATGGTAAGTGTACACAACTGTACTATGTTCTTCGTGTTTCACTGTTGCAGTCATTACATTTGGGTAGATTCCCAAAGCTATGGTTGGGAGGAGGAGTTTTTACAGCATTAGGGCCAGCTATAAGGCCCTGCAAGACAGCAGTGGCAAAGCCAGCTTTGGATTTAGAGAAAATTGGTAAATGATAGTGCTTGGTGAAAGTATGTACAGAACTCCAGGTAGCAGCTTCTAGGATATCCCTGGTAGGAACACCTCTGAGAAAGGCTGCAGAAGTAGATGCAGCCCTGGTGGCGTGAGATCTGATCCCCTGGGGGATAGGTTTTCCATGGTTCTTATAGCAGAAATGAATGCAATGGCTTATCCATTTAGAAATGGTTTGTTTTGAAATAGCCTTCCCCTCTGCCCCTGCAGCAAATGCTACCAGCAATTGTTCAAATTTTCTTCAAGATTTAGTCCTGTCCAAGTAGAATCTTAGTTGTCTGTGCACATCCAAGGAATGCAGAATCCATTCCCCTTTGTTCTGTGGATTGGGGAAGAAGGTTGGCAAATGAATGGACTGATTAAGAGCCACACTGGAAACCACCTTGGGCATGAAGGATGGATTGGTCCTGAGAGATACCCTGTCCGCATGAAAGATGATGAAAGGCTCCACTGCCATAAGGGCCTGTAATTTAGATATCCTTCTAGCTGAAGTGATTGTAAAAGGAAGGCTGTTTTCTAAGAAAGAAATTTTAAGTCTGCAGTAGCAGCTGGCTCGAAAGGAGGTAGAGTGAGTTTCTCCAAAGCAAAGTTAAGATCCCAGGCAGGGGTAGGAGCTCTCCTGTGTGGTCTCAAGTTTTTTGCCCCTCTGAGATACTGCTTGAGCAAAGGATGAGAGAAGAGGGGTGGTTCTGTGTTATAGTGAGCTGAAATAGCTGAGGCATGGATTTTAATGGAGGAAAAAGACAGGGCCTTGTGAAGCATCTCAGTTAAGTATTGCAAAATCTGAGGTAAATTGGGTGCTGCTGTGCTCATCCCTAAAGATTGGTTCCATGCACAGAATCTTTTCCATTTGTTAGCATAAGATTTTCGAGTACTAGGTCTCCTCGCCTCCAAGATGACATCCATCAAAGGTTTGCTGAGGGATGATAAGGGTGAATTTAAGTGATTAGCCAGACTGCGAGGTTCAATGTTGGAAGCTGAGGATGCAGAATTTGGTTCTCCTGCTGAAACAGCAGGGAAGGGGTCTGAGGCAGGTGCCATGGAGATATTTGCGACACACTGCGCAGGAGGGGGTACCAGTGTTGGTGCGGCCAGTCTGGAGCAATAAAATCATCCTTGGTTTGTCCTGTTTGACTTTTAGTAGAACTTTGGAGAGCAGAGGCGGAGGGAGAAAGGCGTAGACTGATAGGTTTTCCAGCTAAAGGACAGAGCATCCACTTTCCAGGCTTGTTTGTGGGGAGTCCTTGTGCAAAACTTGTCCAACTGGTAGTTCTGCAGGGAGGCAAATAGATCTATGTCTCGGCTCCATTTGCTTGTCAACATGTTGAAAATCCGTGGTTCCAGTTTCCACTCGTGTGGGTCCATGAGGTTTCTGCTTAGTCCGTCTGTCAGTGTATTCAATTTTCCTGGCAGGAATTGAGCTTGTAGATGCACTTGGTAGCTCAAGGCTGTGTTCCACAATGCCATGGCTAGTCTGCAGAGGGGGTAGGAATGTGTACCCCCCTGCTTGTTTATATATCACATAACCATGGTGTTCTCCATCTTTACCATTAGTTGTCCTGGAAGAATGTAGTCCTTGAAGGCTGTCAGAGCATTCTGTACAGCTAACATTTCTTTTTGATTGATATGTAGGTGCATTTGATTTGGGTTCCATTTGCCCTGAATGCACTTCCCTGCCAGGTGAGCCCCCCATGCATAGTCTGATGCATCTGTAGTTAAGGTTTGGGTGGCAGGGGGTAGTGTGAATGTTAGTCCCTTGTTTTGGTGGCAGGCTTCTGCCCATCATAGGAACTTTAGGCATAGGCACGGTATGATAGGAATCATTGTTTCCAGGCTGTGACAATGTTGAATCCATAGACCTTTTAGATACCACTGTAGTTTCCTCATATGTAGCCTTGCATATGGAATTAAAGGAATGCAGGAGGCCATGAACCCCAAGGATTGAAGTATTTGTCTTGCAGATAGCAGGGTTTTTGTGGCCACTTGTTTGAAGTAAGTTACCAAATGAATTTGCTTCTCTGACATGAGGAAAGCCATCTGGGCAGTTGTATTCAAGCTTGCACGCAGGAATGTAATCTGTTGACAAGGTACCAGTTGTAATTTCTTTTCATTTATGGTGTATCCCAGACAAGTTAGAACCTTTTTTACAAATGCCACATGATTTAGAAGTATGCCCTGGTTTTCTACCTGAATTAGACAATTGTCCAGGTATGCGTATATTTGAATATTTCTTTGCCTGCAAAATGCAATAACTGGAGCCAGGCACTTTGTGAATACCCTTGGCACAGTAGACAAGCCAAAGGGCAGTGCAGAGAACTGATAATGCAAGTAGCCTGCTTTGAAGCGTAGGTATCTTCTGCAAGATTCCCTGATTGGGATGTGCAGGTATGCTTCTTTTAAATCCAGAGTTGCCAACCAGGCGTTTTTGCCTAGCATAGGAAGTAACTGGTGAAGAGTCAGCATCTTGAATTTTGGAATCTCCAGAAAGGTGTTTAGAGTAGACAGGTCCAGGATTGGACGCCATGATTTGTCCTTTCTGGGTACCACAAAAAGCCTGAAATAGAAACTTTGTCCCTTTTCCTCTTCTGGTACCAGTTGAATAGCCCCCATGCTTAAGAGGGAAAGTACCTGTTTTTGAGCCTCTGCCCACTGATTTTGGGGCAGGTCTGGCCACCCGTTTGGTGTTGGCAATGTGTGGAAATGAAATCTGTATCCCTGGGACACTGTATTTAAAACACATTTGTCCTGGGTTATGAGTTCCCAGTTCTTTGCATGAAGAGCAATCTTTCCCCCCAAAGGGGCGGTTAAAAGATAAGTGCTTGGTAATTCTAAAAGGAAGTCATTGAGACTGTTTACTATAGGGGGTGTCTTGTTATTTCCAGATTTGGAAGTGGAGGGCTTCCCACTGCTTAGTTCTGAGAGTCCCCTGGAACTGAAACCTGGGGGTTTTGCTGTGTCTGGGTTTGGCTTGAGAGAATCTGGAAGGGGTTGGAAAGGACCAATTCTTAGTAGGCCAGTGCCTACTAAATCTTGGAGGTTGCACTTGTAAGAAATCTTTAACAGTTTGCATAGATTTAGCTTTATCTTCCATCTTGTTTAGAACTTCTTCAGCCTTATTGCCAAACAGGCAGTCCTGATTTAAAGGAGCATCCAGCAATTTAGCTTTAACATGATCAGGCAAAGATTGCTCCTTAAGCCAAGCATGCCTTCTAAGCACAGATCCAGTAACAACAGCCCTGAGGAGGCCTCTAAAGAATCAAAACCACATTGCAAAGTATGTTTTCCAACTTGTTCAGCAGAATACATTAAATCCTGTAAATCTTTGTTTTCCACACAGTCAGGAATCAACATCATTTTCTGTTTAAGCAGTCCAATAATATGCTATTGATATTTTAACATATGAAATTGTCAGTTTAAAGCTCTGATTGCCAAGGTTGCAGAAGTATAAACCTTTTTACCCCATCTATCCAGTGCCCTGGAGTCTCTATCAGAAGGGGTAGGATTTTTAGCAGTAGAAGCCTTAATGCCCTTGGGTCCCTGAGAAATGGTTTCTAGATCTGCAACAGGATTTTTGAAAAGGAACTTGTGGGACTCAGGAACCCTATAGTATCTGTCAGATTTACTAGGAGCCGGAGGCAGGGAATCAGGGGCCAAACTGGATTCCGAGAACACATCATCAACAATGTCTGGTACAGGAGGTATAGCCAAAGGCCTATGCTGAGGTAGAAAAAGGAAATCCCTAAGCCTCTTTTTTGAATCAGAAAATTCCTGGCTTTCCCAGTGGAAATGCTCCCTTAAAGTATGTAGTTTCCCCAAAAGAAAAAATCCTCAGGCGGGGAAGCAGAGGGAATGGAATCCTCTGCATCAAAATCCTCATAAGTAGGTATGGACAAATCCAGGTCATTAGAAGAGTCAGAAGAAACAGAATCCTGATCAGAAGATTCATAATCAAGCTCAGCCCTAGGCCTCTTAGAGGGGGGGGGGGGTTGACTACCCCTTTTTAGAGTAATTAGATCTTCAGCCATTTTTATCATTTGTTTTTTAGGCATAGCGGCCTGGGCGTCAGTTTTTTTAGACATGGATCGAGATTTAGGCCTTAGTAATGAAGGCGGTGTCGATTTAATATGCATGTCTTTAGGCCTGAATACACCTGCAGAAGCCGGTGCCTGCACAGCGGCTCCGGACCCATCCAAGGTAGAGACATCCGTGGGTTCCGTAGGTTAAGCATCTCGCGGCATACCGGACTCCAAATGGGTCTCAGTAGAGGCCTGCAAATCACAAGTAGTGGGTATCAGGGGCTGCGAAAGCACCTCACTGAGTACCGGCGAACTGGCAACTGGCTTAGGAGAAGCTTCATCAGCAGTTTTGGACCTCGGCGGCCTGTGTCTGTCTTTTATCTTTGCATTTTTTCGGAATCCCGGAAGTCAGATGGCTAACCGACAACATTTCTGTGTAATTAAACCAAGAAACGAAATATTTAGAGGCAAAAATGTACTGATGATGGATAGTGCACTGATTAAATAAAGCACAAAATCGACAGCAAGGTACTTCGTGGTCAGGCCCTAGGCAAGGAATACAGTACGAATTAAAATCTTTATGAGGTATTTGCTTTCCATAAGTAATGCAATTATTAACTTTTACTGACATCGGTAAGGAGCACGAAAAAGTTTCCCCAACGGGGTACTTAGCTTTAAGTTGAAGACTTCAGTTCTGAAACTCGAAAATGAAACTTTCAGGAGTCAGCCGACCAGCACTTGCGAACTGCTTCTTCTTCAGGCACCGCACAGCAAGAAAGACTTATGTAATGGTGTCGGCTGTATGTTTTATACCCCTGACGACCTGACGTCATGGAAGAAGGGACAGCAGCCGACACAGGACCCATGACTTTGTTAATCAGGCTGACTTGAGGGCAACCTGCCAGCAGATTACCCCCAAATGTAATGACTGCAACAGTGAAACATGAAGAACATCAGAGGAGATGTGCTGAAGAACCCTCCTCCTATTTCCTATCACTCTGCTAATATCACTATTTTGAAGTAATCTGGTACTCAATTCCCTCAGATATTCAGAGATTTTAATGGAAAAGCAGCAACTGGCCTTATAGTGGGAATTTTTCAAGTTCAACAATCTGTACTGCTTTTGCTGTTTGACAAAAGTGCTGCAGTCAATGCCTGTAGTATGCCTCAGACAATTTCCTTCAGAACTTTATAGACATGATATAATAATGTGGTGTGTTAAAAGTTGCTCTTAATAACCTAAGTGTTTGCAGAGATAACAGGAATTATTTGGACATCCTTTTTCTACATTGCATGGATTTAGCTTGTCTCTTCTTATGTTTTGTAACTCTATGAGGTGGCTATTTCAATCACTAATTTAATTTTATTCTTACTACAATATTTTTTTGCAATCCCATCTTTCTGTTTCAGTTGGGGTTGCACACAAAGATGATAGCATGACTCCCTTAGGCGCCCCTCTCTTCCCAACATCACATATCTATGTCACATTATTCCAGATTAACCTTCCTGGGTCAGGATCACCAACCATCCCCTAGGCCTGTGAGTATAGCAGAGGGAGACAGCAAACTGGAGAATTGTCACTGCTGTACACTGTGGCTAGCTTCATGGGAAATCTTATGGGGAGACCTGCATACTGATTCTCTTTTTTGTAAAGACCACTACACGCTACTATGTGCTGTCTAAGCGTGTCCCTGCCCCAGCATCTTAAATGGCAGTGCTATCCAAGAACTACCACCTTACTTAGCCTTGTAAAAATTCATAATCTGGTAACAACCAAGGTCACAAGAAAGTCTGTTTTTTTTTTTTTTTGCAGCATGTCCCTATCCCTCCACCAAACAGAGGCAAGAAGACAAAACTTCATCATTTGTTTCTTCTTCTCCCCAGTTTCAGTAGATGTCCAAGCCACTAATTAAACTCTGGTGACATGGATCACAATCAGGACACTGTCCCTCTGTGCCATTGGAGCTTCTAACTACAATGTTTTTTTCTCAACTCTCATTTCCTTGCCATTGATATAACACAATCATATATGATCATTATGCATTCGTATTTCATTGTGGTTCATGGTTTTAGTGCTTCTCGATTTCTGCATTGTAACATATGCAAGTTCAGCTAAACATAATTTGATTTTCTTCCCCATTTTATTTCTCCATGTTTATGTGTTCTTTATGACATCATAAGAAATTCATCTTAAACTTATGAATGGGTGTAAGTACAGCTCAAACATTTGGCAGGACTTATGTCTCTATTCTTGCTCTGAATTGATTTTTTTCTCCTGGTATGTCATAACATTTTAAGATTTTTATTCCTCTCAGCAAACTGTATTTATCAGGGGCAATAAGTCAATAATTCTCTCTGTCTTTACCTTTCTTCTTCAACTACTACATGTTTTCTCACATTTAATTTAACAGCTGTCATCTGGTGATGCCTCAGTGCTTGATGCCTCTCCTACCTGCTCTCATCTGTACCCATGACCTATCCCAACTGCTTTTACTGCTGTTCACATGGTACTACCTGCATGGCTGTCATTTTTAGGCTCACAGGTAAGTTCATTCACAGCTAGCAGCAGTGGAATGTCACAAGCATTCTTAGATTCCTGTGCATTTTCTGAAAATCAAGAACATAAACCAAACAAATGTAAAACTCTTATAAACAATAAATGCTAATGAAAAGGTACAACCAGTGATGTGCTCAGCAAACTGTCTGCTTTACAAAGACAGAATTCAGTGCATTCACAGCTGTGATATATTATAATGCAGAAGACTCCACAATAATATTTATTTAAATTTTCACAAACAAATTTTTATGTTGTGGAAACTGTATAGCCTAGGAATCTATTGCCAGCAGTACTTTTATTCAGAAGACTTTTTTTACATGATGGCAAGAAATTCATAACTATTTATTGAAACATTTACAGAAATTTGAAAAGTTATGCATATTTGCACTGCTAACAATATAAACAACACTCAGTATATCAAGCTGCACAACTTTCAGTGAAGCATCAATAACAATTTTCTCATCTGTTAAGCTGTAATTTATAGGTCAGATGGTTTTGCAAATATTTAAGAATGTGTGAGAAAACTGTGTACCTTCATAAATCCTAGCAAATAAATAGCAATATCACTAATGTAGTGCATTATACATGGACAGAAGCAGTATGTTTCCTGTCTACCACAACTTTTCACATTCTGTTCTTCAACGTCATGTAGTTCACTCAGTAATGAAAATGTGAATGTGAATATGAACAAGTGACAAACAATTTTTAACATCTCCAGTGGAGTGCATGCTACACAATTTTAGTCTCATTTTTGTTTCTTATATCTTGCTCTTTTATACAGTGCTTATTATTAGTTGACAAGTCACTTGCTAAGGGAGGCTAACCCAAAAAAATCCTGATGCTGTACAGACCTATGGTTCTTAAAAGGAAGTACACAAAAAGGCACTGTCTGTGTCAAGTTAAATGTTGTTGTTGTGTCTTTCGGCTTTCCCGGTTAGGGGTCGCCACAGCGGAACTCCGGTCCGCTAATGATTGGAAGTAGATTTTTACATGCCGAGTTGCCGGCCCTACCGCACAACCTTCAACGAAGGTATGCCCATTCAAGCATGTCTCCACACAGAAGACGCTCTAGCTGAGAATCGAACAGGACAACGTCTTACAGTGAGGCGACAACGCTACCGCAGCACCACCACCACCGCAGTATTCTGTGTCGAGTTAAATATGCTTGCAAATTATTTGTTCATCATTTAACCTGGACCACTGTAAATATTTGGGTGTCCCTCTTCCACACTGTCTCCTGGTTGCTTTTATGCCTTTTAGTATGCAGGATACAGCAGTCACTGGATGTGCTTTTTCAGTAATTAACTCTACTTGTATCCATTTTTCTTCAACTATGGTATTTACTAGTTTCTTAACACATGGGGTTGGGTGGCACAACATAATCAAAACTTTATTTTCAGTTATGCTTTTTTAGTTCTTATTTCCAATGTTTCTAAACTACTTACATATTGCACTGTTTGCAGTTCCTAGTGTATCAGCCTTGCCACATTAATGTGGCTGAAATGTCTGCCTTTTTAATTTGTACAAAAGATTTGCATTTTTTTAGTAAGACAGGAATGGACAACCACTCCTATGTCAGGGTACAATTAAAGTTCATGAAATCAGTATTGCTTCAGTCTCTGATGTTTGCCAGAAGTACAATGTACCCAAATCTGCCTCCTTCTATAGTTTCTACAGAGTTCCCTGTAGCTGTAACATATTTAAGTAAGGTGGAAATTATTTTTATTAATTCATTTGCCTCTTCTACTACTGCAACTATCTGGTTTTTCCTTTTACGTCCTGATATTTTATATCAGTACACAGGACACTGGAGTGAATATATCAAAAAATAATACTGATTTTATTATTTTTTTCCCTTTAACTGTGCTTGGTTTTCTTGCTTCTAGTTTCTTAACCTTTGATACTGAATAATCCTATGTGATCATTACGTTTTCATTTTCAGTAATTTGTGGATCATTTTTCTAATGCTTCTCAGTTACTTGTGTATTATAATGTTTGCAAAATCCTCAGTGTAAAACCTTACCAACTGTTGTATCTCTCAGTAAATGGACCCTCAGCCATAAGTATACCACAACCAGCAACCAGATGGACAACAGTTTCTAGTTCTATACTGCAGAAACTACAATTTGTCTGTATCTCCCCCTTTTCTATATTTTTATGAACCTGCACATATGTACTTCACGACCTTGAGATGCCATTTTTAGCTTTCATCTACTAGTTTAAATTTACCTCTCCTTAGCCATTCATGCGTCAAACCATGATCAACTTATGGTTTTACAGGAATTGTTTTTACTTGCCAATGTAACTGCAGGTTTTTCAATTTTCTTTCCTTTTGTCTCACATGCTGGTCTGATATACTCTCCATTTTCTCTTTTGCAACACATACCACATTCATAGACTTTCTGACTAAGGTGGACACATGATTACACATTTTTATATGCACATGTAGCCAGCTCATATACAGGGATATCTGCCTTGTGCAGGTATAGCAATGTTTTATCATGTTATCCTGCTGTGCAAAACCCTTTTTACATTACACATTTGTATGGTTTCTGCTCAGTGGGGATATCCTGATGCCTTTAAATAACAATATTAAGAGCAAAGTATATTTCAAGAGGGGAAATTGTAGTACCATGGGAGTGGTGTATTTGGCTCTGTGTAACACGTGGACAATTCTATGTGGGGAAAAAATGAACGTATGTTGAAAAATAGGATATATGAACATTTAAATGATATAAGAAACAAAAAAAACAACCAATGCCCTCTATAAACATGCATTTTGTACAGATTTTGAAAAGTTTGTGTTTGGAATTTTAGACATTGTTAAGATCAATCCAAGAGGGGATGATTGGAAAAATCTATTAAAAAAGAAGGAGACCCAGTGGCAGCTAAAATTAGCGGCTATGCTACCACCAGGCTTGAACGACAGTGTGTCCATAACTCCCGTGTTGTTGGAAAGAGCCAACAGGCTATAAAGTATATTTGTGTATATTTTAAGATTTTTTAAGACAATATAATTGTTTATTATTTTTATTGTTCATGAATAGCAAAACTTAATTTAACAATTCAATGGTATTAGTTCATTGAATGGGAAAAGTTTAAACTAATTTTAAATAGGTAGTGTTTTGTTCCTTTAATATGACTGAAAGATTTGTGATGTCATTGGTCTTATTCTATATTTAAACGGGGTAATTAATGTGTTTTGTATTCTGAAGAAGTCTCTCTTAGTGAGATGAAAGCGCTTAATTACATTTTTAAAAAATGTTTCTATATTGTTTACTCCAGTGTATCGGATATACTATATATTTGTTTGGTTTCAATTTATATCCTGATGCCTTACCACATCTTCCTTCTGTGTAAAACTCTTGTCATAAGTAGAACATGTAAATGGTTTGTGCCTTTTTAATTTCACTCAAGACGTTTGCTTTTGGGTTTCTAATACCATGACAGGAATAGACCCCATTCCTAAGTCAAAGTATGACTAAATTTCATGAAATTAGTATTGTTTCAATCTTTGATGTTAGCCAAAAGTGCTCTTTGCAGTACCCGCAATGTGCCCAGAATCGATGCCTTCTGGCAGTTCATATGGAATTACTCTGTAACATATCTAAATACCACTGTAAATTTGTTTTTTTATTAGATCCATTGCTCCTACTACAATTGGAACTGTCTGGGTATCCTTTTTTCACATTGCCCTCATTTCTGCCTGCAAATCCTGGTATTTTATGACTTTGTGTCTCTCTGAACTTAAGACACTGTAATCACTGAGTGTAGCAATTTCAATGATCAGTGCCACTTTTGTCTTTTCCTGGACTACTTATCTGGTTTTCTTGTATCTGTTTTCTGAACTGTTGGTAATGGGTGATCCCATGTGATATAAACTTCATAAATTCCTACAATGCTGTGTGCTCATGTTATCAGTGCTGCTCAGCTACTTCAATATTATAAGGTTTGCACAATCCTTAATGCAACAGTCTTGCCACATTATTAAGCTTTTCAGTATACAGGCCCTCTGCCATTAAAGATGCACATCTGTTTCTAGTTCTGTTTTACAGAACCTGCATTTGTCTGTTTCACCATGTTCAATGGACTTTGTGAAATACACATTCCACTATCCTGGCCACCAATATTAACCTTTTGTCTTTTGGTTCAAATTCACCTCTCCTTAACCATTTTTGTGTTAAATCCTGATCGACATGAAGTTGTTCCAGGAGTTTTCTGTACTTGCAACTATATTTATGCATTTTCCACATTTCTTGCCTTCTCGCCTGAGCCTTCAACTTATATTCTTTCTTTTGTTTTTTTGGCACATTTAGTTGCTACTTGATTTTTACCTACTTCTGGTTAGCTTTACATTCAAACTTGACACAGATATGCTTCCACTAAACTAAGCAGGGAAGTCATGTTAGACTTGTTCTTGTCGTGTTTTAAAACTTTCTCTATGTTTGGATCTTGTGAGATCAGGAAATATGTATGCAGCCCTACAACTGCAGATCTATACTATTTCAAGGTGGGCCATACCTTCTTTAGAACAGGGAATACACAATCTTGGTACACACCGATTTTTATTAATCATTTGATAAGCATGAAAGCATTTTTCTTGTTTTCCTGTCCAACTGATCCAGTACCTTTGGAGTCAGTCAATCACCCCAAAGCTGTATGTTAGAACATGAAGAGCAAATTGATTTATAGCTTGGACGTTGTTCCTACATGTCAGAGCTGTTTTCAGTATTAATTTTAGTCTTCAAAAATATTCCTTACTAAGTTTTATTCACATTTGTTCATGCTTTATTGTTGATCCTTCTTCATTTCCAAAATATGTACACACTCTCTCTTGCTCAAGTTCTTCTATATCACATTCTTGTCTGAGACTGATATTTTCTTGGTGCTGTAGCTTTACTGCTCTAAAGGTTGCTTTTGCACATTTATCAAGACTAAATGTCTTTCTTATATCATATGTACAAGTTTTGGCCACTTGCAGTTGTGCTTTCAGTTCCTTATCTGATGAACTATACAGTTTTAAATCATCCACAAAGAGAAGATGGGATGTCTTTACACTTTACTGTTTTCAGAGAGCCAACTTGCAGCCATGACATAATCTCTTAAGTAGCCGGCTTAATGGGTTAAAAGCAAGACCAAAGAGCAGTGGTGACAAAGCATCAATCTGGAATATCCCCATTTGAAATGTTATCCCTGGGATAATAATTTGTCCTATATCATGTTTAGCTACTAAGTGGTTTGACACTGTTTCATGGTCACTGTAATGTAATCAATCAATGCAGGGTGTGCCTTACACATTTGTAAGCCCTCTTTTAACTATGAATGTGGGATGCTCTTAAATGCTTTTTTGTAGTCTAGCCATGCCATACTTAGATTCTTCCCCTTTTTCAATTCTCCATTATGACTTTACTTAACAACAAATTATCCTTTGTTCCATATGACTTTCTTTTGTTCCCTTTCTAGTCTGTTACTATGATTGAGTTTTCCTCTAAATGAGTATAAACTCTTGTTTGCATCAATTCCAGTGTATAGGTTATACTTTGTTGGAAGTCAGTTCATTGGTCTACAGTTTTTAAGGATATCATGCAGGCTCACTGTTGAGAAGGAGTACTGTTTTTCTTGTTGTTAACCAGGTTGGTGTCTGTTCAGGTTGCACATATAAATATCATAGCTAAATCTTCATGTAAAGATGTTAATACTTTTAGCTAGAAGTTAGGTACTGCATCTAGTCCTGGGTTTTTCCATTTAGGAGCTTTTCTTATTTTGTTTGAATTTCTCTGGCTGTTACTTTGTCCCATTTCATATCCTATACATTTTAACTTCTTATTCTTTCTTTTACTTCTTCTATCCCTGCAGCATCTTTGTTATGTTTCACAGGATCCCCAAAGATATTTCTCCAAAATACATCTATTTCTTCTTTTTTGGGTAGTGTTTATATTCCTATGCCTTTTCCCTTGTTTCCCCAATTATCTATAAAACCTTTTTGGTCACTGATAAACTGCTTACTTTATATTCATTGTTTCTTTATATTTATCTGTATATCTTCTAAGGTTTTCTGCTGTGCTGATATTTTTAGTTTATTACTTGCAATAGTATACAATAGATCCTGGTCTGTTCTGATACTGCACATTGCTTTGATCTGTTCCCTCTTCTGTACTCTAACAATGACACTTCTTTTATTAATTGCTTTATAGTTTTCTCTGTTCAATACTTTCATGATTGCATTTAATTTCTTCCTATCCTTTCCCTTACTGCCCTGTGTTTTGTGGTAAAACTATCAGTTATTAATTTAGCTGTACAGTAATATATCCTATTTACCTCTATCACTTGAATTTCTATGAACAGTCTTGATTACTGTTTTCATTTGTTTTATCAAACTTCTAACATTTTGGGTCTTACTGACTTTCTGTAGCCGGTTTCTTTCATTGACCTTAATATGTCTATCCATCTCTATTAAATTAAGCAATTCTTCCCTTAGATTACTTTCTTCTAAACTAAAGGCACATTCTTTGTTCTCCACTTCCTGTGGGAATTCTACAGAAAGTTCCAGAAAATCTTCCTGTACCATAGTCTCTTCAATGTCACCCTGTGTCATCCTTTGCTCTTTTATATGGGAACTCACTGATCTATTGTTCCACAAAACTAACTGTGCTAGAATTATCATAGCTTCCTATCCCTTCTCTTGCTGCGCAACTCCAACTGAACTTTTGTACTGGTTACTACTGAAGGCTCCAAAGTATCTCCATATGTCAACTGATCAGGTGCTTCTTGCTTAACTGTTTTCTCCCTAATTTGGAGATTCATTATTCTACTGTGCTGTGACATTATCAGAGTTAGAGTTTATACACTAAAATCCTTCACTTTGCAGGTAACCTTAACTTCTTCATTACCAATCCTCTTTTCTACTTCCCCCTTATGTTTTCTTATTTTTTGTATTGTAAAATTCTCCATATCTGGACACCTTTGCCAGTATTTATCTTCAAATATCTTTAGTGCTGCTTTTTTGTATTGATTAGTTTTGCTTTCTCCTTTGCATAAATATTGCACCATATTAAATCTATTTTTCTTTCCCATGTTCATACTTCTTCTTCAGATATCTCCCACTCCTCATTTTCCTCCTTAATTGGGAGACTCATTGTCCCATCATGCTGTGACATAACATGTGTTAGACTTTCTACACTAAATCTTTCACTTTGCAGGTATGCCATAACTTCAGCTTCTATTTTTTTTAACTTCCACTTTACTAATCTTCTCTTCTACGTTCTCCTTTGTGATCTTATTTTCCATTATCTGGGTGCCTTTCCTTATATTTCTCATCAAATATTTCTGGAGTTGCTTTTTTGTATTAATTAATTTGGCTTTTTCCTTTGCATAAATATTACACCAGATCAGGTCTCTCTTTCTTTCCCATGTCTATATTTATTTTTTATACCTTTCAAAAATCTGTAGATTTTGTTCTTTATATTTTTTGCACTTCCTCAGTCGCTTCTTTTTCCAAACAGCCCAAGGTTTCTTGGGCTATAAAACGTTTTTCGTGAATCTGTTTTATTAATGAACACAAATTTGCATTTGAAGATTTTGACAGTTTTTCTTGTGCAAGTATTTTTCTTTCCACTATTTTTTCCCTAAATCATTTTGTACAACTTCTGTCTGGAAATTCTGTTTTTTTTTCCATAATAGTAACAATACATAACTTCTTCAATATCCTCAACTGTCCACTCTTTCATTTTTATGTCTCTTTATTGGCCTGTCAGGTTTTGTGATTTTTTTGTGAATTATAACTTCCATCTACAACAGTGGCCCATCCTCCCCCTGGGCCTGTCCTAGCCCCATTGTAGGAATGTTTCCATGCCTTGAGCATTCTAGACTGTCATTTTTTTTCTAGTCCTGGCACCAGTGCACCTACCAGGACTGGGCATTTTTTTTTTATCCTGGGACTTGTGCACCCAGCTGTTTTTTGTTTTTTAACCTACTTCTGTCCATGATATATGCTGTCTTGGTGAGATTTTGTAAAAAACAGGGTCCAACTTGTGAAGGTACTCATCAAGTCTTGAAGATGAATTCAGCTCCAGCAATACTACTCTCCTTTGCTTGCTGATTTTATCATCATTCTATTTGTGCCCTGTGTGGCTACACTGCTGATGTACTCTTAGCTTTCTCTTACTTATGAACCCCCTGCAACATATAATGCATTGGTAGGGTTTCTTGCCAGTTTAATTTTTCCAAGTCATTTGGGTTTCCTATCCCATGACAGGAATGGACCCCATTCCTAAGTCAAAGTATGATTAAAGTGCATGAAATTAGCATTATTTCAATTTTGATGTTAGCCAAAAGTGCTCTTCACAGCACCCGCAGCATGCCCAGAACTGACTCCTTCTGCCATGGAGTTACATGTATCAGTAGCATATCTAAATAAAATTCCTTTTTATGAAACCCATTGCTCCTACTACTAGTGTAAGTCTCCGGATATCCTTCTTCCACATTGCCCATGTTTCTACCTGCAAATCCTCATATTTTATGACTTTCAGTTCCCCTGTATATAAGACGTTGTAATCACTGGCTGTACAGCAATTTCAATGATCAATGCTATTTTTGTTTTCTTTACATGGAATACTATATCTGGTTTTCTTGTATCTATTTGTTTGAACTGTTGGTAATGAGTGATCCCATGTGATATCAACTTCATCACTCTCTATAATGCTTTGTGGCTCATGTTTCTAATGCTTTTCAGCTACTACAGTATTGTAATGTTTGCACAATTGCCAATGCAACAGTCTTGACACATTATTATGCCTTGCAGTATACAAGCCCTCTGCCACTAGGTACCACACCCAGCAACAAGATGTGCGACTGTTTCCAGTTCTCTTTTACAGAACCTGCATTTGTCCATTTCTCCCACGTTAAATGGACTTTTTAAACAAACATGTACATAGTCCTCTCTTCTGGGCTGCTAATACTGACTTTTCATCTTCTGGTTTAAATTCACTTATTTTTAACCATTCCTGTGTGAGATCCTAATCGACAAGAGGTTGTTCTATGTGTTTTCTGTACTTTCAACTATATTTATGCCTTTTCCACATTTCTTGCCTTCTCATCTGATCCTTCTCCTTATGTTCTTTCTTTTGTTTTTTTTTTGGCACATTCAGTTGCTGCCTGATTTTTGTCTACTTCTGGCTTGGTTTCCATTCCAGACTGACACCAATATGCTTCTGTTAAACTAAGCGAGGAAGTAATCTTAGATTTGTTTTCTGCATGTTTCAAAACTTTCATTATGTTTGGATCTGGTGAGGTCAGCAAATATATATGCAGTTCTACAACTGCAAATCTATACATATAATCGTTTCCAAGGAGGCCCATACCTCAGTCAGAATGAGGGACATATAATCTTGGTATATACTGATTTTTACATATCATTTGATAAGCAAAGCACTTTTCATTTTTCCAGTCCAATTGATCCAACACCTTTTAGGGCCAGTCATTCACTCCAAAGCTATAAGTTAGAACAGGAAAAGCAAATTGGTTTATAGTTTGGATTTGTTCCTAGATGTCAGGGTTGTTTTCAGTATTAATTCTAGTTTTCTAAAATATTCCTTACTGAGTTTTGTTTGTATTTGTTCATGTTTTATTGTCAAGCCTTTATCAGTTCCCAAATATTTGTACATTCCCTCCTGCTCAAGTTCCTTTATATCACATTCTTGTCCCAGGCGGATATTTTCTTGGTGCTGCAGCTTTCCTGCCTTAAGTATTGCATCTGCACATTTATCAAGACCAAATTACATTCTTATATCATCATCTGAAAAGGTTTTGACCACTTCTAGTTGTGTTTTCAGCTCCTTTTCTGAAGAACTATACAGTTTTAAATCATCCACAAAAAGAAGATGAGAGGTATTTACAGTTTGTTGTTGTCTGGGAGCCAAATTGTAACCATGACCTAATCTGTTAAGTAGATAGCTTAATGGGTTAAGGGCAAGACAAAAAAAAAAAAAAAAAAAAAAGCAGCAGTGACAAAGAGTCACCCTGGAATAACCTTCTTTGAATTTTTATCCTTTATAATGGCTTAGTTGCCACTGTTTCATGGTCACTGTAATGTAAACTGATCATTGTAGGTTGTATCTTATACATCTGTAAGCACTCCTTTATCCATAAGTGTGGGACGCTGTCAAATGTTTTTTTTTTTTTTTGTAATCTATGACATATTTAGATTCTTCCCCCTTTTTACAATTGTCCATTATGACTTTAATAAACAACAAATGATCCTTTGTTCCATATGACTTTCTTTTGTTACCCTTTTTTTCTATTGCCATGATTGAGTTTTCTTCTAAATTACTATAAACCCTGTTGGCATCAATTCCAATATATTGTTTATACATCATCGGAAGGCAAGTTATTGGTCTACAGTTTTTAGAATAGATTGCAGGTTCACTGTATTATTTTTCCTGTTGTTAACCAGGTTGGTATGTGTTCAGGGTGTGCATATAACTAGTTCTTACTCACGGCTAAATCTTCATGCAAAGATGTTAATACTTGTAGCCGGAATTTTGGTACTGCAGCTGGGCCTGGAGTTTTCCAGTTAAGAATTTTTTTCTTAATTATGTTTCAATTTCTCTGGCTGTCACTTCATCCTAGTTCATACCCTCTACATTTGAAATTCTTACTGTTTCTTTTACCTCTTTTATCTATTCAGCATTTTTATTATGTTCCACTGGATCTTCATAGATACTTCTTCAAAATGTGTCTACTACTTTTTTGGTGGTGGTTCTGTTCCTTTTGTTTTGCTCCCCAATGCCCTAAAAAACTTTTTTGCGTCCTCAATGAATTGCTTATTTTGCACTTTCCTTTGTAGTTATCTTCATATCTTCTAAGTTTTTTGCTTGTGCCGATATCTTTAGTTTATTATTTGCAACAGGGTACAACGGATCCTGTTCTGTTCTACTACTGTGTGTTGCTTTTCTCATGTCTACCTTTCTAAGTATTTTTTGGTGATCTTTTCCCTCTTCTACACTCTTTCAACAGTGACACTTCTTGTCTTAATGGCTTTATAGTTTTTTTTTCAATTTGATACTTCCATGACAGCATTTGATTTCTTCCCTTAATTTTCCTTATTGCTGTGTATTTTTGTGGTGACACTTTATCTGTTATTAATTTAGCTGCCAGTGTGGATACTTTGATGTAGTGCCAGAAACCCCTTACCTGTAAAGCCTTTCTTGCGTGTGGGACATTTATATGGTTTCTGCCCATTATGTATTAAACAATGTTTTAACATATTACCCTTCTGTGTAAAACTCTTCCCACATGTGGGACATTTAAAGAGTTTCTGCCCAGTATGGATAAACTGATGCACTAGCAACCTCCTCTTATCTATAAGACCCTTGCCACATGTGGTACATTTATAGGGATAGTCCCCAGTGTGGATACTCTGATGCATTGCTAGATATCTCTTATCTGTAAAACTCTTGTCACATGTTGCACATTTATAAGGCTTTTGTCCAGTGTGGACATACTGATGTTTTACCAAGCTACCTTTCTGAGTAAAACTCTTGTCACATGTGACACATTTGTAGGGTTTCAGACCTATGTGGATGTACTGGTGTTTTGTCATGTTACCTTTTTGTGTAAAGTCCTTGCCACATGTGGTACATTTATAAGGTTTCTGGCCGGTATGGACTAACTGATGTTTTATCATGTTACCCCTTTGTGTAAAACTCTTGTTGCATGTGGTACATTTATACAGCTGTTGCCCACTGTGGCGACAATGATGTGCTATCAAACTTCTCTTACACATAAATCCTTTGTCACACACTGCACATTTATAAGGCTTCTGTCCAGTGTGTGTAATCTCATGTACTGTTAACTTTGTCTTATTTATAAACTTTTTGTCACATGTTGCACATTTATATTTAAAGGGTTTCTGCTTTGTGTGAACATACTGATGTTGCATCATGTTACCTTTTTGTGCAAACCCTTTGCCACATGTAGCACAATTATATGGTTTTTGCTCTGCATGGATATACTGATGTTTTACAATGTTGCTCTTCTGTGTAAAACTCTTCCCACATATGGTACATTTAAATGGTTTTTGCCCAGTGTGGCTACTTTGATGCGCTGACAAGCTTCTCTTACTTGTGAACCCCTTGCCACAGGTAGTACATAAATAGGGTTTATGTCCAGTATGGACATTTTGATGTGTTGCTAGCTGTCCCTTGTCTGTAAAGCCCTTGCTGCATGTGGAGCATTTATATGGTTTCTGCCCACTATGTACTAAACAATGTTTTAACATGTTACCCTTCTGTGTAAAACTCTTCCCGCATGTGGGACATTTAAAGAGTTTCTGTCCAGTGTGAATAACCTGATGCACTACCAACCTTCTTTTATCTATAAAACCTTTGCCACATGTGGTACATTTATAGGGGCATTGTCCAGTGTGGATACTCTGATGCATTACTAGATCTCTCTTCTCTGTAAAACCCTTGTCACATGTTGCACATTTATATGGCTTCAGTCCAGTGTGGACATACTGATGTTTTACCAAGCTACCTTTCTGAGTAAAAGTCTTGCCACATGTGACACATTTATGGGGTTTCAAACCAATGTGGGAATACTGATGTTTCAGCATGTTACCCTTCTGTGTAAAATCCTTGCCACATATGGTGCACTTATAGGGACGTTGCCCTGTGTGGATATTCTGATGCGTTGCTAGGTATCTCTTATCTCTAAAACCCTTGCCACATGTTGCACATTTATACGGCTTCTGTCCAGTGTGGACATATTGATGCTTTACCAAGCTGCACTTCTGTGTAAAACTCTTGTCACATGTAACACATTTATAGGGTTTCAAACCAATATGAGTGTACTGATGTTGTATCATGTTACCCTTCTGTGTAAAATCCTTGCCACATGTGATACATTTATACGGTTTCTGGCCAGTATGCACCAACTGATGTTTTCTCAAGTTACCCCTTTGTGTAAAACTCTTACCACATGTGATACATTTAAAGCATTTTTGCCCAGTACGAATAATGCGACGCACGGCTAAGCTTCTTTTGTCTATAAATCCAATATCTTGTGTTTCACTTTTATATAGCTGCTCTCCTTTGAATATCAGATCATGTGGTGCCAATGTATTCATCTGGTGTTTCCAACTGTCAATTAACAAATCAGTTAAGCTGCTACTATGAAGTGTAAAGTCATCACCGTTGTTAAGCCACTTGTATGGACTTTGCCATTCATGAGTTTCTAGATGCATTTTTTGTTCACTTTCCTCATTAAATTCCTCATAACTTTCAAAGAAGTAGTGTCTGCTTTTGGTCTGCATGGGGTCATGTCTTGTGATTGGCAGTGCATCTGGCAAAGCATAGTAACATTCTGTTTTAAGATATTTTCCAGGTGAAGATGGATGATTCTGAATTTCAATGAAATCTGCATTCCCGATGACTGAAAAAAAAAATCAGTAGGTCAGAACCAAAGTCGCAGCAAAGTTGTACTTTCTTATCTGACATGCTACATTACAAACTTTGTTATAATATCATCTCACAGACCTTCTTAATTTCTAACTGCAGTAAAAAATTAGCTGCTGCACAAGATTTCAGTAATGAATGTTTGACCTCCAAAAACTGTTCTGTACTTTTGCTATGTTTCATTGTCACTTCTAACTACACTATATTTAATAATGCTAGCTGGTTTATACTGTATTTTTTGTCTTGCAGAATACCTACCACCATATATGTCTGATGCTCTTTTTACAAACATGTTTACCTAAAATGCACGAATTCCTTGTAGCCACCACTATTATTATCACAGGTGCTCTTAACTAAATTAAGATCTCCCTAGGTGCAATTAATAACACAAATGTATAGCAGTCAGAATACAAGAAAATACTACCAACCTAAATTTCAGTTGTAACTGTGCTTGAATTCTATTAGTTTCTATTGCAGTGGCTTTACATACAAAAAGCCCTCCAACAAGCTGGAGGCAGAACAAAATGTTAAAGAAAGTACAGTTGTGTAATAACTTACCATAACACTGGATGTCCTACTGACCACTGTTGCAGTATTCCAAACTGTTGAGTTATCTCACTGGGGTACCAAAGCCAAAATCTTCCACAGAGTCATGCATCCAAAATATCACCTAAGCTTATTGACATTAAGGTATATAAACAGACATAGGAGTGTGAACTCTTCAGATTACCTTAAAGCTAGGAGACCTGAAGGTACATGAGGAAAGTTTACAAGACAGGCAAAGGTCAGCTAAAAGAAGGGAAGGCACAGAATGGCTCTCCTTCAGTCTATGAGAGAACAGAGGACAACACCTAGACATGAACAAAGAAGTGGGATGGTAGGATGGGAAGGAATATTGCAACTGTGATCAGCAGGACATCTACTGTTATGGTTAAGTTCTTAAACAGCTGTATTATGTCCATCCTTAGATCACAGTGGGAGAACTCCAAATTGTTGGGTGATTCATAAAGCTTAGTGAGTGGTAAGGGTGGGATGGATCAGGCATTGTGGAGCTGTAAATAAGTCAAGGGAGAACAGACCTAGCAAAGGAGACTCTGGATATAAAGAAATAATCTCTATCCTATAATGTATGATCAAAGCTTTTACAAAACACTAAGTTGCTGCTTCTATAATAGCTCTGGAATCAATTCCTTTGTAAAAGGCTCCAGAGGAGGCAACTGCTCTAGAGGAATGGGCCTTAACTGCAGAAGGTAAGGTTTTTACCATGGCAGGTGTAGCAAAAGGGAATGGATTTAGAAATCTAGTTAGCAATAATTTGCTTAAAGACTGGGTTTCCCATTTGGCTTCCTGAAAAGAAACAAACAACAGGTCAGTTTTGTGCATATTATTGGTCTTATCCAAGTAAAACCTGAGCTGCCTGTGCACATCCAGGGAATGTAGGATTCACACCCCTTATTCTGTGGGTTAAGGGAAAATATGGGAAGATTAATGTCCTAGTTAGGGGACAGTTTGTTAACCACCTAAGGCATAAATGAAGGATGGATCCTTAGAGAAACCCTGTCCTTATGAAAAATAAAGAAAGGAGGGGAGGCCATCAGGGAGTGGAGCTCAGAAACTCTTCTAGTAGAAGTAAGGGCCACTAGAAAAAGAAGTTATGTACTCACCATAAAGTTCCATCTGAGTAGACACTTCATTTGTCTGCAACCTGTGGGTGTCGGATCCGACCTCGGATCCGATCCGGCAGCTTTCCAAGCTCCAAGATTTGAGCTCCTAGCTCCTCCCCCTACCCATAATCCCCTACTACCAACCACATTACCTCAGATCGTTTTTTTGCCTCACCAACTCGAGACAGAAACCAACTCCGAATTATCAGAAAAATTCCCGAGGTTCGGGGGATGGCGGGGGGGGTCGGTTGCAGACAAATGAAGTATCTACTCAGATGGAACATTATGGTGAGTACATAACTTCTTTATCTGAAGTAGTTACTTCATTTGATCTGCAACCTGTGGGACAGAGTCCCCAGCTAACCTATAAGAACCTGGGTGGTCCTTACGGAAGGATATTCTGAAGCACCGCAGAGCCAAAAGAAGCCCTACTCCTGGAAATCATATCCAGTTTGTAATGAGAAATGAACGTATGAGATGAGGACCTAGAGTCTCAAAAACCTTTTTGTCTGGGACCGACATGGACTCCGGGGGGGCTGCAGCGTATTCTTTAATCAAGTCTCGCTGTAGCCTAATGGTATGTGCCATATAGTTTAGCGCCCTTATGCAAAAGGTCGCTGAAGCAAACATCCGCTTCCCAATCCGGTCAAGCGCTCGAGATTCCTTATCCGGTGGGTGAACCGAAGAACTCTCCTGCGCAAGTTCTTTCTTGGTGGCCGCCGCCACCAACATAGCATTAACGGGGGTTCCTTTGGCCCAAGATGGTCTATCTGTGGGTGGGCTGAGGACTTTATTGGGGCGCCTAGGGATTGGCTCCACGGTGTCGAGCTCCTTCCAAGCCCTGGTGGTAATTAAGTCCACCAGGGGGTCGGCCGGAGGGGACACCCAGGAGGTAGATGGGCCTGCCTCAAAGGCCTCCAGGAACACGGACTCATCAAGGGAGGGCTTTTGGGCTGACCACCCCCCTCTGATACGCAACATTTCCATGATGTCTCCAAAGGAGACATCTTCAGGGGGTGACCTTGGGGAACCCTCCGTATCATCTAAGTCTGTGTCTGTGGTAATGGACTTGGGGGAGTCCAGGTGCCTCCTTCTGCACCGATGTTTCCGAGGGACCTCCTCGGTGGGACTGTCCAAAATAGGGCTCGTCCACGGGTTGTTGTTCCTCCACGGGAACTAGCTGGAGGGCTTGGGCAGGCTGTCCAGATGGATGGATGATGGAAGACACACTCTCATACAGTGGGGCTACGGGTGGATCCGAAGCCCGGGTCGGGGATCTGGAGGACTCGACAGTACCCTCTCCACTACCTCAAAAGCCGAAAGAGAGCTACTCTCGCCAGCTTCTGAGAGCAATCTCCTCAGATCCGAGGAAGGGATCGGGGTCGGAGCCGACGCAGTCGGTGCCGAGGCAGAGGTGTGCTCCGACGCCAACAGCGCCGAAGACACAGCAACTCCCTTGGATCCGACAGTCAGCCCTCGGCCCCGAGAGCTCGGGTCCGACAAGCTCGAAGGTATAGTCGACGTCGAAGAGACCACCGCTATCGGCGCCGACAATTCCCCGGGTCCGAAAGGGCCTGGATCCGATGACTCCGAGACCCGAAAACGAGTCGGAGAAGGAGTGATCGGGGCAAATATGGGGGCTGCACTCCCCCTCAGGGGGGGGGAGGCAAGAGCATCCCCATCTGCATTTGGGTCTGTAAGAACTGACGCATCATCCGATCCATATCCGCTTCGGAGATGCTTCGGGTCGACCTAGACGAAGTAGTAGAGGCGGGCCGGGAGGGCCGCCTCGAAAATCTCGAGGGAGACCTATCCTCCTCCTCCGGCTCCGGCGAAAAACAGGGCAAACGGCGCTGAGAGGAGGGGGATCCGGAGACCCTCGAGGGAGACTTAAGTAGTTTTGCTGGCGGAGCCGAAGGATGAGATTCGGCCCGCCTTTTGTGGGACTTATGTCCATCCTTATCCTTGTGCCTCTTCTCTCTAAGGGAAGAGGCACTAGTTAGCCCAGAGCTCAAACCCGATGAGGGAGGTTGAGTCCCGGGTAGAGCTAAGGGGCTAGATGGCGCCAAAACTGCCGAAGCAGCTGGAGCCCAAACGGGAGAGGAAGAAGAAGCCGACTCCTGGGGGAGCTTTCCCGCCAGGATCAGCTTGTTCTTCCTATCCCGAAGTGCCCGGGGGTTAAAGGCTGCGCAGATTTGGCAGGCCTCTGACAAATGGGCTGCCCCCAGGCACAAAACGCACTGAGTGTGGCCATCAGCTGTTGAAAACTTGTGGCCACACTCAGTACATTTAGAAAAAATGGCCTTAGGCCCTTCTGACATCATTCACACACACACCCAAACACTAGGAGGGGGAGGGGAGTGAAGATAAAACTAGTAATTAATTTAACAGAAAAGGGACCAAAAACTAGCACAAGAAGCAGAAAAGGGAACGAACACACACACAACAACAACTTTGAATGAAAAAGTTGGTTTAAAACCAGCAATGATCTCACCCAGCCAGGAGCTCTTCACAAGGAAGTTTCTTCAGCCGCGGCAAAAAACGATCTGAGGTAATGTGGTTGGTAGTAGGGGATTATGGGTAGGGGGGAGGAGCTAGGAGCTCGAATCTTGGAGCTTGGAAACCTGTCGGATCTGACACCCACAGGTTGTAGATCAAATGAAGTAACTACTTCAGATGAATGGTTTTCCATGTATAAAATTTTAAAGAAGTGGAAGCTGATGGTTTAAAAGGTGCCATAGTAAGTTTTTCTAGGACAAAGTTAAAGCCCCACAAAGGAGGACTGCCTTTCCTTGGTTGGTTCAAATGAATGGCACCCCTGAGAAACTGCTTTACCTCAATTCTAGAAAGCAGTGGAATGTCCATAGACAGGCATACAGAAACAGCCATTAAGTGCGTCATAACTAAGGAATAGGCTAGACTGTCTCTTAGTAGCCCACACAAATAAGAAAGGAAAAAAAGGTTAGTAGGAACCCCAGTTTCAGTAGGGTTTTGTTTGTTAGAATGACACCAGACAGAAGTCTTTTCCATTTGGTAGGTTTCCTTGCCACCTGAAGAACTTGAACCATGCCCTCAGAAAATTGGTGTTTGAAAGGGATCAGAATCCTGTAATTCATAATGTCAGAATGAGACATATGAGGTTGGGATGAAGTAGAGAGCCCTTCTGTTATGTGAGCAAGTTTACCCAGTAGGTTAACTTGTGATTATGACTCCTGGATAAGTGATAGAGAAGGAGGAACCAGTGTTGCCTGGGCCAAAAAAGAGTCACCGGCAAGATTCTTGGGTTGTCCCTCTGGATCTTTAACAAGACCTTATGGAGAAGAGGTTTGGGGGGCATAAAGAAACCTCCTTTCCCAAAGAAATGACATGGCACCCATCCTCCAGGCCTAAGGGCAAGGAGTCCCACAGCATAACAGTGAATTGTAGTAACTGGGGATACCCCATTTATGGACTATGTCTAGGAAGATCTCTCTGTTCAGCATCCATTCATGAGGGTCTTCCCTAGTTCTACTAAGAAAATACACTAAGACATTGTCCTGGCATGGAAAGTAAACTGCTTGACGGGACATATTTGCATTTATGGTCTGTTCCCAAGAAAATCTACCAGTACATTACCCTGCAAGGGGATGTAAACTACTTAGAGGGAAAAGTTTACTTTTATGGCCTGTTCCCAAGCTAGAAAAGCCAATCTGCACAGCTGATAAGATCTGGTCACCCCATGTTTGTTTACATAACACATGACTGTAGTAATGTTAGTGAAGACCCTGAGGAAGCCTGGAGACTATATATGACAGAAGATTTGCAGGGTATGATTCAGTGCCTGCATTTCCTTCATACTAATGTGTTCTGTCCCTTGATTTGGTGTCCATTGCCATTAGACTATTAGGGAACCTGACCATGCCCCACAAGCTAGGTCTGAGGCATCTATGTACAGGTTCTGTGAAGGAACTGCAGGCTTGAAAGGTAAGCCTGGGTTGAGGTTTACCTGTGATATCCAACACTTAAATTCTTTCTTCAGAAAGGGGAGAAGTGGAATCTGAGTATCACTGGTGACAATGGTGACACCAAATATACTTTAGGTACCACTGGGTCTTATACGAATATTTGCAAAAGGCACCATGGGTATGGACAATGCTATGAATCCCAGAGCCTTGAGAATTTCCCTTGTAGGGCAGAACTGAAGGGGAGCAGGGACTGAAAATAGTTGGAAAAGGCCTGGACCTTCTCTTGTGGCAGGAAGGCCAGTATGAGACGCATGTCCAGCCTGCAGCCTAGAAAGTCCAGGTGTTGGGCAGGATTCAACTTTAATTTTATTGTGAACCCTGTAAGAGGATGACAGTGTAGTTGAGATGCTGTAAAAGAAACTCCTGAGAAGATGTCGGTATTAACAGGTCATCAAAGTGTGGAAATAGCTGAATTCTCTGAGTTCTACACAAGGCAAAAGCTGGTGCTAGGCACTTTGTGAAGACCCTGGGGCTGTAGATAGCCCAAAGGGTAGAGCAGAGAACTGAAAGTGTAATGAATAAGCTGAAAGTCTTAATGATGATTGCAAACTAGGAGCCATAGTCGAAACCCCTATTGAAGTGGACATCCTACAAAAGGGCCTCACGGAGACAAATGCCTGGTGTCAAAGCCATGGCCTTAGGCTCAATGCCAAAAAGCATATTGTTATCCCCTTTGGTAAAAACTCTATAACATAAGCTACCACATAGGTGGTAGTCTACTTAACACCGAAAGTGTGATAACAGACCTTGGGACACAGGTGGACAGTAGTCTCTCCTTTGATAATCACATTGCCACAGTAGTCAGGAAATCCTTCCACATGGCACACCTCATCACAACAGGTTTCTCATCCAGGAAAAAAGAGGTCATTGTTCCCCTCTACTCGTCGCTCATTAGACCCATTACAGAGTACAACACCCCTTTTGGTATGTACCTCAAAAGACATCTACAACAACTGGAAAGGCCGCAGAAATACCTAACAAAGAGGACTGCTGGCCTCAGACAGATTCCCTATTCAGACTGTCTCAAAAAACTCCAGCTTTACTCCGTCGCATATTGCCTACTCAGAGGCGATCTCTGCCTAACATACAAAGCTATGTCAAACCCAGAGCTGTTGGGACATGCTCCACTTAAAGAAATCCCAATCCCAATCCGAGCTACACGCTCTAGGGACCTAAACCTTGTCACCACAATAAACAGAACATGCTGGAGGGATAGATTCCTGTCCCAGAGACTTCCTCATACTCTGGAACAAACTACCTATCTATATCAAACAAAGCTCCTCATTAGCACTCAAGAAAAATCTTGACGATTGGATGGGAAATAGAAAATTCACCCCGGGGATCACCTCTGGGGCTCTGCTCGACAGGGGCACAGGAAAATAATTTTCTTGGGTGGGGAAAGCCAGAGTGCCTTTTTGGCTAGGCTTATATAGGCCCTAGGGCCAATAGCCTAGTACCTACCTATGAAACAAGTTGGCCACCTAAGGGGCAAATAATAGATCCCTATTAAGAGGGGATCCAAGAGTTTAGCTTTTATATCCGCAGTCAAGGACTGGGAACGAATCCATGTATACATATATTCTAATGACAGATCCAGTGGCAACTGTTCTGGAAGAAGTTTCTACTGCATTATAATTGCAGTTAATATTATGCCTTGCTACCTGAGTAGCCTGAGCCACCATGGAAATAGACACTTCCAGAGAAGACAGTTTTATTCAAATAAGTCAGAACAGACAAAAATATTTTGTCACTTGAGTTTCATAATTCACAGCTCTGAAGGCCAGGATGGAAGACGTGCACACCTTTCTATATCTGTTCATTGCCCTATTATCTTTGTCTGAGAGTAGAGAATTAGCAGCAGGTAAAAGTTTAGATGGGTAGTCAGTGGAAACAGAAAAGGCAGAGGGGTCTGGAGACCAAGATTCAGCTGCAGTAGAAGCAGATGCAAAAGGAACCAAAAAAGCCTCCAAAACTGGAGGGGCTAGTGCAAGTATAGGAGTGCCAACCTCTAGTAAACTGTAATATCTTTTCTGACCATCAGATATTTGTCTGGATTCAAATTCAAAATGCTGCATCATTTTAGTTATGGTTTCCCCAAAGGAGATTTTCTCTACAGGTGAATCAGGAGATAAGTATCATTATCAGAGGCCATTTGGACTGGGGAACGAATCTAGGATAAGTGGGACAGGGAATGTTCTTCTACATCAAACTGTGCCTCAATTTCCTTAGAACATGACTCAAACTGTCTTTTCTGAGAAGTAGAAGGAGAATGAGAAGGCGCAGAGGAAAGACAGGTGGCCTGAGAGACAAAATGGCCTTAAATAGGCCTTGGGAGAATTTCATCCATTCTTTTTCCGGAGATGTCTGAGGAGGAGAAACATTTTTTTTATTTTCTGTTTCTTCTTCTTGGAAATTATGTCCATGTCAACAAATCATGGCAGATCTGACCCCTGATGTACTTTGATCAAAGATCCAGGCACTACTTCCTGAACTAATATTTGAAGGATGCCCTATGATCCTTCTGAAATTATAAGTCTAAATTTCCCCTTCTCCAACATAACAGTAAGGTCTTTTGTACCAGACATGCAAGTGTCAGATGCCATACAGGCTTCAGGTGGGGTGGCTGCAGCAGGATTCTGAGAAGGCAAACGTATTGTGGGCTCTAGTGAAGCCTCAATGGGAACATCCAAGTTTGAATAAGTAGTCAATGATTTCGGCCTAGGCCATTTGAATTTCTTTTTTTGGAATTTTAGATTGGGTGAGGAACTTAAGACTCTGGGTCTCTAGATAGACATTAAGAGATGAAAGACACAAATGTAGAGTTTTTGGTACAAATACTCATAACAAATCTTACAGTTTTTATAGCTTCTTTCTGCACCAAGGCAAAAAAAAAACTGGGAATCGAGATCCTTATAAGGAATTTGCCTACCGCAATTGCAAACAAAAAAAAACAAGGAAGGTTCCTCAATGGGTCACTTATCTGAATGAATGATACCAAAGACCATGTGTAGAACAGATTGTCAGGTGCAAGACCTGTGTTCAGACTGGTGCTAAGATGGTCTGAGAATTTCACATACATCTGCACTTATGTAATCTTATGGCCATGGGCTTAGGTCATACTGCAGACGTTTGGCTCTATGGAAGGTTTTGGCTTTGGTTCCCTAGCCGGACGTAAAGGTTACTTGGCTGGATAACCCTACAGCTTAGAATACTGTGACAGTGATCTAAGGAAGGATATTAATTATATCCAAAGAATTTATGACAGCAAAGTATATGTATCTCACTCAACATCTCAGCAAACTTGAAAAGTCCCAGAGGTTTCAAACAAAAAAGATCTCTAGTTTTAAGAGAACCATAGTTACCAGGACAGACTGAAAGCCCTGTCCCTGTACTCTGTTGTCTTATATAGTCTTGAGGGGGAAATCTGTGGCTTGCTTACCATGCCAT
This sequence comes from Protopterus annectens, assembly GCF_019279795.1. Lineage (NCBI taxonomy): Eukaryota > Metazoa > Chordata > Ceratodontiformes > Protopteridae > Protopterus > Protopterus annectens. The sequence continues at coordinate 424,198,342 of NC_056726.1, read as the reverse complement.
TACACAGCCAGTGGTCCTTGACCTCTTATATGTCAATAAGTCAGATATCTCAGCTAATACTAAAAATAGAGCTCTAAACCTTCATCAATAGATAAACAGGTCACAACAGAGAGATAAAGTCAGCAACCATAGCCCCCCCCCCCCAGAAATAAACTTTCTCTACATTTTAATAATGTTATTTAAAATCTTCCTTCATACTTAAACCTAGACTGGATGAGTGGTCTCAAGTTTACCAAGAACTAACTGGCCTCTCCCTCCTTGAGAAAGGAGGTAAAGTCTAAGGGTGGGTATTGGCAAGGTATACATGGTTGTTTGACTAAATAGCTTTGAAACTTGCATGAAACCTATATATTGGGACTCTTTATTAAAATAACACAGTTTTAGCCCCACACCAAAAGCATTCAAAGGAATTTGAACACATTAATTAAAACATTCTTATATAAACATCAAACAATGATATAACCAATCCATCAGTCAATCATCCTTTCTAATTGCCTCCTCATTTAACCCATTACATTTCAGGGTGCTGAAGTTAAGTAAGTGTACTGCCTCTTTACACTGCAACTGTCTTTTTAAATTCATATCATAACACTCTTTAATAAATACATTTTCTAAAATGCTATCCTTTAACTGTCTAGCATCTGAGGAATGACAAGCTTTAAAATGAAGAGCAACAGCATTTTCCTTTTTTTGAATGTGCATATTATCCTTCAGGTGCTCCTGCAGTCTAATAAAATAATTTATTTTTTGTTTCACCAATAGAGAATAGATTGCAAGAGTGCCTTGGAACATGAACAACAGCTTCTCTGTCACAGGTAACTCGCTCTCTCGCTGTCGCTCTCTCTCTCACTAAAAATGCAACTGTTGGCTGCGATATAATAATGACCATCTGTGCTGGGGTGTGGATTGTGTAGCTGTACACATCCACTTTACTTTCATTAGAATACTCTGACTTTACCTTTGTAGTTTAACCACAGTATCTGTGGGTACATAATGCAGAAACCACATCTCTGTCACTAATTATTATTTAATTATGGTCTTCCAAACACAAATGAGAAAAATTTCCTAAGTTACACCCCAAGGCCCCATATCAGTCTCTCCTTTCCCTTCAATGGATTTCTTTTTTTCTGGCTTAGAATAGGCTACTTAATCTCAAACATTTTTCAGGTAAATTGCATTTTCATTGCACTAATCTAACAAAATGAAGTGAATATATAAGCTCACCACAAGAACTGGACACAATCTGCCTTCTAAATCTGCAGCAGATAAATCACTCCCAATACTACAAAGCAAGAAAGACTTTCAGTACAAAAAGTCTGAAATAAAAACAGAATACACACTTTTGTACTACTATAGATAGACCCCTCACTATAGAATTCATGTAGATTTGTTTTCTCTGTTACTAATTTCTTCCATATAACAAGGAAGGTTAACAGTGTGTAGTTCAACAAGGACACTGAGGTGCTACAGTGAATTATGCATGAAATGTTGCTAATGTATGCCATGGTAGAAACTCTATAACCATCTGGTAGTGCCACCTCTAAAGGAGGCCATCAGATTGAAAAAGAAGCCTTCTATACAATGTGGCTAGTGTCTGTCATGGCAGAAACCTTAGAACCATCTGGTAGTACCAGAAGGCCATCGGATTAAAAAAAGAAGCCTTCTATGCAATGTGAGGGGGATTTAAGCTGCCATAATGTGTATATGGATATCTACATAAACAAAAAAGGGCCATAGAAATGCTTTATACAAATATTCTAAAATGTGTTCTTTTAAACCAGTCACTATTCATGTTCTTGAATTTGTAGGAAGTAGAATTTCTAAGGGAAATTTGGACAACTTGTTGGAAATCTAGGAAAAATACTGGCAACTAAGATTAAGGGTCAATGTGTCACAAGGTTTTAATGATATGACTAACATGGTGTGTTTTAAAACAAAAATCAGCAAAGGTACAAGGTCTTCCCCATTGTTGTTTTGAATTTTGTACTGACGTGACTTAATATTTTCTCATATAAGGATTTGACCTTATTCTTACTTTTATTTCTAAAGATGTCTACATATTAAAAGAAAAAAAGCACCAAACTATTGTTTCCCTGTTTGTTCCTTTCTGGAATGATGTTTTCTGAGTTTGTTTTATTTCTACATTCCTCATAATGGACAACTGATTGTTGATTATCTCATTTATAGATACCAAAAGGCCAAAAAGCAGTGGCTATGTAGCTGTCAAACTGAAGATTCAGGTGTGGAACGAGTTTGGTGAGGTCATGCAGAATGACTTCTTGGTCTCAAAGAGGTTTGGTCAAACCATCTAGTAACTTGGAGGGAAGGGTGGGACTAAACTGTTCTCAGCAAAGATGGTGAAATGATAGCTTCACGTGGAGACACTGTCAGGGGGTGGAAGGAATACTTTAAGAAATTCCTGAACTCACTCTTCCTTGAACAGGCAGTGCCAAAAGCTAATGGTGGGATTTGGTCTCTTTCTGTTTCTGTAGATGAGGTACTGTCAAATTCATAGTTCCACAGTGACATGTTTGTGAAGTGGAGGACATCAAGCAAGAAATTCTGCCCACCCTGAATGTTGTTTGGGTGCTGTGGCTAACGTTCCTTTCCAATGTTGTGCAGAAGGTGCAGATGCTTCCTCTAAATTGGGAAACTGGGGTTACTGGCAATGAGAGGCCACCACGAAATGAGAGGTATTGGTGCTCTCCTGGAAAGGAATGGTTTGCACTCTGGAGATGAGACAAAAACATAAAGAAATAAAAAAGCAAACAGAATGTGCTCTCAGTACAGAAGGATCATACAAATCTGCCTCCTTGGAAAGACTTATGCCAGGCTGCTTTAAAGGCTGCTTCATCAGACAGCTGATCCTCTGATTTATGACTCATGAGGATCAATATGGACTTCATTCTGGTTTTAGAAAAGTAGATCAACCATTTGACCTTGCATGGATACTGAAGGTGTCACAGCAGTTTGCTAGAATGGTTTACTTGTGTTTGTGGAATTAGAGATTCATAACTCAGAATGTCATGCATAAGGCACTCCAAAAGTCACTGCTCTGTGTCACAGTCTTTGTATTTTCAGAGTGAAGCACTGTGTTTGCATTAATAGCATTAAGTAAAATCTTTTTCAGGTAGGCACAGATCTCCACCAGTGGAGTGTCTCACCTCCCCTTCTGTTCATGAGTCACATAGACAGGGTACCAAGGCACAGCCAAGGTTTGAAAATAATCTACGATGAAAATGTGGGGGCTCCATCTTTGTTGTCTGCAAAGGATGCTGTCCTGTTGGCCTCAAGTGACTGTGATCTCCACAGTTTAGTGGAGTAGCTTGGTGCAGAGTATAAAGCTGTTGAGGATGGAAATAAGGACCATCAAATATGAGGTCATGGTTCTCCCCTAGCAAGGTGTAGACTATACTATGCAGATAGGAGGGGAACAGTTCCTGCAAGTTGAGGAATTTAAGTACTGTGTGATGCTGTTCACAATCCAGGAAATAGGTAAATCAGCAGATGGCGAGTGGATGAGCCATCGGCAGAAGTACTGCAGGCACTGTATCAACTTAAGTTCAAGTTTATTACAGTATTTTTCCAAAGCATGTTATAACAAAATAAGTCCAAATGAGTAGAATGAGTGAAACTGATAACTATATGAAACAAATGCAACAAATCTGCAACAAGAAAATACATCAACAGCAGGGTTATAAAATGGGACAAAGTTGTTAAAAAAGGGTATAAGTAGAAACATATAGTTGCTTACAAACCCAAAATATAAATAACCAAACAAGTTACAGAGACCATAATGTAATAAATGTCTCAGCATTTGTATTAGATAGAAAAAGAATACTTTAAAAGCCATTAATAAAACAAAAGCCAAGTAGCCATATCTAACAGCTGTTAATAAAAAATAAGGAAACACTGAAAGCAGGCATTCCTAGCAAAATGTTCCAAAGTCCATAATTAACAATGGAAAATAAAATGCTGACAGGCAAGTAAAAAATAAACTACAACAACTACACCTATAGGTGATTTAGATAAAGCCACCTGAAGAGAATGGAGCCACACTACCACAGTTTCTAAAAAAATAAACCAAAGCTGAAAGTCTAAAAAATCTAGATAATTCAAATTTTTGCTATCTATATACCAAGCTTGCTCAAATCAAACTAAGGTACGAAAAATCTCCTTAATTGTATATATGCCACTCTATAGAAATTTTCTGTCATTCGTGGATTATGTGTTGTCATATAAAGACATGGAGCTCTGATTGTATATATGTCTCTGGACAGAATTTTCTTTGTCATTTGTTGCATTTGTACTGTTATGTTATGTAGCTTTTCTCCCCGGGCCTCTGCTGTAAATGGACCTTGTTCCAGTCGGACTTTCCCAGTAAATAAATGTAAAATAAAAATAAATAAATAAAAATAAAAATAAAAATTCCCAAAAAGCAAGCATTCAGAGAGATGCTTCCTTGTATACACAGATCTTCAGACTAAATGCCAACCCTCAGAAAACAATCATCATCTTCATAGGTTTATAGGTTCGTACTAGGCCATCAGCCCTAGGGCCTATACAAGCCTAGCCATAACAATTCCCTGGCTATTTCTTCCCACACTATTTGCTTCCCTGGACCTCTGTCTAGCAGGGCGACTGACGTGATCCCTGGGGTGAATTTCCTTTTTGCCATCCAGTCATCAAGGTTCCTTTTGAAGAGGGCCAAAGAGGTGATCTGCTTGACATGTATGGGCAGTCTGTTCCAGAGTCTGGGGAGTCTCTGGGTCAGGAACCTATCCTTCCAGTTTTGTTTATTGTGATGAAAGGTTTAGATCCCTGGAGTGTGTGGCTCTGAGGGACTGGGATTTCTTTAAGTGTAGCATGTCCAACAACTCTGGGTTTGACATGGCCTTGTATGTTAAGCAGAGATCGCCTTGGAGTAGACGATATGCGACAGAGTATAGCTGGAGTTTTTAAAGGCGGTCAGCGTAGGGCATCTGCTTTAGGCCTGAGATTCTTTTGGTGAGGTATTTCTGCGGCCTTTTAAGTTGTTGCAGATGTCTTGAGAGGTACATACCAAATGGGGCACTGTATTCTATAATGGGTCTAATGAGGGATGAGTACAGTGGGACAATGACCTCCTTTTTTTCTGGATGAAAAGCCCTTAGTGATGAGGTGTGCCACATAAAAGGATTTCCTGACTGTTGTGGCGATGTGGTTACTGAAGGTGAGACCACTATCCACCTGTGTCCCTAAGTCTCTTATCACACTTTCGGTGTTTAGTGTAGTGCCACCTATGTGATAATTCATGGGTACATGCTTTTTCCCGTGATAACTATACATTTCTTGGCATTGAGCTTGAGCCCATGGCTCTGGTGCCAAGCATCTGTTTCTGTAAGGCCCTTCTGTAGAGTATTCTTCTCTCACACCTTCCATCTTTTATGTCCACTCCAGTAAACAGGAAGACAACTCGAACCAAAGCCAAAACAATAGTACTTGCCAGCAAAAAAGTTGCAATTTTACAGCTGCAGGATGCATACCTACACAAATGGACAGATCTGAAAAAAATGCAGACAGAATTCAATGAGCAAATTAAAAAGTATAACAAAACTCAACACTGTGGTAGCCATCTTTTTGAGTGCTACATCATCATCTGTATATGTCACTATACCACACTGCAGTGATGAAGACAGAGCAGAGTCATAGGATGAAGCTCTCAGTTTACCGATCATTCTATGTCCCCATCCTCACATACAGTCACAAGTTTAATGGAGTGAGTGAAAGGATAAATTATGGCTATAAGCCATGGAAATGAGGTTCTTTCAAATGATTTCTCTACTCAAATTATATGAAAAGTAAGGATGTCAGCCACTTGGAAATATCTCAAAGCACAATCACCATTCCTCTGGGCTAAGAAGAGTCTGCTTAGGTGGCACATGCACTTTGTAAGGATGCCCTTTGAGCACCTCCAGCATATAAGGCCCTGAGGCGGACTCCAGGGCACACTGTATAGAATAGATATCTTAACTTTCATGTGAAAACATGGGATCCCACTGGATAGGCAAAGTATTATTGCTGGGGATAGGGTTGCCTGGTCTAATCTGCCCAGTTTGTTACCCATGTAAGCCTCACCAGGGCATGTGATTTAGAAAATAATAGACATTACAGTTCCCTTAAGTGGAGGAATTTAATTATTGTGTGATGTTCACAATGGAGGGAACAAGTGATCAACAGAAGTCCAAATAGAGTTTTTTTCTGCTACGAAAATATAATGTTCATAGCTTCATAGGTAGGTACTAGGCTATCTGCCCTAGAGCATTTATAAGCTTAGCTAGAATGTGTTGGGTTTCGCCTCCCTTTTAGATTAGATTCCTGAGCCTCTGTCCAGCAGGGCCATAGAAGTGATCCCAGGTGTAAATTTATGATTTCCCAACCACTCATCAAGATTTCTTTTGAAGAGGGTAAGTGAGGTGCTCTGCCTAACATGGATTGGGATTCTACTCCAGAGCGAGGGAAGCCTCTGGGATATGAATCTGTCTCTCCAGCATGTCCTATTTATTGTTGTGCTGAGGTTTAAATCCCTGGAGCGTGTAGCTCTAAGGGATTTGGATTTCTTGAGGTGGAGCATGTCCATTAATTCCGGGTCAAGACATAGCCTTGTACATCAGGCAGAGATCGCCTTTGAGTAGGCGGTAAGCAACTGAGTAGAGCTGGAGTTTCTTTAGTCGAGCTGCATAGGGCATCTGTTTGAGGTCCACAATCCTCTTGGTGAGGTACTTTTGGGGTCTCTCTAGCTGTTGCAGGTGTCGGGTACGGTACATCCCAAATGGGGCATTGTACTCAATTATGGGCCTGATGAGTAGAGGGGCACAATGACCTCTCTTTATCTAGATGTGAACCCTTTCTTGATTAGGTGGGCTATATAGAAGGTTTTTCTAACCACTTTGGCAATGTGATTATCAAAGGAGAGGTTACTATCTACTTGGGTCCCCAGATCCCTAATTTCATCTTCCATACTTAGTGGATTACCACCTATGTGGTAGTTTGTGGGCACATTGTTTTTCCCAAAAGGGATGACTATGCACTTTTTGGCATTTAGCTTGAGGCCATGGTTCTGACACCAGGTATCCGTCTCCGTAAGACCCTTCTGGAGGATGCTTGTGTCAGCCAGAGAGACAATTATGGCTCCCACTTTGCAATCATCTGCAAACTTGGTCAGCCACAGTCCTCCCGTGCTTGCCTGTACCTCATAGAAGTATATACCGAACAAGAGGGGTCCCAGGACTGAGCCCTGTGGGATGGCACTTGTAACCGATTTGGAGGCGGACATGGCACCCGCAAATCTGACCATGTGGGTTCTATCCCTGAGCCACTTTGCAACCCATCTAGTGACATAGGAGTTGATATTCAAGCTGGTAAGCTTATTTATAATGCCAGAGTGAGGTATTGTGTCGAAGGCCTTTGCGAGGTCCAGGTAGGCTGTGTGGACTACCTTTCCCTCATCTACGGCTTTGGTAACTGTTTCAAAGAAGTCAACTAGGTTTAAGAGGCAAGATCTGCCTTTAAATAAGCCGAATTGGGTAGGGTCCAGTGTCTGGAGGTTCCCAATGTCTTTGTTTATGAGATCGATGATGATGCGCTCCATAGCTTTGCAGACCAGGTAGTCAGGCTTCTAGGGCGATAGTTCCAGGGATCCGTTGTGGTGCCACCTTTGTGGAGTGGGATAACTGTTGCTGTACGCCATTCTTTGGGTACATATCCTGTAGTAAAGCTGAGTTTGATCAGTGACTTTATGTGAGGGTTCAGTTCTTTTTGGAGCTCGTTTAAGACGCAGCCCGGGACACCATCCGGTCCCAATGATGCTGTGTTTTTTACTTTGGAGAGGGCTGCTTTCACCTGTGTGACTGTGATGTCTGAGAGACTACATCCATCTGGGATAGACACTGACCCTTTTGGGGGGGAAGGGGGGGTAACGTTTGCACTGAACCTGTCCGCCAGGATGTTGGCAATGTCAGTGGGTTCAGTGTATTTTTTGTCATTTTGTACCAGCTCAGAGCAGATCTGAGAGTTGCCACCTAGATTCTTGACGTCGCTAAAGAAGGCCTTGTGATTATCTTTAGAGTCTTTGGCGATTTTTCTTTCAAAGCTGGCCTTTGATGATTTTATGAGGGATCGTAGTTCTTGCTAATACTGATCAGGGATGCCTTCCCTTTTTGGGATTTTGCTCTATCATGTAATAGTTTTCTCCTTCTGTTGTATAGCTTATTTATGGCTGGGGTCCACCAGACTGGTCTCCTGTTTTTGGAGGAGTGAGTATTGGTTTTACTTGGGATGGCTCGATCCATGCATTCCTGTAGGTGCTCATAGAATGCATTTGTAAAGGATTCTGCGGTTTGGGCAGCATTTTCCATTAGCCTGGGGGCTCTGAAGCTTTCCACCTCAGTCTTGAGAAGTGTGAAGTTTGCTTTTGAGAAATTTTTCACAGTGGTTTCCTTGGCTGGGGGTGGGGCTGGGATGTGGATGCCCAGTGTGATTAGTTTATGGTCTGATCTTACCAATGAGGGGTTTACCTCTGGTATGGAACATTTAGCCCCCATATTGGTGATGACCAAGTCCAATATGTTGTCCCCTCTTGTGGGAGTGGTGACCAGTTGTTCAATGGCGTTTAAGTTTATAGGGCAAAGGAGTTGGGACTTGAGTAGTTTTCAAAGTCAATGCTTGGGTAGTTGAAATCACCCAATATCACGGTGTTTGGCGAGACCTTCATATTCTCCAATGTTCTCAGGAATGCCGAGTGGGGGGTCCTGAGACAAGGTGGGTGATCTGTAGCAAGCTACAAACTGGAAAGCAGTTTTGCCCACTGTTAGTTGCACATGGACGGTCTCCGATCCCTCGTGCAGTACCACTAACCTGGAGATGTGGGTATTCTTGATGAAAATGGATACTCCCCTGCCTTATGTATTTTGGTCCAAGTTCTGCGGCCGAAAAGCATGGTATGAGTTATATCCTGGTAGTGCTGGGGTGCTCTCTGGAGCCTTGAACCAGGTTTCTGTTACTGCACAGATATCAATTTTCTCCATACTGAGGAGTGCATCGAGTGCGTGCATCTTGAGGTTTAGACTTCTGACGTTGAGTAGCATTACCCTTAGTTTTTTGTTTCTTGTGTTGTCTATGGAGGTGGGTTTGTCATTTGAGCATTGCCTAAAAAAGGCACTATGGGGGTGGCAAGAGCCTTAGCCAGTATTTGAAAGCCTAAGGGTGACAGGTGCAAACTGTCCCTAGTGAAGCAACGTGGCTTGTCGAGCATGTCATCCCAGGCTGGCAGACACTGGATCCCCTTTGAATGACACCAATAGTTTAGCCAATTGTTAAAATTGATCATTTTGTCTTTATACTGTGGCATCATTCTTGGTGAGGGCAAGATGCTATTCAGGGTCAGGGTCATATCGCCCTGAGCTACATGATCAGAGAGCTCCCCTATGTCTCTTTTCATGTAGTCCAGGGAGGTAGGTCTCAGGTCATTCACACCAACATGGACAATGACAGAGTCATATTTGTTCTTGCTTTGGAGTGACCTGAGTGCTTGTGTTATGTGGCGGATCCTGGCACCCGACAGGCAGCCAACAGTGACAATCTCCTTGTTCAGTCTGGTGAGTGGGACGTCAGTGTGCCTGACAATAGAGTCTCCTATTACTAGAGTATTTGGTGTGTTATTTAGCCTTAATGGCTGCGACTGTGTGGCACACTGACTTTGTGAAATACGTGATACATGAATATTGTTGTGGGGTAGCAGTTGCTTGGATGTCTGCTTTGGAGGTCTCTGCTGCTTTGGCAAATTTTTATTTAGGGCCTCCGAGTATGTTTTTGTGTGTTTATGTGTCTTGTTTGCTGATACGATTGGTCTATGTGAGACTGGTTGTGTGGTGAGAGTGGTTTCCTTCTCCTCCTGACTGACTGTGCCACTCTTGGGTTGAAAGAGCTCAGCCTCCAGTTTGGCTGTATAGTTGCATCTCTCACATACATTTGAGTTTGTTGGAAGGAGGAGAGGGCTGTCTGCGTACATAAGGCAATTGTAACATTGCCTCAAGATTCCCAGATTCACCAGCTGGACTGGAGAGTATACCTGAAACTGCCCTTTGGACATGCCTGAATAGTTTAAAGAACTGGTTTATTGACTGCCCAGAAGGGAAGAATATGGAGCCTTGTACTTCTAAATAGTATAAGGGGGTATAGTGCTATAGTTTGTTAGTGCTTACTTGAGAATTTTGAGTAAGTGCTGGGCTGTAAAAGGAGAGTTGAGTGCTTGCTTTGAGAGTTTGACTAGTTCTAAGGGAAAAATTGAAGAGCAGACTTTGTGGAGCCGGGAATAGTTTAACACTGCTTAAACGGCACTGTGCGACATTGCGCGATGCGCAAAACCGTGCAAATGTGGGTTATAAGGCAGGGAGCTTGAAAGAGATAGGAATTAGCCCAAAACGGCCAATAAGCTACTAGTTGCTGGGCTGAGGCCACTCCTCCGGGGACAGATAGGCTGCTCAAAGCTCCCCACTCTCACTGGTGAACAGAGAAGCTTCCTCCTATCCAAGTAAGGATATGGGCAACACAGGAACTTATACCACAGCCCAGAATTTAGCAAAACCTGAAATCTGGACTTCTCTAGTTTAGAGCAAACAAGGATTTTTTTTTTTTTTTTTTACAGAACAACAGTAACTTACACTATAAATGTTTTAAACAGGCTAGCACACTTGAGTGTGTAGCCTACAACAGTTAAACAACACAAAAATTACTTTAAATGACTTTTAAAGTGCAAAAACAGTACAAAATACAATGCTTTTGAAATCTTAGACAAGCTAGAAACTGGCTTTTCGGCGAGAAAATGCAGTTGCAGGTAGAAAGGCAGAGAAAAAATACTTAATCTGTTGAAAGTCTCTCTTTTGTCTCTCTGCTGCTTGTAGCACTCTGCATGACACCATGAGGAGCTGTGCTGAGTTAGATACAAGCGCAAAACTGTGCAAATGCAGGTTTTAAGGCAGGGAGCTTGAAAGAGATAGGAATTAGCCCAAAATGGCCAATAAGCTATTAGTTGCTGGGCTGAGACCATTTTCCAGGAACAGATAGGCTGTTCAAAGCTTCCCACTCTCACTGGTGAACAGAGAAGCTTCCTCCTATCCAACTAAGGATATGGGAAACACAGGAACTTATACCACAGCCCAGAATTCAGCAAAACCTTAAATCTGGACTACTCTAGTTTAGAAAAGGCGGGAAACAAGGAATTTTTTTTTCTTTGTTTACTGCAAAAATAAGTGTTACTAGAAAAGATGACTTTAGATTAAATTCTCCACTGGCACATATAACTTCCTACACTTGCCTCCCAGTTACTGCTACAGATGGTAAAATGACAGAACAAAGTTAAATTGTTAAAGATTATACTTCCCGAAACCTAATTGCTCACCGCTGTCCATCCATGGGACTGATTGACAGGGTCTCTAACATTGCTACTGGCTGCCTAAATTGTCTTTTTTGCTGGACTCTCTGTCTTACAATTCTTTCATTTTGGGCTCTTCACAGTTTCTGACATGGTTCTATTTACTTAAATCCAAACCTTCAACACTGCACAGTTCTGTAGTACCACTTACCCAAGCTGTTCAATGTCATATTATATTTTGTAGCAATTCTTCCCCTGAGCAATCTGTCACACCATGTTCTGCAGTGCTGCTTACTTCAAACTTCAATACCCACCAAGAGATCTAGTACAGTGCCACACCAAGTTCTACATTAAGACTTAACCCAACCCGACGGTGCCACGTCATATACTGCAATACTTCTCACAATCCTATTCCTTTGTACTACACCAGGTGCTGAAATGCTACTCATCTCTAACCTTCAATGCTGCACATCATGTTCTGCATTACTGTTCATCCCCAAAGTCAGTGTTACATCAGGTTCTGTAGTGCTTCTCCTATCAAATATGAGTACCATACCAATTTCTGCAGTGTTGCTCATCCCTAGCCTTTTATATTACACTGTGCTCTGTAGCAGTGCTCATCCATTCCACCCTTCAAGTTTATAAAACATTTTGCTGTGCTATTTACCCATCCAGCCCTCAGTACTACACCATGTTCTGCATGGCTGTTCACCTCCTGCACTCAGTGCCACAGCATGTTCTGCTCTTCTGCTCATCCCCAGCAATAAGTTCCATAGCATGATATGCTGTACTGCTTACCCCCAACCATGATCTGCAGTGCAGTACATCTCCAGCCTTCAGTGAAACTTGTGTAGTGCAGCATACCTGCATCCCTCAGTGTCACACCAAGTTCTGCAATGTGGCACACCTCCAGCCCCCCAGTGCTGAACTATTTTATGAAGTATGGCACATCTTCAACCCCCCCAGTGACACATCATGTTCTGCAGTGTGGCACACCTCCACCCCCCCAGTGACACATCATGTTCTGCAGTGTGGCACACCTCCAACCCCCAGTGACACACCTTGTTCTACAGTGTGGCACACCTACAGCCCCCAGTGACACACCATGTTCTGCAGTGTAGCAAACCTCCAGCCCCCAGTGACACACAATGTTCTGCAGAACAGCATATTCAACCTCACTGACACACAGTGTTCTGCAGAACAGCATATCCCCAGCCCTGAGTGGTACACAATTTTCTACAGTGTGGCACACATTCAGCCCCCAGTGCTGTGCTATGTTCTACAGCACACCACACCCCGGCTCTCACCATGTCTTACAGTATTGCATACCTACAACCCCCAGTGGCAAACCATGTTTTGCAGTGCCACACCATGTACTACAGTGTCACACACCCTTCTGGAGACACACCATGTTCTGCAGTGTCACACACCCACAGCCCTCAGGGGGACACACCATGTTCTGCAGTGTTGCATACCCCCAGCCCTCAGTGCCACACCATATTCTACAGTGTCACACCCCCCCCAGAACCCAGAGACACACCATGTTCTGCAGTGTTACACACCCACAGCCCGCAGGGACACCCAATGTTTTGCAGTGCAGTTCATCTGTAGCCCTCACCGACACAGCAGGTTCTACTGTACTGCACAGCATTCACTGCCATAGCATGTTTTGTTGTACTGCTTATCCCTCAGTGTAATGCGATATTTTTCAGTGGTGTTCAAGTCTCTTACCCTCCCAACCTTCCAGATATCTGTGTTGCTTTAACTCTTTCCAGCTACACTCCCGCTGTTTAGCCCTTCCCAGCCTTCAGCACTGCTCCAACAGCTGCTGTTTCTGATTAGCACTCCTCACACATTTTACAAGAAAATGTACAACAAATCCTGCTGTGGCTGCTGGGCTTAGTATATTTCAAACCTTATTTGCCTGGGATGATTGAAATGCATCAAACTGGGTGTATTCAGATTTCTGAAGACTGGTGCACCCTTCCCTACTGCACACATAGTATCTTCTATCTCCACCTCCACCTTCTGAAATTTACTTGTAGCTAAGAGTGGGGAGAACCCAATCACTTAATTATATATTCATGTACTTACTGCTTATAGTGCTATCAGGAAACTGGATTTCTTCTACTTTCATTTCTATTTTGGTTTCATCAAATGGAAATATCTCATCCTTCTCGACAAGCAAGCAAAGGTGTTCCACTGGGATGTCATATCCTGAAAATCAAAAGTAGCAGACATTAGATGCTTAAGAAAGGTCCTTCCCGAAATGTTGCACTAGATTTACAATGGCTCATTTGTACACTGTTGATAGGCAGTTGTAAAAATACACCCAGAAGAAAACAGCAACATTTCATTAGGACTTATGGACCAAAACTGACTACCTCTGGAGTCAAATGGCTATGTTTCACATTCTTATACTATTGTACCCCTATAAAATCTTTTTACCATGAACATTACTACATCACTCACTTTAAACCGTTGTCAAAATTTGTAAATCTTGCTTCTTCTATAAGTGGCTTCTTCACAAGCTACTTTTGTCAATGACATTCAGAAAACTCAAAGCAGAATATAATTCCAACAGTAATCAGGTGCCTCTGCAAAAACACAAAACAAATCCAAAGAATAAAAGCAGACAGAGGCAAGGCTCCAGTTTCTTCAGCTGATTTATTAAAAGACACACAAGCGCTTTCACCACAAGGCTTCTTCAGGTGTATAAAAAGCAGCACTCAACACACCCATTCTTATACTAAGCATTGTAGATGACATCTTCATTTTATGGGGGGGGGGTCTATAGAACAGCCAATGATGTTTGTAGACTATATTAATGCTTCAACAAATTTTCTTAAATTCACCATGAACTGTTCATATACTGAAGTTAGCTTTCTAGATGTCTCTATTATACAAGAACCTAATGGTGCAATGAGCACTAAAATGTTTAGGAAGGGATGTCATGTGAACAGTTTATTAAGAAAAGATAGCATGCACCCTCAATACATTTTTCGGAATGTTGCACAGAATCAGGCTAAATGGATTGTGAGATTAAGAGCTAACACAGGACATGGTCTTAATGACCATGTACCATTGAGACCCATCCTGAAAAATAGACCATTACGTAGGTAGAATCTGTTACATTTATGTGGTTTATGTGTATTTGTAATATGTATTTTTTGTAATATTGCTTTTATGAAATGTGGTTTTTGCAATGAAGTTTTTATATATTTTACTATGCATTTTACTGTGGGCTGAATACAATTGTTCTTTGTGCCTTTAAGAGTTTTCTCTTTTTAATCATGTGACTAGCTAATGCTTAGTATAAGAATGGGTGTGTTGAGTGCTGCTTTTTATACACCTGAAGAAGCCTTGTGGTGAAAGCACTTGTGTGTCTTGTAATAAATCAGCTGAAGAAACTGGAGCCTTGCCTCTGCCTGCTTTTATTCTTTGGATTCAGAAAACTCAGTTCTGCCCATGTATGTATCAATTATAGTTTGTTTGGCATGCAGCATGGAATGATCTGAAGAACCTGTTTCAGTCTCAACAAAAAAAAAAATACTAAATCAGATGCAGTGTAACAGGGAAATATGATGCAGCAAATGCATGATTAAAACACGTATGCACCACAGCAATGTTTTAGACAATGATACTTCTCATACAGTTTAATGCCTTTAATTCAGTCATTTTGAAGTCTGCAATTAAACATTAAGTATAAAACAGTTTGAGAGAGATGCAGAAGATTTTTAGCCATAATGCCATTCCATAACATTAACACTTTACTTCTCCCAGTAAGTCGCTACATATGACAATACTGAAAGAATTCAAATCTGCAGCTACAATGATGTTAAAAGATCTACTTTGCACACGCATACTGAAGTGGAGAAAGCCCCAACCATTACAGTAGGTTTGATAAACAGGATAAATATAGGAGTTTCAAGTGTAGCTACAGAATGTTCTCAGCCCAAGTTACTGATATCCATTTCTGGAACATCTGAAGAAGAAGAAACTTAACTCATATAAAGTGCAGCCACTTTACTGGTAATTCTGGGACTGTCTAGCTAGAAAAATATCCAAACTGAAATGTGCTGTCATGTTTTAGCTCCCAAACTAGCCTACACTGCAAAACCAAGGTCTTTACTATTTATTATGTAACCTTATAATGAAAATATTCCATTTGTTTTGAAATATACATGGCCTTCAGAAGGGAAAAAAATCTGCTGCTTGCAGAATGAAAAGTATAGGAGATAGCAACTTTGCATTTTACAAGAGAAAAAAGGAGCTCCTAAGCTTAAACGTGCAGGTAGACGATGCTAAAATTGACATAGTATATTTAGTTGCATTATAAAATGTCCTTTCCTTCTAGGGTTAAAGCTTTGAGGATTGTTTTTGGGTACTTCAGGAAATGTATCAGTCTGAACAATCTAAACCTCAAAAAAAAGAAACAACTTTCTTTTAATTCCTTTGAGGAATCAGAGTCAGCATAGAAAGAATACATTTCTTGTGAGCTTTTCCAACTTTTAGATAAAGGTTACAGGAAGTACAGCTGTATGACAGTTCTCACAATAACTGCAGATTTTTTGATGGAAGGATCATTGCTGCAGGAAATTCAACAGATGAACCACAATAAACTGCAGGTAAACATCAGTCTTCTGGCCAAATCCTCAAAGCAGTCAAATCACCAGGGGGGGGAGAAGGGCATGAGGTAACCCGTGATACTGAAGCCACAAGTAGGAAGCCTTGCTGTAAAGAAGAGGATACTCTGTACTATCTTATGATTGCCGTCCAATCGTAACACCTAAAAAGTGAAGCAAGTTAACAAAAAATGCTTTTGCATACTAATACATATCCTTTACGTGTGTGTGTGTGTGTGTGTGTGTGTGTGTGTGTGTGTGTGTGTGTGTGTGTGTGTACACACACACACATATACATTATATACATACATACATACGTAGAGAGACAGAGAAATATAAAGAGAGATGTATATTCTCACTCGTTTAGTCAGGCTAAAATAGAAAATTCTGTGGGTTCTGTTCAAGCAGCTTTATTATGTACAAACACATTAGGATTGAGGCTTAATAACTTTAACTTAGATAAACTTATAAACTAACTAGCTATTACACTCATACATACTCACTCTGGCTACACTCACAAAATAGCACTGAAGCTAGCACATGCTGGCTATTTATATGTGCGTGCCGACTTTGAAATGCTTCCTAAAGGTGCAACATACACACACTATTCTACATCCCCCCTCTTTGAGAAATAAGTCATGCAATGTTGATGACAACTGACATGCAATAAATACAAATAATTCTTTGTTATGCAATTATACAGAACTAAATGCATACAAACAATGATGTCCATGTTGCTGTGTGTTTCACACTAGGTCTGGAGATGTGACTAAATCATGTGACATAGAAATTAGAATCAGGTCTAACAACTGGGACTGTCTCTGCTGAATATTCAACTTTAGGGACATCAGAAACATCATCAGGGTGGAAGTAGAAGTTCAGACACATTCTACAACAGGAACATTGTCTGAATTGCTCTGAGATCTAGAGTCTGTATCACAGGAAAGTACAGCAGTGTACAGTTGCCATAAATGTAGATGTTCGAGTGTATTCACTGTTGCAGTCATCACACTTGGGTTATCTGCCTGTAGGTAGCCCTTAGTTGGCCCGAATACAAGAGTCTTAGTATTTCTGCGTCGGATGCTGTCGCTTCTTCCCTGACGTCAGGTCGTCAGGGGTATAAAACAGGCAGCCGACGCCATTACATCAGTTTTTCTTGACTCAAATGTCAGGAGCGCCCAAATAGGGAACTAGTATATGGTGGGGAAAACACCACCAGTAAAAAGTAAATACCAATGCCATTAGGAAAAGCCATAGAGAAGATAGATAGATAGATAGATAGATAGATAGATAGATAGATAGATAGACAGACAGACAGACAGAGAAAGCCAGGGGCTGGAGGGAGGGAAACCAGGACTGCAACACTGAATACACTCGAACATCTACATTTATGGTAAGTGTACACAACTGTATTATGTTCTTCATGTTTCACTGTTGCAGTCATCACACTTGGGTTGATTCCCAAAGCTAAGGAAGGGTGGAGGCAGTCAAGAAGAGTTTGGGCTGGCTAATAGGCCTTGCAAGTCTGCTGTAGCAAATCCTGCCCTGGATTTGGAAAAGACAGGTAAGTGGTAATGCTTGGTGAAGGTGTGTACAGAACTCCAGGTTGCAGCTTCTAGAATGTCCCTGGTAGGAACTCCTCTGAGGAATGCTGTAGAGTTAGAGGTAGCCCTAGTGGAATGCGTTCTGACCCCCTGAAGGGTTGGTTTTCCATGGTGCTTGTAGCAGAAATGGATGCAGGGTGCTATCCATTTGGAAATGGTTTGTTTAGAAATGGCCTTGCCCTCTGCCCCTGTTGCAAAGCTGACTAACAGCTGGTCAGATTTTCTGAAAGGCTTAGTCCTACCAAGGTAGAACCTGAGCTGCCTGTGTACATCCAAAGAGTGCAGGATCCTTTCCCTCTTATTCTGAGGGTTAGGGAAGAAGGTTGGCAAATGGATGGATTAGGAACCACACTGGACACCACTTTGGGCATAAAGGAATGGGTTAGTCCTGAGGGAAACCCTGTCAGCATGGAAAATAATAAAGGGTTCTACAGCCATCAGAGCCTGTAACTCATATACTCTTCTAGCTGAAGTGATGGCTAGAAGCAAGGCTGTTATCCAAGAGAGGAATTTTAAGTATGCTGAAGCAGCAGGATCAAAAGGGAGAAGCGTGAGTTTTTCCAGTACAAAGTTAAGGTCCCAAGCAGGGGTGGGTCCTCTCCTTGGGGCCTTTAAGTTGTTAGCCCCTCTCAGGAACTCTTTGATGAGAGGGTGAAAAAAAAAAGAGGTGGCTCAGTATTGAAATGAGCCGAAATGGCAGAGGCATGAATCTTAATGGTGGAAAAGGATAGGCCTCTGTGGAGCAGCTCTGCTAGGTAGTCCTGGATTACGGGTATGGAAGGCACAGCTGTGTCCTTTCCTTTAGACTGAATCCAAGAACAGTATCTTTTCCATTTTTCAGCATAGGACTTCCTAGAGATAGGCCTTCTAGCTTCCAGGATTACATCCAGTACCTGTTTGCTTAGGGTTGCTGGTGGAGTATTCAAGGACTAAGCCAGGCTGCAAGATTTAGGGTTTGCCTTTGTGGGTGCAAAATCTGTCCCTGCTGCTGTGACAGTAGAGTAGGGGTCTGGTGTAGGTGCTAGGGTGGCACCATAGTCAGGCTTGCAAAGGAGTGGGTACCAGTGCTGGCGTGGCCAGTCTGGGGCAATCAGAATTGTCCTTGGCCTGTCTTGTTTTATCTTGAGTAGTACTCTTGAGAGAAGGGGCAGAGGGGGAAAGGCATAGATTGAGAGATTTTCCCAATGAAAGGATAGGGCAACCACCTTCCAGGACCTGCTGTGAGGGCTCCTGGTGCAGAATTTGCTTAACCGGTAGTTCTCGGGTGAAGCAAAGAGATCCACCTCTGGGGTTCCCTACCTCTAGATCGGAAGTTTGAAGGTGCTGGGCTCCAATTTCCACTCGTGTGGGTCTAGGAGATTTCTCCTTAGGTCGTCAACCCGTGAATTTTGTTTGCCTGGCAGAAATTGAGCTTGTAGATCGACTTGGTTGTTCAAGGCCGTGTTCCACAGGGCCATGGCTAACCTGCAGAGTGGGTAATAATGGGTTCCCCCATGCTTGTTTATGTACCACATGACTGTGATGTTGTCTGTTTTTACCAGCAGTTGTCCTGGAATGATTAGGTATCTGAAATCTGTCAGAGCATTCTGTACAGCTAGCATCTCTTTTTGATTGATGTGCAGGAGAATTTGTCCTGGGCTCCAGTGGCCCTGAATGCATTTCCCCGCCATCTGAGCCCCCCATGCATATTCTGATGCAGCTGTGATCAGGGTTTGGGCGGCGTGGTGTTGAGTAAAATGCAGTCCCTTGTTGTGGTTGCAAGCTTCTGCCCACCAAAGGACCTCTGCCCTTAGACAAGGTATGATATGAATAACTGTTTCCAGGTCCTGAGAATGCTGGCATCAAAGACTTTTTTTAGTACCACTGAAGTTTCCTCATATGCAGTCTTGCATATGGAATTAGCAGAATACATGAGGTCATGAACCCTAGGGCTTGCAGTATTTTTTGTGTAGATAGCTGGGTTCTGGTGGCCATTGGTTTGAAATAGTCAGCTAGGCCTGTTTTTCTGAAGTGAGAAATGCCATCTGGGAAGTTGTGTCCAACCTTGATCCCAGGAATACAATCTTTTGATTGGGTACCAGTTGTGACTTCTTTTCATTAACGGTGTGCCCCAATGAAGTGAGAAGGTTTTTTTTACAAAGGCCAGGTGCTGAAGAAGCAATTCCTGACTATCCACCTGTATCGGGCAATCATCCAAGTATGGGTAAATTTGGATATTTCTCTACCTGCAATTTGCAATGGCTGCAGCCAGGCATTTTGTGAATACCCTGGGTGCAGTAGATAAGCCAAAGGGAAGTGCAGAGAACTGATAGTGCATAGATCCTGCCCTGAAACATATATATTTCCTCCATGACTCCCTTATGGGGATGTGCAGATAAGCTTCTTTTAAGTCTAGGGTGACTAACCAGGCATCCTTGGCAAGCATAGGGAGAAGCTGTTGCAGGGTAAGCATCTGGAACTTTGGGACCACCAGAAAGGTGTTGAGAATTGAAAAATCCAGGGTTGGGCTTCAACAGCCCTCTTTCCTAGGTACCAGGAAAAGCCTGGAGTAAAATCCCTGACCCCTTTGGTCTACTGGTACAGGCTGAATAGCTCTGATATTGAGAACGGAAATTACTTGTTGTTGAACCTCCGCCCACTAATTTGGAGGAAGATCTGGAAACCTGCTTGGGGTTGGCAGTGAGTAGAAGTAAAATTTGTACCCCTGGGATACAATGTTGAGGACCAACCGGTCCTGAGTGATGGACATCCAGTTTTTAGCATGAAGGGCATGTTTTCCTGCTAAGGGCACAAGCAATTGGGCAGGGCTGGGAAGTAGAGGTGAGATGTCATTATGAACTTTTTCCATAGGGAGGTGGCTTACCACTCCCTGATTTAGGGATGGGGGCACTCCATTGCTTAAATCTCTGCATACCCTGAGACTGTAGTCTGGGTGGTCTGTTTCCCTTGGGTCTTGTCTGGGAAGGCCTGGAGGGGGATGGAAAGGACCAGTGTTTTGAAGGACAGTGCATGCTGAACCTAGGTGGTTGCACTTGTAGGAATTCTTTAACAGTTTGCATAGATTTAGCATTTTCTTCCATCTTTTTAAGAACTTCTTCTGCTTTGGTGCCAAACAAACATTCCTTATTTAAAGGTGCGTCAAGTAATTTGGATTTGACATGATCTGGCAAGGTCTGTTCCTTCAGCCAAGCATGTCTTCTCAGTACCGAGCCAGTGACTGCAGCCCTGCAAGATGCTTCTAAGGCATCAGAGCCACACTGCAAAGTATGCTTACTAACTTGGTTTGCAGAATGCATAAGCTCTTGCAAATCTTTATTTTCTGCACAATCTGGAAATATTACTATTTTCTGTTTAATTAGTTCCATAATATGTTGTTGGTACTTCAGCATGTGAAACTGGCAATTCAATGCCCTGATAGCCAGAGTTGCATAGGTATATACCTTTTTTCCCCATCTGTCTAAAGCTCTGGAATCACTGTCAGAAGGGGTAGGATTTTTGGCTGTAGTAGCCTTAATACCTTCAGGTCCCTGGGAAATGATCTCTGGATCAGCAGTAGGATTCTTGAAAAGAAACTTATGGGAATCAGGTACTCTGTAGTACCTCTCAGGTTTCCTAGGGTCCGGGGAGTGAGGTGTCTGGAGTAAGACTGGATTCCATGAAAACATCATCTACAACATCCAGGACAGGGGGTATTGCTAAAGGCCTGTGCTGAGGCAACTGCAAAAATTCTCTGAGTCTCTTTTTTGGATTGAGGATAGTCCTGGCATTCCCAGGGTAAATGCTCTCTTAAAGTATGCAAGGCTTCACCAAAAGAAAAATCCTCTGGAGGGGAGGCAGAGGGAATGGATTCCTCTGCATGAGAATCCTCATAGGCCAATAAGGGCATGTCCTGATAATCAGAAAGGTCAGAGTCATCGGACTGCTGGTCTGTAGAATCTGAAGGCAACTGCATTCTTTGTCTCTTAGCAGGAGAAGGCTGGCTTCCCTAATTAGTGTAATACAGTCTTCAGCCATTCTAAACATTTGGTTTTGTGGCATGGGTTCTTGAGCATGCACTTTGGTCGTCGGTTTTCTAGGCGTAGTACGTACTCTGGGCCTTAGAAACTTGGTAGTATTGGCAAAAAGAGAAGTCGTCGGTTTGATTCGAACATCGGTAGGACAAAAAACACCCTCAGAAGCCAGTGCCTGCACAGTGGCTCCGGACCCATCCAAGGTAGAGACATCTGCTGGTTCCATAGCCGAAGAAGCATCTCGCGGCATACCGGACTCCAAATGGGTCACAGCAGAGGCCTGCAAATCCATAGATGCGGGCATCAGGGGCTGCAAAGGTGCCTCACTGAGTACTGGTGGACTGGCAACTAGCTTAGCGGAAGCATCGTCGGCAGTTTTGGACTTATGCGGTCTGTCTCTGTCTTTATCCTTGCATTTTTTCGGAAGATCGGTAGTCGGATGGCTTACAGAAGCCATTTTGGAATACGGAGAATGAGATAGAAAGAATTTAGCAACAAAAATAGCCCGAGGATGAATTGTTCGGGCATTAAACAAGGCACAAAACTGACAGCGAGGGACTGGCCTAAACAGGTGACGCAGTAAGAATGAAAATCTCTGTGAGGTATTTGCTTTCCACAGTCAAGACAATTGTTAACTTTTTCTAACATCGGTTAGAGCAAGAAAAAAGGATCCCCAATGGGGTACTTAGCTTTAGAAGACTTCAGGATGATTAACTCGAAAATGAAAATTTCAGGTAGTGGCCGACTGGCACTTGCAAACTGCTTCTGCTTCGGGCTCCTCCTCGGCAAGAAAGACTGGTGTAATGGCATTGGCTGCCTATTTTATACCCCTGACGACCTGACGTCGTGGAAGAAGAGACAGCATCCGACACCGAAATACTAAGACTCTGATATTCGGGCCGACTGAGGGCTACCTGCAGGCAGATAACCCAAGTGTGATGACTGTAACAGTGAAACACAAAGCACATCAATGCTGCAATATCGATTCTGGTACAGGAAGATGTCTGTGATTTCTCCTATACTCCACAACCTCAGATTCTACAAAGTAGGATCTCAACTCAGTACATATACCTGTTACTTGACCAATCTAGTCAAAATCTTTCGCCATTTGTATCCTCACTGTCTCTACTTCTTTCAATGGACAAAGAAATCTGCTCGATTTATTATAACTGGACTTCTGGAAAGAACACTTTTTGAATAATTGGGCTCTAACTGTCCTGTTGTTTTTGCTTTAGGCCTCAACAAACTGGAACTAATAGGCAATGTTGTTCTGGTTTGCCTAGACAGAAGTCTTTGAGCAGGCGAGCCAAGTATATAGTCATGGGGTATGTTTCTGAGATTAAGTAAATTCAAAAAGACATTGGTATTATCATGCTTTGACCTCTCAACTAATTGTTTTTCACTCTGTACTGCACGTTCAGCTAGTCTATTCAACTGTGGATATTCTGGACTACTAGTAACATGTACAAATTCTTATTCGTTTGCAAATTTCTGAAACAACTGACTAGTAAATTAAGTACCATTGTCAGAAATAACTTTGTGTGGACTATCATGGACTGAAAAATGGCATTTCAACTTAGTGATAGCAGTGGACATTGGGTTAGGTAGTAAATCAATCTCAAACCAGAATAAGAGTCTACCAAGACTAAGTAATGCTGATTGCTCCACTCAAATACATCACAGGCTACTGTTGATCAAGGTAGTAAAGGAACTTGACTTAGATGAAGTGGTTCTTTTTGCAAATGTGGTTTAGTACTATTGCATACTGAATAAAAAGAAAGCACGTTATCAATGTCTTTTACTAGAGAAGGCCAAAATACTAGTTCTCTCTCCCTTCTTTTGGTAGATTCAGAACCTGGGTGACCATGATGTAAAAACTGCAGATAAGTAAAATCCAACTCACGCTAAAGGCAATTCAGGTCAAAATGAAGTAAAATCTGAAGGAATCCTGAATACGACACCATGGCTATGAATGTTACTAATAAAATGATAAAATGAATAAAATAAGCTTTAATTAGTAAACAAAAACCCAATGATAAACAAACCTAGGTACGATGATCACTTTTGGCGAAACTCGCCTTCATCAGATCTTAATGTACAAAGGCCATCGGTTAAAATAAGGGTGCATAACCAATCGTGTTTCTAATCAACACACCTACTAAATACAGCAAATCACAAATAGGTGAATAAAAACCAGGAAGTAAAAAAGTGTGTATCAAGTCATTGCATAACAGTCAGAAAACCAACCAGTCGATAAGTATCTTAATATTACAATCATAAACATGTTGAGTACAGCATTAGGATGAATAATACAAACACAAATATTCTAATGAAAAACAGTGTGATATGTACATTGCTTCATACATTTGGTCTCGTGATAAAAAAGTTAAGTAGCAGAGTAGCAAATAACAATGGAACATAATCGGCTAGCTATGAAATGACTAACTCAAAAACTGTATGTTGAATGCAAGAGTGCGTATTCAAATCATTGTATGAAAACAATTATTGATCATGGCCGCCTGCTTCCACAGCAGCAGACCTAAAATGACAAGTACCTGGTGTGGCATTGCTGACCAAATGATAAGCATTTTTCTCTTTTAGACTCATGACCTTTTCTTAGAACATGCTGGAAAACTATGGGTTATCCCAGGAAAACCCATAGGGTTGCAGGTGACATGTGCTTATGACTACTTCTGCTAGCCACATGTTTCATGCTGTCTACATTTATTCTGAAGCCTGCTGAAACCATGCTCTTATCCCTTGCAAGCATACTTGTGTGCCGTTCTGTAACTTCATGGATTTGACAAATCTCAATAGCTTGGTTCAGTGTTAAATCACTGTCACAAAGCAAAATCTTTCTCACTGCGGCACTATTAATACAACATACAAGCCTGTCCTTTATTAACTCATCTTTTGAGTCACCAAACCAACACATTTTAGCTTTGTTTCTCAAGTCAGTTGTATAAGCTGCAAAGATTTCCCATTTTTTGATCTCAAGTAAAACAAATGCCTCTCTAATGTAATACTTGTAAGGGTTTGCACATTTCCCTGAACCTGCACTTCAAACACTCAGGGTCTTCTCTTGATTCAGCCTGTGCAACAATATGACGATTTTCACCTTCTCCCTCATATAATGCTGGTGCATGTACAAATGAACGCTCTCTTTTAATGGCCTCTGACCCAGCTATGTTTAGAAAAATAAATGCCCTGGTGCATGCATCTTTGTCAGAATAAGCTGCGTTTATAAAAATATCATACTTTTGCTTAAATATTCTCCAGTTCTCTGCAATATTCTGCTCAAACACAAATGGTGAGGGTTTTCCATCTGCCATATTAACACATACCAGCGACGGCTTTTGCAAGTATGCATGAACATACATACATATGCCAGAAATTTATGCCAGTATTTGTAACTATGCCCAATAGCACAACAAGCCTCTGAAGAACTGAACTTTGCAAAATAAGTCTCTTGGGCACTGTAATACTCTTGAACTCACTGTACTGTAGAAAATCACGTATTATCAGTGTAAAAAACAATTCAAAGAAACTGGACTTTGCGAATAAACAGTACACAGCACACTGAAACTTCCCCAAAATGGCTGTACTTTGCTAAATAACTCTTTACAGTGCAAGAAACACTATGTAATGGTGGCACTTTGCGAACAGACACCCAGCACAAGAAACTTTTTGAAATGGCTGTATTTTGATTGTACTTTACAAGATTGTTACACTTTGTACACAAATAAACTCTTCAGAATAAATGCAGAGTAATAAGTACACACTGTAAGCACTTTTACACACCTTGAGATACTTTGAATAACTCTAGATATGCCCTGAATACAATGCGAACAGGAGTTACCAAAACACAGTACTTTGCCAAAAACATGCAGTCACCTTACTTTATTTATGCTTAATGTGCCCTTTTTCCCTGTATTATATTTGTTTTGCTTGTTTAATCTTTTTTCATGTCCATTATATCTTTCTTGTGCTCGTTTTACTCTAAACATGCCCATTTTGCTTTAAATATGCTCGTTTTGCAATTCCAAGGTAATTCTGAACCCCTTATGTGCTTTTCTGATAATCGTTTTATCAAATAAAACGGCGGCACAGTGGTGCAGTGGTTAACATTGTCACCTCACAGCAAGAGGTTCTCTGGTTCGATTCTCGGCTGGGGTGCCTTCTGTGTGGAGTTTGCATGTTCTCCCTGTGTTCGCGTGGGTTTCCTCCGGGTACTCCGGTTTCCTCCCACATTCCAAAGACATGCATCTGGAGCATTTCTCCCCGGGCCTCCGCTGAAAACAGGCTCTGTGGAACCTAGTCGGACATTCCCGGTCAACAAATGATAAATAAAAATAAATAAATAAAAAAATATCTCAAGTTTAAACATTTTGTTTAATTAATAAACCTTTTGTGCCTCTCGCTTGTTTAACAATGAGGTTTGTGCCTCAGTTTTATCTTTTTTATATAAAGTAAATCATTTGTGCAAGTTTTCGTTACCTTTGGTTCATTTCTGGCCCTTTTTCATGCTCGGTTCTCTTAGTTTACCTTCACTGTTAACTCTGCACCTCGTAGCTCTGAAAAGCAGTCTCTGGAATCCCAATCCTGACACCCTGTTGGTCATCTAGTCAGGATAAAATAGACAAGTCTTTGTGAGTTCTGATCAAGCAGCTTTATTATGTACAAACACATCAGGACTGAGGCTTAATAACTTTAACTTAGATAAACTTATAAACAAACTAGCTATTACACTCATAAATGCTCACTCACTGGCTGCACTCACAAAATGACACTGAAGCTAGCACATGCTGGCTATTTATATGCATGTGCCGACCTTGAAACGCTTCTTAAAGGTACAACATGGATACACTATTCTACATATATTAAATTTTATTTATTTAAGTTTTGTTGACTGAGTTCCACTAGCCATGTGACCTAATAGGAGACCCGCAGTGGTATTCATTCCAACTAAGGGAAATTTGGCCCAAGCACCAGGGAAATTTTCCTAGTTCAATAAATGCCACATGATTTTTTACATCCATTTTGGCTACCAACAGCAGCGCACCTGAATGACAGTACACACAGGAGTGCAGCACTCTCTCCTTATGCTACAGTTTAATTTCTCCAAGTCTTTTGGGTTTCTTGATGGGAATAGACCCCAATCCCAAGTCAAAGTATGATTATAGTTCATGAAATTAGTATTGCTTCGATCTTTGTTGTTAGCCAAAAGTGCTTTTCACAGTACCCACAATGTGCCCAGAACTGACTCCCTTCAGTAATTCATATGGAGTTACATGCATCGGTAGCATATTTAAATACAACTGTAAATTCTTTATGAGACCTATTGCACCTTCCAGTATTGGAAATGCCTGGCTATCCTTCTTCCACACTGCCCTCGTTTCTGCCTGAAAATCCTGGTATTTTATGACTTTGTGTCTCTCTGTATTCAAGACACTGTAATCACTGGATATAGCAATTTCGATGATCAATGCTACTTTTGTCTTCTTTTCATGGACTACTGCATCTGGTTTTCACACATCTATTTTTTAAACTGTTGGTTATGGGTGATCCCATGTGATGTAAACTTCATCATTCTCAATAATGCTTTATGGCTCATGTTTCCAATGCTTCTCAGCCACTTCAGTATTGTAACGTTTGCACAATCCCCAATGCAACTGTCTTGCTAGATTAATATGCCTTTCTGTATACAGGCCCTCTGCCATTAGTGTATCACACCCAACAACAAGACTGCTTCCAGTTCTGTTTCACAGAACCTGCATTTGTCTGTTTCTCCTACATGTTCAATGGATTTTGTAAACCAGCATGTATGTAGTCCACTATCCTGGGCTGCCAATATTAACCTTTCACTTTTTTGGTTTAAATTCACCTATCCTTAACCATTCTTATGTCAGATCCTGATCTACATGAGGTTGTTTCAGGAATTTTCTACTACTACTACTACTACTTCACCACTACTGCTCTACTACATTTTACCAATATAATAAAACGACATAGACATGATGGTCTGCTTGTGTCCACCATGTTCTTAGACTTGATAAAAGGCATTAAATACTGTCTTGAACCAGCTACTTCTCATTCACCCTATCTGAAAGGCAACAAGCCATTAAATGGCAACAAACCTACTCATCCTTTCAACCAGTTATGACTGCTGACCCTCAGGGCTCTATCCTGGGTCGTCTACTACTTAATATATTTATTAATGACCTCCACTTTAAACAGATATTCAGATGAGGTGATAAAACTACAAAAATCTGAAGTCGAAATGAAAAAAAGGCTGGCAGACTATGAGACTGCTCAAGAAGAGATGTTTCAAAAAATAATAGAATTTAAGGACAGAGCATGTAGGGAAAACCTGAGATTTTCTGCTGTACCAGAGAAGCTGGAAGGAACAGACTGTATTAATTTTATGAAATCACAAATAAGCAACTGGACTGGTATTCCACAGCAGAAGTTGTTAATTGAAAGGGCACATCATGTATATGTTCCAAACCTGGCTGTGAGAAAGCAACCTAGACCTTTTATAGTAAAGATACAATCCTACCAGAAGAAGTTGATTCTGACAAAACTGTAGCAGAAGGACAAAGAGCTCTATCCTGGGTCCTCTACTATTTAATATATTTATTAATGACTTCCACACCTCCACTCACCATGCTAGTTTAGTTCAGTATGCAGATGACTCAAGATTAATATGTATAGCCTCAACAATAAATAAGCTCCAAGACATTACCCAAAAATCATTCTCCTCTGTAGAAACCGGACTCAAAGAATCAAACCTCCTACTCAACCCCAAGAAAACTAAGTTAATGCTTTTCACCTCATAAAGTCACCAAAATCAAAGGCAATCTTATTTATCCTAAAGTCAGCATAAAATACTGTCACTGAAACTGTAACTCACAGTAAACTTCTCGGCGTTATAATAGATGACGCTCTCAAATATGACCACCATATACTGCACACCATAAAATCTACATACCAGAAACTAGGCTCCCTTTGTAGGATCAATGGATTCCTTACAGATATTTTAACTAAAACTCTAGCCACCACTTTCTTACTGCCAACTCTCTTATATGCTGGTCCTATCCTAACAAACATAAACAATTCTCAAAGAAAGAAAAAACTTGCCTCCTGCTAGAACAAAATAACTACATTTGCCACCAGTCTCCCTCATAGGACTCACTATTAGCTTAAAGCAATTAAACTAGCTTGAATTGCACAACTGTGTAACATATATACAACTGACTAAAGCACACAAACTCATTCATTATCCAGAAAAATGCCCTGCACTACAAAACTTATTACTACTCTACTGTCCAATAAGGGATCGCCGTTCTAGTAACAAATTCTTATCACTTATCAATAAGTCAAATAATGTGGCAGAAGACACTCTCTACTCCCAATGCATGGCTAAACTCTGGAATAGTATCCCCATGTAAATAAAACTCTCAGACAAACTCAATAGTTTTAAACAACTTTTTAAACAACACCTTAACCAATCCTGGTCCTGTACATGCTCATCACAGGGATTAAACTTTTTCACTGTACAATACTACCCAAATACTATCCTTAAACATAATATTATTAACCCCTTACTGAAATGACAAAATAATTTTATACATAACTGCTGCCTGTACAATCCACTAAGTTGCACATGTGCTTTCTCTTTAGTAACTTCCACCTCTGTAAAATCTTAGAATGCATATGTATAAATGTAACTACTGTTTGTGTATAAATGTAAACAGAAATGTAACTACTCTGTGTTTGACTGGAACTTAGTATAACGCACTCAGTGTAAGCAAAGGAGCTTTTCTCCTCGGGCCTCCTCTGAAAACGGGTATTACTCAGTCGGACTTTCCCAGTAAACAAAGGCAAATAAATACATTTTCAGTACTTGCAACTATATTTATATGTTTTCCACACTTCTTGCCTTCTCATTTCATCCTCTTTCTTATATTTATTCTTTTGTTTTTTGGCACCTTCAAGTTGCTGCCTTATTTTTGTCTACTGTTAGTATGATTTCCATTCCCGTTTGACACCAATATGCTTCTGTTAAAATAAGCATGGAAGTCATCTTACGGGTTGTTCTTATCATGTTTTAAAACTTTCACTATGTTTGGATCTGGTGGGGTCAGCGGATATTTAAGCAGTCCTATGATTGAAGATCTATTCATGTAATCAATTTCAAGGAGGCCAATACCTCCTTCATTTGCTAACTGTGAAGCATTTTCTTGTTTTCCTGTCCAATTGAGCCAATACCTTTTGGGGTCAGTCAATCAACCCAAAACTGTAAGTTAGAACAGGAAGAGAAAATTGGTTTGTAGCTTGGACTTTGTTCCTAGATGTCAGGGATGTTGTAAGTATTAATTTTACTCTTCTAAAATATTCCTTACAGAGTTTTGTCCACATTTGTTCAGGTTTCATTGTTGAGCCTTCATCACTTCCCAAATATTTATACATCCCCTAAAGTTCAAGTTCCTTTATATCCTATTCCTGTCACAAACTTATAGTTTTTGGTGTTTCAGTTTTCCTGATTTAAATGTTGATTTTGTACAATTATTGAGACCAAATGAAATTCTTATATAATCTGAAAAAGTTTTGAGCACTTGCAGTTGTCCTTTCAGCTCCGCATTTGATGAACTATACAATTTTAAATCATCAAAAAACAGTGATAAAGAAGTCTTTACACTTTGTTGTTTTCTGGGAGCCAAACTGAAACCACAGCCCAATGTGCTAAGTAGACAGCTCAATGGGTTAAGGGCAAGACAAAAAGAGCAGTGGTGGCAGATAGTCACCTGGGAATACCCCCTCTGGATTTTTATCCCTGGTATAATAACTTGTCTTTTATCATGGTTTAGCTGCAAAATGGTTTTCCTCTATTTCATGGTTACTGAAATGTAACTGATCAAAATAGGGTATATCTTATACATCTGTAAGCACTCCATTATTCATGACTGTGGGATGCTATCAAATGCTTTTAGATATTCACCTTTTTACAATTCTCTGTTATGACTTTATTTAACAACAAATGATCCTTTGTTTCATATGACTTTCTTTTGTTACCCTTTTGTTCGATTGCCATGACTGAGTTTTCTTCTAAATTACTATAAACTTTGTTTGCATCAATTCCAATATATTGTTTATACATCATCAGAAGGCAAGTTATTGGTCTATAGTTTTTAGGATAGATTGCAGGTTCACTGTCAAGGAGTAGTAGTATTGTTCCTGTTAAACAGGTTGGTATGTATTTAGGGTGTGCATATAACTAGTTTTTACTCACAGCTAAATCTTCATGTAAAGATGTTAATACTTTTAGCCAGAAGTTAGGTACTGCATCTGGGTCTGGCGTTTTCCAATTAAGACTTTTTTTCTTAATTATGTTTCAATTTCTCTGGCTGTTACTTCATCCCATTTCATATCCTGTACAGCTGAACTTTTTACTGTTTCTTTTAATTCGTCTTTCCATTCAGCATCGTTATATTCCACAGGGTCTTCAAAGATATTTTTCCAGAATGTGTTTATCACTTCTTTTTTTGCGGTGTTTCTATTTCTTTTGCTTTGTTTCCCAGTTCTCTATAAAACTTTTTTTGGATCATCAAGGAATTGTTTAGTTTATACTTTTTCTCTACATTTACCTGGATATTTTCTAAGTTTTTCTGTCAGTGCTAATATCTTATTTGCAATAGTGTACAATAGATCCTGGTCTGTTATAATACTCCACATTGCTTTTATCACATCTAAGTATTTTTGCTGATCTGTTCCCTCTTCTGTACTCTTCTAACAGTGGCACTTCATCTTAATTGCTTTATAGTTTTCTCTGTTCAGTACTTTCACGATGGCATTTCACTTCTTGCCTTCCTTTCCCTTATTGCCCTATATTTTTGTGGTAAGACTTTACCTGTTATTAATTAAGCTGCACAGTAATATATCTTATTTACTTCTGTTATATCACAGGAATTTATGTTAATAGACTTGATTACAGTGTTCATTTGTTTTATCAAACTTCTAAAATTGTGGGTCTTATAGACTATCTTATCTATTTCTTTCATTGATCTGAATATGTCTATCGATCTCTCTTAATTCAACCTGTTCCCTTAGATCATTTCCCTCTAAACTGAGGCACATTCTTTGTTTTCCATTTCCTGCAGGTATTCTACAGAAAGTTCCTGAACATCTTTCTATGACATATTCTCTTCAGCAGCATCCATCTTCGTCCATTGCTGCTTTATATGGGAACTCACTGACCTATCACACCACAACATTGACTGCGTCAGAGTTGCCACTGTTTCCTGCTCCTTCCCTTGCTGTGCATCTCCAACTGAACTTCTGTACTAGTTTCCTACTGAAGGCTCCAGAGTATCTCCATATGACAAGTGATCATATGCTTCCTGTTCCACCTACTTCTCCTTAATTTGGGGGCTCATTGTTCCATTATGCTATGACTTAACCAGAGTTGGATTTTCTATACTAAATTCTTCACTTCACAGGTAATCCATGATTTCAGTTTCTGTTTCTATAAGTTCTCCAGTACTAATCCTCTTTTCTACTTCCCCCTTTGTTTTCTTATTTTTTAGATTGTAAAGGTATGCTGCCAATGTAGTGTCACTAATGGAAAATGAATCCAAGCAGATGGCATGTGAATAGAACCTAAAGTCTTCTGATCTTCCAGCATCAAAGGCAAGTGGATTACGTGCTGAGCCATAAAACATATACACATACAGAGTTGTGGAAGGTCTGACCCATGGGCTTACTAGGAGAGATGATGGGCAGCAATGATCTTTCTAGTTGGACATCTACACTTTATGAGTACCCCCCCCCCCCCACACACACACACACAAACACACACACAAAACCATATTATATTCATCAAAGGGTTCACTGCTACAGGACATTTGCTAGATGAATGACAGAGAGTAGGGCAGTATAGTACCATCACTGAACATGGGTGGGTGACCTACAACAGGTCCTAGTGCTCAGTACTGTAACAGCGCTGTGTCAGACATAGAAATATTAAATGAATATTCAAATGTGAAATTCCAAAAATACAATTCACCTAAATCATGCAAAACCAAGTCAAAAATGTTTATGCAATGAGGCAAACTCTCCTATGTGCTTCATCTTTGGGGCTGTGTCCCCACCTCTCCTATTTACTTATTCCATCTCCAGGGTTTCAAGGAGGAAGAACAATAATCCATCAATCCAAAAATGGATATTTTTTTTGTTTTATTGTACATTTGTTGACCGGGCTAGTCTAGCTGGATATATGTCCATTTTCAGTAGAGGCCCGGGGAGAAAAGCTCCACACATTTCAAATAAAGTTCACATCTACAGAAGTACATATTTAGAATACAAATACATTTTCCGTAAAGAAAACAGAGATAATATGAGGTGGAAATTTATAAAGTACATATAAAAAAGGCTACACATATTTGACTAGACTTAGTATAATTAATATGAAGTTACATTTAATTGTTGCTAAAGAATACTAGCTAAGAAGATAAAGAAAATATAGTATAGATGTAGATAAGAAAGGAAGATAAAGGAGAGTGAAATGGAGAAGCAGTTAACTAATACATCTAGAAGTAGTATGTTACACTTGTTAGAGAATTGAGTAATAAGTGAGACTATGATGGAGAGGAAGCATAAAGGTTGTTAAGATGAAATAGTTTCAGAGATGAGAAGGTAAGGTTGATTCAAGTAATAAGGCATAAGCTTCTGATTTATAATAATTAGGTATCCAATTTAGTGAAGCTTGTTTTGAATTAACAAGTTTGATGATTTCCATTTAGTAACGTCATTAAGATCCCTCTACAATGTGCTGTATGACTGCAGTGGCAAATTCTGCTGCATTCCTAGACTGAGCATCTACTTTCTAGTATTTAGACAATGTATGAAAGGATATCAATGTGGCAGCCTCAAAAACACTCTGGGCAGTGGCATTCCTAAAAAAATGCAGCAGTGATAGCAGCTGATGATTTGTGTAAGCTCATAGTAGAAAAGTTACGCACTCAGCCATTCACTTAGAAAGTGCCTACTTACTCAGGGGACACCTTAATTGCCTACCATAAAGTAAATAAAAAAGAGGTCTGCTTGCCTGAAATCATTGTTTCGACTACTGTACCTTAGCTGTCTGTGCACATACATGGTGTACAAAAATCTTGACCTCCCTCCTTCTCAGAATTTGTGGGGCAATTTAGGGGTAGTCTTTACAGATACTCCATCCTTATGGAATACTATGTAAGGTGACCTTACAAGTCTTTCAAGGCAGATATTTGAGTTAATCTCTGACAGAAGCTTCATACAGAAGCAGGATCTTTTTTTATGTGATAGCCACATTCAGACAAGGGCAGGGTCAACTTTTCTATGACAAAGTTAAGGTCTTAGGGGATACTGGGTGTTTTTTTTGGAATTGTTTAATGGCTTAAAGCTAATGTAAGGTTCCACTGTAATGTAGTTGGAAAGGAATATAAGCTGTACCTTAGCAGAGAAGTATGACAGGCCTTGCTTAAAGGACAACAATGGGATTCTATTATTAAATGCACAATGTCTCTGTCCCTTTTTCTCTATTTACTGTCCCTGCTACGAATAAACAACACAGCATTTAAAATATGTTAAATTGACTGTTTCTCTCCACTAGAACAGTACCTTACTGTGCTGTGGTGGTTTCACTTTCAAAAAACCTTTAGCCCGCCCTTGCTGCAGTCTCCAATTCATTGATGTCATCAAGGCCACTGAATACAGGTAGTTTCTGGCCAGTTGCCTCCCCCAAATTGACATCACCATGACTGTCCTAAAAACCTACCTATGCTGTGATGTCACAGCTCCCTGGTCCTTCCCCTACTCATAAAGAAAGCCAAGGCTAGAACAAGGAAACAGTACATGAATCAAGTCTCCTGCTGTGAGCTGTCAATCAAAGCAAGTTGCAGCTCAAATTATCCTTAGCACTTTGGCAGCTAGGGAAGTTAGGTGTGAAGGGAAATGGGAGATGATTCAAAGTAGTACAATTCAGGCTTCACAAAAAAATGCAGTTTAGCCATTCTAAAAAGAAGCAGCAGTAAAAAGCACGTTGAAAGTCTGTTCTGTGGCATTTGCACTGTTTGTGTTTTAAGTAGTCATTGAACAGCATGAAATGTTACTTTAAAGTAACTGACTGAAAGACAGCAGTGTATGCAAGTAAAATCAATGCAGTGACAGGAGCTTTAGGAAGAAAGCCGCCTGCGTGATGTATCTTTTTACAGATGAGCACTGCATTTTGGGATACCTAGAGGCAGGCTAAACAATCACAATTATTTCAAGATGCCAGACCCCATGTGGTCAGACTGAGAAATTACATATAAAAATATTTAAAACCTGTAAATATTCCCAAAGTGGTGTTAAAATGTAGGAAACACCAAACCATGATGAAATAAACATGTTTTTTTGAGTCTGTGGTTGCGGTTCTCCTTTAAGCTTACTAAACCCTTGTGGCGCCTACAGGTGTTTCCCTGCAATTGTCACAATTACATATCCAGGTGTCTAATATTGCTTGCTCTTATTTACAATGGAAAAACATGCTACATGCAAGTTATTGAAAGGTTTTATCTTAAAACTTATACAACTGGCAACAACTGTATTCACACTTGATATCTGTCTAGTGCGGCTTAAGAAATATTAAGTGTTGCTCACATACTGTTTGTCATAATTATCATAGTTTTCTGAATATCTCAAGGACTAGTAACAATGTTTGAAATGCTTAATCCCATCTGAAAGCTCATAGCTGGATGAACAAAATGTTGCTAACTATGTATGTAGCTCAAGTGGTTACCAAGCTATTGTAAGCTATTTACAAAACATTACAAAAATTAATATTTACTGTGTTTATTTTGACAGAAAATCCAGTTTAAAATTTAGACTCTTCACTATTATTGTAAAGATATTTGTGCAGAATAGTTTACCATTTACACTAATTTAATAACACTTATGGTTCTACAGATATCAGCATTTGTTTGAACTGTGAGGATATAACTACATTTTTGTCCAAAGGCTCATGGTACAGTTAACACAAACCTCTAGAACTCGAGTGGAAAAAATTTGCTAGATAGGTCAAATAAACACAGGGGAATGTGTGGAGTGGGATATGCAATGGGGTATAGTCCCTTCTTTTCACACCATGCTGATAACTTTGTTCATTTTGATGAATACAGCCTACGATTAGTAAGCCTCCTTGCTTAACCGAGTACAGATACCGCATCTACTAAAAAAAAGTGGCTATGAGGTATCAGTTTTTGTGTCTTCCAGGCAGAACTTCAGGCTGAGATGCATCCTATTGAGTGAAATGTTTGCAGTATACAGGGAGAGCCGCTGGTTCTTGTGTTGCCACAGGACTCAGTAAGGTAACTAGAATTGTCTTTGGTGTGAAAATATTGAGTTCTGCCCTTTTTTTCTTTTCAGATGCAGCTCTGAAAAAAAGGGAAAAGGACAGATGGCAAACAGAAGGCTTCACAGTATTAAGAATATGTTTGTTGCCACTCTCCCCTTCTACAGAATCAGAGTAAAGCAGCCAAGGATTTGGTGAGTCAGTTGTGATGTAAACAGAGATTCTGTTTCTGTTAAGTTCCATGTCATTCAAATGTCCATATGAACGACATCCATTCAAAGAGGTGAAAAGTTCCCTGCTCATTGTGTCTGTTAATGTGTTCTGTTAAGGGTATGTAAATGGCTTGGAGAAGGAGGTTGGGATTTGAAGCTCCTTCTCAAATCGTTATAGCCTAAAATGGAACAGAAATGAGCATCTTCTCTGTTGTCTGATGTGAAGCATCATGGTGATGAAGAGTCTGAAGAGTCTCGGGTGTTTGCTCTAATTTTCAACACGGTACACCAGACAATAGTCATTATTACAGGCCAGCGTCTTTTCTCATCTGCCAGCAACCCAGAAATTACACTTAATTACAATGGACCCTAAACCATAATCCAGCATAACTGTTGCCAACCTTTGCTCCAGCTCTGGAGAAGAAATAGCAACCTTGGTATTAAAGAGAATTAGAGGTGACACTACTGAAATTCTTTGATCAATGGGTCAGTATGGTCCAAGAGTTAGGTGTGTTGGTTCCATCAACTCTTAGCAGAAAGACAACAAAAACTACATTTCAAAGGCATAATTAGATAAAAAACAGAACTGGTTATTCATCTTTGGGTTGCTACTGAAAATGATCTGCTTATTCCTTTGGAAGGTATTTTTTGCTGTCTTGCTAGTAATCCTGCACTCCTGCTAAAATTTCTGGAAGTTATTGTAAGGCATATACCCCTATGCATTTCCACCTTTTTCAGGCTGTATCTCATTCATTCATCTGCTTCTTAAGGGAGCTGGAAACAATAATTTTCCTCTTGCATAGCATTCACCATCCATAAAGGATAATGGATGACATGCAACTGTGGGTGCTGAGGAAGGGTCGTGTATTGAGGCAATGTTGTCATGAGATGTGAAGGAATAGGACCGCACAGAGTTCATCTCTGTCTAGGAGAGTTAGACTTTTCATATTTTCATATCCAAGAAGATCCCCAGGAATCTTATTTGCTGTGAAGAGGTTAAGCCGGACTTCTCTGCATTTAGTAAGATCCTAAGACTCTGGAAATAGTGTACTGGTAGGTTAAAGGCCCGCTGCAACTCTAAGACTAAGGCAACTTGGATCAAACAATTGTTAAACAAGGCTAAATGTGAATTCTCCTCAACTTCAGATGTACAAACACAATGAATAGGCATTTGGTGAGCATCATAAGTACAGCAGAAAAGTCATAAGACAAAGAAATATACTAGTAAAGCAGAACAGCTAATAACTATGTAGAAACATCACGAAAAACTGTAACACGGGGAAACAGTTCAAAAATTTAAAAAATGTCATTTATTAAAAAAATATAAAAGGTTAAGAGCTTTCATCTAAAAAATATAGACTTCATCAGAATACAATTATATGTCGATTAACTGTTTAAATACAAAACACCACCAATCACATTGCATCATGGAAATTGCAATATTCATGAGATGATGTCATATCCCCCTCTAAAAAATATATATATATATTTAATACATTCTTGCTTCAATAACAGGCTTAATGGGGATGTGGTCATTAATACTAGGTGAGGTGGTGGCATTCAGAAGTATTTGCCATCTTGCTTCCTTTTCACCTAATACTGCTTTCACATTGGCCCCTGTTGTATGAATTCAGTACCTCTAAAAGGGCAAATTTTAAGGTGGAACAGACACCGCTGTCCCTAATGTGTCTATATAATGCATTGTTTGCATCCTCCTTTCTAATGGCATAAAGATGGTCATATATCCTACTTCTGAAATGCCACCCAGTCTTCCCCACATAAAAACTGGGACACCTACAACATTCTGCATCTGGCAATCCCTCTTCTTGAATCTCAGTACCATATGATCCTTGTTGTCTACTACCAAAGTATTATCTTCCAATATGGCATGACATTGACTATAATGTCCACACTTGGTCGTGCCACCCGTACCAGGCTGAACAAGGAGAGGGTCACAGTAAGCTGCCTATCGGGCGCTAGAATCCGCCACATAACACAAGCACTCGGGTCACTCCACAGCAAGTACAAATATGACACAGTCATTGTCCATGCTGGTGTGAACGACCTGAGACGTACCTCCCTGGACTGCATGAAAAGAGACATAGAGGAGCTCTCTGATTGTGTAGCCCAGGCAGGTATGACCCTAACCCTGAGCAGTATCCTTCCTTCACCAAGAATGATGCCACAATATAGAGACAAGATGATCAGCTTTAACAATTGGCTTAATGTCTGGTGTCATTCAAAGGGGATCCAGTGTCTGTCTGCCTGGGATGACATGCTTGACAAGCCACGCTGCTTCGCAAGGGACGGCTTGCACCGGTCATCCCTGGGATTCCAGATATTGGCCAAAGCTCTTGCCACCCCCATAGTGCCTTTTTTAGGCAAGGCTCAAATTCTAAACCTACCACCCTAGAAAACAAAAATGGGAAGAAATTGAGGGTAATGCTGCTCAATGCCAGAAGTCTAAATCTCAAAATGCACGCACTCGAGGCCCTTCTCAGTATGGAGAACATCGATGTCTGTGCTGTAACAGAAACCTGGTTCAAGGCTCCTGAGAGCACCCCGGCACTATTAGGTTTTACCTCATATCATGCGTTCCGCCCCCAAAACGCGGACCACTCCTCAAAAGGAGGGGGTGTATCCATATTCATAAAGGATACTCACACCTCCAGGTTGGTGGCAACGCATGAAGCTTCGGAAACCATCCAGGTGCAACTAACAATAGGCAAAACTGCTCTACAAATTGTAGCATGCTACAGGCCACCCTCTCAAACTCAGGAACCCCACACAGCCTTCCTGAAGACACTGGAGGGTATAAATGTATCTCCAAACACCATCATATTGGGTGACTTCAACTACCCGAATATAGACTGGGAACATTACTCAAGCCCTAACTTTCTAGCCCAACGGTTCCTGGAGTTCATAAATTCAAATGCCATGGAACAGCTAGTCACTGTTCCCACGAGAGGAGAAAATATACTAGATCTCATTGTCACAAACATGGGGACAAAATGCTCCACA
The DNA here is from genome assembly GCF_019279795.1 of Protopterus annectens. NCBI lineage: Eukaryota > Metazoa > Chordata > Ceratodontiformes > Protopteridae > Protopterus > Protopterus annectens. Next base: position 424,159,092 of record NC_056726.1, on the reverse strand, counting down.
CGGAAGTATATCCCTCATTGGTGAGATCTGATCATAAACTAATCTCACTGGAAATCCACATCCCGCCCCCACCCCAAACAAAAAAAACCATAGTGAAGAACTTCTCTAAAGCAAACTTCACACTACTCAAGACTGGTGTGGTATCCTTCAAGGCCCCTGAGTCAGAGGAAACCACAACCCAAGCTGCGGAAGCCCTTACAAATGCCTTCTATGAACACCTCCAGGACTGCCTGGATCAGGCAATCCCAAATAAAACCAAGACTCTTTCCACAAAGGGCAAACGTCCAGTCTGGTGGACCCCAGCCATTAACAAACTTTACAATAAGAGGAGAAAGCTATTACATGATAGAACAAAATCCATAAAAGGGAAGTCACCCCTGATCATTATTAGTAAAAAATACGAGCACTCATAAAATCAACTAAGGCCAATTTTGAGAGAAAAATTGCCATGGATTCAAAGGACAATCATAAGGCCTTTTTCAGCTATGTTAGGAACCTGGGTGGAAACTCACAGATATGCTAAGAATTAGTCCAAAATGATACAAAAATCACTGAACCCACAGACATTGCCAACATACTGGCAGACAGGTTCAGTGCAAACTTCACCCCCCTCTCCCTAAAGGAGAGATAACTATCCCAGCCGAGTGTAGCCTCCCGGACATCTCAAATGCGCAGGTGAAAGCTGCTCTCTCTAAAGCTAAAAACACAGCATCAATGGGACCGGATGGTGTCCCCGGCTGTGTGCTACACGAGCTAAATGAGGAATTAAACCCGCACATAAGGCAGCTGTTTAATCTCAGCCTTACCACAGGATACGTGCCCAAGGAGTGGCGACGGCAACTGTGGTCCCACTCCACAAAGGTGGCGCCTCACGGACCCTGGTAATTACCGCCCCATAAGCTTAACAAGTCTAGTCTGCAAAGCTATGGAGAGGATCATAATGGAGCTCATAAACAAAGATATAGGGGACTTGCAGACATTGGACCCGACCCAGTTTGGCTTTGTCAAGGGAAGATCATGCCTTTTGAACTTGGTCGACTTCTTGAAATAGTCACCAAGGCCATTGATGAGGGAAAGGCAGTCCATACAGCCTACCTTGACCTTGCAAAGGCTTTCGACACAATACCCCACTCGGGTATTGTAGAAAAACTTACCAGCTTAAATGTAAACCCATATGTCACAAGATGGGTTGCAAACTGGCTTAAGGACAGAACCCACAGGGTTAGAGTTGCTGGCGCTGTGTCAGACTCCAAGCCGGTCACAAGTGGTGTCCCACAGGGCTCGGTCCTTGGCCCCTATTGTTTGGCATCTACTTCTCAGAAGTACAGGCCAACATGGGAGGACTTTGGCTGACAAAGTTTGCAGATGACTGCAAACTGGGCCATAGTGGAAAGTGCATCGGACACTGATATCCTTCAGAAGGGACTCACGGAAACAGATAGCTGGTGCCAGAGCCATGGCCTGAAGTTAAACGCCAAAAATGTATAGTCATACCCTTCGGGAAAAACAAGGTAACCCCAAGCTACCATATAGGTGGCAATCCACTAAGCACAGAAGAGGTTATCAGGGACCTGGGGACCCAGGTTGACAGTGGCCTTTCTTTGACACTCACATTGCTAAAGTGGTTAGAAAGACCTTCTACATTGCCCACCTGATCATGAAGGGATTCACATCCAGATCTAGTGAGGTCATTGTTCCCCTGTACTCTTCACTTATCAGACCAATGATCGAGTACAATGCCCCATTCGGGATGTATCTCACCCGACATCTGCAGCAATTGGAGAGACCCCAAAAGTTCCTCACCAAAAGGATAAAGGGACTCCAAAATCTGTCATATGCTGCCAGATTGAAGAAACTCCAGCTCTATTCAGTCGCATACCGTCTGCTCAGAGGTGACATGTGCCTGACATACAAGGCCATGTCCAACCCGGAATTAATGGACATGCTCCACCTCAAAAATCCAAATCCACCAAAACCACTAGAGCAAGCGACTTAAACCTTAGCACGGATATAAATAGGACGTGCTGGAGGGATAGATTTATCACTCAGAGACTCCCTATGCTGTGGAATAAAATCCCGGTCCATGTGAGGCAGAGCACCTCGCTGACTCTGTTCAAGAGAAATCTAGACCTGTGGATGGGAGATCGTAGGTTTACCCCGGGAATCATCTCTGGGTCACTGCTGGACAGAGGCACAACAAACTAATGGGCACAGTATTTTTTCATATAAGGGGTGGCGTAAGCCACAATAATTTGGGCTAGGCTTATAAATGCCTTAGGGCAGATAGCCTAGTATAAACCTATGAACCTATGAACCTATGAACCAAACTGTATGGAAGATTTAACACTCTCAACTTTCCTTTTCAAATTGCATCCTATCCTATGCACAAACTTTGGTTCATCCCCCACTAGGGCAAAAATCTCATTGTCACTTTTCAAGATATTCCAGTTGTTACTAATAATCTTTTTTAACCTGCCCATTATAACCATTGAAGGGCAATACACATGCTCTGCTAAAGTTAGTAGATGTCATATCTTTCACTGGGTTATTACTCTTAAACATTTCCATTCCCAACAAATGTTTGTACTTGTTCCCCCACTCACCACTAACATACCTAACAGCATCCTCAACCACTGATTTCGGATAACCCCTCTCTTTAAATAGGGTACCAATGTATTCAAGTTCTTGCACCATCTCCTGATAATCTAATGTCATACGGGCAGCTTGTATACATTGTCCCTTGATAATGTTTTTCTTTTGCCTGCTGGGGTGACAACTGGAGTACTCCAAGTAGGAGTTACTGAATGCAAATTTCCCAAAGATTCTAGATTTGAATCCCATGGTGGTTAAAGAAATGTAAGTGTCCAAATGAGATATGCCCTCCCTACTGGTATGATGGAAGAAATACACTAACAATTGGAATGTCCTACCCTGAACCTGGTAAACTGCCTGCTAGTCCTATGTACAAAGATATGCAAATAGTCATTCTTCCTGCCCAAAGTAATAAGGAAATCATCCTGTTTTGCCCCTAGGGCAGTACAGTCGAATTATTTATTTATTATTTATTTTACATTTGTTAAACGGGTTAGTCCAACTGAGCGTTTGGTTCATTTTCAGGGGAGATCTGGGGAGAAAAGCTCCTCAATGAGTTTTAAATTTTACAAACAAACAGTTAAGAAAATATCTTTTGCAACTAAAACAGTTAATAAGATAACATTTACAATCACCTGCAAAATACATTAGGGTACAATTTCATAAAAGGAATAATGCCTTCATAATTCCTGTTTGGTTATATACAGTATGTCTACAAAAAGAATAGCATGGAGATAATGTGCCAATACATTTTGGCTATGGCAGAAACCAATCAGGGGAAGAAAGATGGAAAAGAAAAGAAACCCTAAGAAAAAGGGGTGAATGAGAAATAATTTTTTGCTTTATGCCTGTTACCTGCTGGAATAACTCTGCCCCCTATAAAATAAGATAAAGCTGGTATTAAAACAAATGAATGAACAAAACTTCTTTTGTGAATGTAAAGCACTAAGGACTTTTTACAGCATTTCCAGAATGAAGCAACTGAAAAGTACAGTTGTGTACACCTACCATAAATGTAGATGTTCGAGTGTCTTCACTGTTGCAGTCATGACTGTAGGGTTCTCCCCTGCCGGCAGGCAGCCCTTGGTCGGCCAGAATCCCAAAGTCTGGGTCCGGCGTCGGCTGTTCAACCATGCTCCCTGACGTCAGAGCGCCAGGAGTAGAAAGCTGACAGCCGACGCCATCTTCTCCAGTTTTTCTTGCCCCAGATGTCAGGAGTCCCAAAATGAAAAAGGTCCCATAACCTTTGCAAATACACCTCAGAAGAATGGTGAAAAAAGAAAATACACAAAAGTAAAAACAAGAGGGGACAGGAGGGAGGGAAACCCAGACTGCAACAGTGAAGACACTTGAACATCTACATTTATGGTAGGTGTACACAACTGTACTATGTTCATCGTGTTTCACTGTTGCAGTCATGACTGTAGGGCAGAATCCCAAAGCTGAAAGAAAGGGAGGTGGTCATAAAGAGGAAGGGGCGGCTAAAAGGCCCTGCAAGACTGCAGAGGCAAAGCCTGCCCTAGACTTAGAGTAGAGAGGTAGATTGTAGTGCTTAGAAAATGTATGCACTGAACTCCAAGTTGCAGCTTCCAAAATGTCCTTGGTAGGAACTCCCCTGAGGAAGGCCGCAGAAGTGGCAGCAGCTCTGGAAGAATGAGTCCAGATACTCCTGGGATTTGCTTTCCATGGTGAGAATAACAAAATCTGATTCCATGAGCAATCCATTTAGAAATGGTCTGTTTTGAAATGGCTTTACCTTGGGAACTTGAAGCATAAGAAACAAACAATTGTTCTGATTTTCTGATGTCCTTGGTTCTGTTCAGGTAAAAACGTAGTTGTCTGTGTACATCCAAGGAATGTAAGATCCTTTCCCCTTTATTTTGAGGAGTGGGGAAAAAGGTTGGCAAGTGTATAGTTTGATTTAAAGCCACTTTGAAAACCACCTTAGGCATGAAGGTAGGATTAGTCCTCAAAGATACCCTGTCTTGATGAAAAATAATATAAGGTTCCACAGCCATAAGAGCTTGTAACTCTGAAACTCTCCTGGCAGAGGTTAGGGCTAACAGGATAGCTGTCTTCCAAGATAAAAACTTGATGTCAGAAGAGGCAGCAGGCTCAAAAGGAGGCAAGGTTAGTTTTTCCAAAACATAGTTGAGATCCCAAGCAGGAATGGGAGGAGATCTAGGAGGTCTTAAGTTCTTAGCTCCTCTGAGAAACCGTCTCATGAGCTGGTGGGAAAAGATGGGAGGGTCTGTATTATAATGAGCAGAAATAGCAGAGGCGTGCATCTTAATGGAAGAGAAAGAGAGACCCTTATGTAAGAGATCTGTCAAGTAAAGTAAAACTAAAGTAATGTTAGGAAGAAGAGGATCAGAATCCTGAGCCTGCATCCAGGAACAAAATATTTTCCATTTTCCTGCATAAGATTTTCTAGTGCTAGGACGTCTGGCTTCTAAAATGACATCCATAACCTGCTTGGGCAGTAAAGAAGAAATCAAAGGCCCTGGATTAACCAGGCCGCCAGGCTGAGAGTTCTGACATAAGAGTGTAGAACCTGACCCTGATGTTGGGACAGAAGGTTCGGAGACTGAGGTAAAACCCAAGGGGGCTCCAGGCATAGGTTTTTTAGAGTTGGATACCAAAACTGCCGAGGCCAATTTGGAGCCAGCAAGATTATCATCTTGGGCTTGTCCTGTTTTATCTTCAATAAAACCCGTGGAAGAAGAGGAAGAGGCGGAAAGGCATATCCGGAGAGGTTCCTCCAACTGAATGACAGGGCGTCCACTTTCCAAGCTTCTCTGTGGAAAGTCCTGGTGCAAAAATTCTGCAGTTGATGATTGGGATGGAATGCAAAGAGGTCTATGTGAGGACATCCCCAGACTGCTGTTATCATCCTGAATATTTTGGTGTCCAGCATCCACTCGTGTGGATCCGAAAGGTTTCTGCTCAGACTGTCTGCCAGGAAGTTTTGTTTCCCTGGTAGAAACTGAGCTTGAAGATCCAGATTGCAAGCTAGAGCTGTGTTCCATAGATCCATGGCTAGTCTGCAAAGCGGGTAGGAATGAGATCCCCCTTGCTTGTTTATGTACCATATAACTGTGGTGTTGTCTGTCCGTATTAGCAGTTGTCTGGTTGTAAAAGATTCCTGAAGGCCAATAGAGCTTTCTGAACGGCTAACATTTCCTTTAAATTGATATGCAGGTGCTTCTGATCCCTTGTCCAAAGGCCCTGCAAACAATTGCCCTGAAAATGGGCTCCCCAAGCATAATCCGAGGCGTCCGTGGTTAGAATCTGAGAGGCAGGAGGCAGACGGAAGGGCTTCCCTTTGTTTAGAGCACATGCCCTGGACCACCAAAGAAATTCCTTTTGAAGGCAAGGAAGGACAGAGATCAGTATGTCTAAACTGTGGCAATGCTGAGACCATACACTTTTTAGGTACCACTGTATTTTCCTCATGTATAGTCTTGCATATGGTATGAGAAGGATGCAGGAGGCCATGTACAAAGCCTGCAGGAATTTCCTTGCAGATAGTTGAGTTAGAGTTGCCAAGGTTCTGAAAGTTGAAGCCAGCTGTAATTGTTTTTCGGATGTCAGAAATGCCATCTGGGTTGTGGTGTTTAGAAGTGCACCCAGAAAAGTTATCTGTTGTGATGGTGTCATATTTGACTTTTTTATGTTTACAGAGAATCCCAGGAACTTGAGGAGGTTCTGTACAAATTCTAGATGCTGGAGTAAGACATCCTTGCTGCCTGCCTGAATTAGACAATCGTCCAGATAAGGGTAAATTTGAATTCCCTTGAGTCTGCAGTAAGCTACTACTGGAGCCAGGCATTTGGTGAAGACCCTGGGCGCAGTAGACATTCCAAAGGGCAGCGCAGAGAATTGAAAGTGCCTCGATCCGGCCTTGAACCTGAGGTATTTTCTGCGATCCTGCCTGATGGGAATGTATAAATATGCCTCCTTTAAATCCAAAGTTACCATCCATGCATCTTTAGACAGCATTGGGAGTAGCTGCTGTAGAGTAAGCATCTTGAATTTTGGAATCTCTAGAAAGGTGTTCAAGACCGACAGATCCAGAATGGGTCTCCATGAGTTTTGCTTCCTTGGGACTAGAAAGAGCCTTGAGTAAAAACCTTTTCCCATCTCTGAAAGAGGAACCAGTTCTATGGCATTCATAGCCAAAAGAGCTTCCACCTGGTTTAAGGCCTCCGTCCATTGATGTTTTGGAAGGTCTGGCCATCCGCTTGGCCTTGGCAAGGTATGAAAATGGAATTTGTAACCTCTTTAAACCACATCCAAAACCCATTTGTCTTGGGTTATTTGAGTCCAATTTTGATAAAAGAGAGAGTTTTCCTCCGAGAGGGGCTTCCAGGCAAGAAGTTCCTGTAGCCCAACAGAGGGAGTCATTGAGTTTGTTTCCTTTGAGATTGTGACCTGTCCTCTCCTCCCCTAGGGGTGGAAGCAGTCCACTGTCTTGGTCTATAAGCAGATTGTGTTTGAGGCCTCCCTCTGGAACGTCTATATCTACCCCTCTGAGGCCTGTCTGAAGTGGGAAAGGACCAATTTTTTGAAGGCCAACACCTGCTAAATCTAGGTGGCTGTACTTGTAAGAAATCTTTAACTGTTTGCATGGATTTCGCCTTATCCTCCATCTTTTTAATCACCTCTTCAGCTTTTGATCCAAACAAAACATTATGCTGAACAGGAGCATCCAATAATTTAGCCTTTACTTGTTCAGGTAAATTTTGTTCCTTTAGCCATGCATGCCTTCTAATGACTGTGCCAGAGGCCGCAGCCCTACAAGAAGCCTCCAAGGCATCAAATCCACAGTGTAAACCATGTTTCCCAACATGTTCAGTGGCATGCAATAAGTCATGTAATTCCTTATCATCTGCACAGGCAGAAATGGAAGCAAGCTTTTGTTTTAAGACAGACAAGAGAAATTGCTGGTATTTAAACATATGAAACTGACAGTTTAAAGCCCTAATGGACAAAGTAGCAGAAGTGCACACCTTTTTGCCCCATCTTTCTAAGGATCGAGAATCCTTTTCAGTAGGAATGGGATTTTTGGCAGAAGCGGCCTTAACCCCCTTAGGACCCTGAAAAATGGTTTCAGGGTCAGCAGAAGGGTTCTTGTATAAAAACTGATGGGAATCAGGAACCCTGTAATATCTATCAGGCTTAACAGGAGCAGGAGGAAAAGAGTCAGGGGTTAAGTTAGCCTCCGAAAAGGCATCATCCACAATATCCAAAACAGGAGGAATAGCCAGGTGACTATGTTGGGGAAGAAGAAAAAATTCCCTCAGTCTTTTCTTGGATTCCGAATACTCCTGTCCTTCCCAGTGGAAATGTTCCCTCATTTCATGCAAAGTTTCCCCAAAAGAGAAATCCTCAGGGGGAGAAGCTGAAGGAATGGATTCTTCAGCATCAGAATCCTCATAAGGAGGGAAAAAATATTCCTGATCAGAAGAAGAAAAGTACAGTTTTGTACCTACCATAAATGTAGATGTTCGAGTGCTAATACAGCTGCAGTAATCACATATGGGTTCTCTGCCGTCAGGCGGGTCCTCGGTTGGCCGAATTCCAAAGTCTAGGTCTGGCGTCGGTTGTTGTCGCTTTCTTTCCTGACGTCAGTGCGACAGGGGTATATAAGACACAGCCGATGCCATCTTATTCAGTCTTTCTTGCCCCAGATGTCAGGTGCCCCCAGAAGGAAGGCAATACATAAATTATATATATATATATATATATATATATATATATATATATATATATAAATATATTCAAGCAATGCAATGTAATCAAAAAAACAGTAGTTGCAAGCAAATACACCATAGGAGGATAACCCAAATTAGGTTGTATGAGAAGGTGTTAGCCACTAGTCCTTTACCAAGAGGGGAAGGAGGGAGGGAAACCTGTACTGCAGCTGTATTAGTACTCGAACATCTACATTTATGGTAGGTACAAAACTGTACTATGTTCATCGTGCATACAGCTGCAGTAATCACATATGGGTGGAATCCCAAAGCTACGCACAAGGTGGTAGGCACTAGGTGGAACTGGGATGAGCCAGAATGCCCTGCAACACAGCAGTGGCAAAGCCTGCTCTAGTTTTGGAATATAAAGGCAGGTGGTAGTGTTTTGTGAAGGTATGCACAGAACTCCAAGTGGCTGCCTCCAAAATATCTTTGGTAGGAACTCCTCTGAGGAAGGCTGTAGAGGTAGCTGTGGCCCTGGTGGAGTGGGATCTGATGCCTGTAGGGACAGATTTCCCATGATAGGAGTAACAAAATCGTATGCAGTGGCCTATCCATTTTGAAATTGTCTGTTTGGTAACAGGCTTCCCTTGAGCTCTTACAGCATAGGACACAAAAAGTTGTTCTGATTTCCTGAAAGGTTTTGTTCTGTCCAAATAATAACGTAGCTGTCTATGGATGTCTAAGGAATGTAGCAGCCTGTCCCCTTTGTTTTGAGGATTGGGGTAAAAGGTAGGTAAGTGTATGGCTTGATTTAAAGCTACCCTGGATACCACTTTAGGCATAAATGACGGGTTGGTTCGAAGGGAAACCCTGTTCTGATGGAAGATGAGAAAGGGCTGCACAGCCATGAGGGCTTGTAGTTCCGAAACCCTACGAGCTGAGGTAATGGCCAGAAGGAAAGCTGTTTTCCAGGACAAATATTGCAAATCTGTTGAGGCAGCTGGTTCAAAGGGAGGCAATGTTAATTTTTCCAGAATGTAATTAAGATCCCAGGCTGGCACTGGTTGTTTCCTTGGTGGTCTTATATTCTTAGCCCCTCTGAGGAACTGTCTTACAAGTGGGTGAGAGAATAACGGTGGATCTGTGTTGAATTCTGCAGAAATGGCTGAGGCATGGATTTTTATGGAGGAAAATGAAAGTCCACTGTTCAGCAGCTCAGCTAGATACTGTAATACCCGAGGCAAATTCAGTTTTCTAGGGTCCTGGCCTTTTTTCTCATTCCAAGAGCAAAATCGTTTCCATTTTGCGGAGTAAGCCTTTCTAGTAGATGGCCTTCTGGCCTCCAGAATGACGTCCTGCACCTCTTTGGGGAGTAGGGTCTGTTGTGGTGTTAAGGAATTTTCCATGCAGCAAGAATGAGTGTTTTCAGCTGACTGTGAAGAGTTTTGTAGCTGTGCTGAGTCAGCAGAAGAGGCATTAGAGGTAGAGGCCAAGGAGGAGTATGTGTTAGGCTCCTCAGGAGTGGGTACCAGTGCTGTCTTGGCCAGTCTGGAGCAATCAGTATCATCTTCGGTCTGTCTGTTCTTGCTTTCAAGAGCACCTTGGGCAGAAGAGGCAGAGGTGGGAAAGCGTACACTGTCCATGCTGTCCAACTGAATGAAAGGGCGTCCACTCTCCAGGCCTTTGGATGAAAAGTCCTTGAACAAAATTTTTCCAATTGGTGATTCCTGTGGGAGGCGAAGAGATCTATGTCTGGCCTCCCCCACGCTTGGATTATCTTTGTAAACACCTGAGGATGCAACTTCCATTCGTGCGGATCTGTCATATTTCTGCTTAGATTGTCTGCCAGCGTGTTTTCCAAACCTGGCAAGTACTGTGCTTGAAGTTCGATTTGCCATTCCAGAGCCAAGTTCCAAAGTGTCATGGCTAGTCTGCAGAGGGGGTATGAATGTGTTTCTCCTTGTTTGTTTATGTACCACATTACTGTGGTGTTGTCTGTTCTTATCAATAATTGTCCTGGATGCAGGAGGTCCTTGAATGCTGTAATTGCATTTATCACTGCTAGCATTTCTTTTTGATTGATGTGAAGGTGCTTTTCCTTTTGGGACCATTTGCCCTGAATGCACCTGCCTGTCATGTGCGCCCCCCAGGCATAATCTGAGGCGTCTGTTGTGATGACTTGATTTGCTTGAGGCTTGCAGAATGGAAGACCTGTGTTTGCTTGACATGCTTGGGCCCACCATAGAAATTCCTTTTGCAAACATGGAATTATTGGTATTATTGTTTCCAAATTGTGGCTGTGTTGAGACCATAGGTTTTTTTAGGTACCATTGAAGTTTTCGCATATGCAACTTTGCACATGGGATTAAAAGAATGCAAGATGCCATGAAGCCCAGAGCCTGCAGGATTCTCCTTGCAGTAAGCCTGGTACAATTTGCTAGTATTTTGAAGTATTGAGTTAGTTGCCCTTGTTTTTCTGGCGTAAGGTAGGCCATCTGGGTGTTTGTGTCCAAGTTGGCACCCAGGAAAGTTATTTTCTGAGATGGTATTAGCCTGGATTTCTCTTCGTTGATTGTGTATCCCAGAGAATTCAGTAACCGTGTTGCATAAGCCAGATGTTCCAGAAGTATGTGCTTGCTGTCCGCTTGGATCAGGCAGTCGTCCAAATAAGGGTAAATTTGTATCCCTTGAAGTCTGCAGTAGGCAATTACTGATGCCAGGCATTTCGTGAATACTCTGGGCAGTAGATAAGCCAAAGGGCAATGCAGAGAATTGATAGTGGATTGAACCTGCAAGAAATCTGAGGTATCTTCTGCAGCTTTGTATGATTGGGACATGCAGGTATGCCTCCTTGAGGTCCAATGTTACCAGCCAAAACCCCTTGCCCAGCATGGGAAGAAGCTGCTGTAATGTGAGCATCTTGAATTTTGGTACGAGTAGAAATGTATTTAGGATGGATAAGTCCAAAATGGGTCTCCAGTCGGTTCCTTTCCTTGGTACCAGAAATAGCCTGGAATAAAAACCTTGACCTTGTTCGTGAGTAGGTACCTCTTGAATAGCTTTCATGTCCATGAGTTTTGAAATTTGTATTTGTGCCTCTGCCCTTTGATTGTGTGGCAGGTTTGGCATGCCTCTCATTTTTGGAAGAGTGTGAAAATGAAATCTGTAGCCTCTGTTTATAATGTCCAGGATCCATTTGTCTGTTGTGATAATATGCCAATTTCTTGTAAATAATGCCAGCTTTCCTCCCAAGGGAGCTGCCAGCCGAGACTTGCTTGGCATGAAAAGGAGGAAGTCATTGGATTTGTTTTCTGTATTGTTGTGCACTGTCTTCGCCACCTCTTGGTGCTGGAGTTTGCCACTGTCTGCCTCTATATGATCCTTGAGATTGTCCTCTGCCCCTTGAGCGCCTGTATCTACCTCTTTGGGGCTTGTCCGTGGCTGGAAAGGACCAGTTTTTAGAAAGCCAATTTCTGCTAAAACGAGATGGTTGTAGCTGTAGAAAAGCCTTGACAGTTTGCATAGATTTAGCTTTTTCTTCCATTTTCCATAGTATCTCCTCAGCATTAATACCAAACAGTACATCCTTTTGTAAAGGAGCATCTAGTAGTTTAGCTTTAACATGATCAGGCAAGCTTTGTTCCCTAAGCCAGGCATGTCTACGAATGACTGATCCTGTAACAGCAGCTCTACTTGAGGCCTCTAAGGCATCATAGCCACATTGTAAGGTGTGTTTACCCACTTGTTCTGCACTATGCATCATATCCTGCAATTCCTTCAAATCTGGTTGTTCAGGTTGAGACATTTTATTTCTTAATTGTGATAACAGAAACTGCTGATATTTAAGCATATGGAACTGACAATTTAAGGCCCTCGTGGCTAGGGTGGCCGAGGTGTATACCTTTTTTCCCCACCTTTCTAAGGATCTAGATTCTCTTTCGGAAGGTAGTGGATTCTTGGCTGTAGAGGCCTTCATTCCCTTGGGGCCTTGAGAAATGATTTCAGGGTCAGCATTATGGCTTTTGAAAAGAAATTGGTGAGAGTTTGGAACTCTGTAGTACCTATCAGGTTTGACTGGGGCAGGAGGCAGGGAATCCGGATTAAGACAAGCCTCCGAGTAAACATCATCAAGTATGTCCAAGACAGGACGTATAGCCAGAGGTCTGTGTTGAGGTAACAAAAGAAATTCCCTAAGCCTTTTCTTGGAATCAGAAAAGTCTTGGCCTTCCCAATGGAAGTGTTCCCTCAAGGTGTGCAAGGTTTCCCCAAAAGAAAAATCCTCTGGGGGAGATACAGAAGGAATGGACTGTTCTGCATCGGAATCTTCATAAGGAGAGTACGAGTGTTCCTCTACATCAGAATGTTCTGAGAAAATGGAGCCCTGTTCAGAAGAGGGAGAATCTTCCTCCACTCTGGGTCTCTTGTCTGGAGGGGGTTGGGAACCCCTGATAAGAGTAATTAAATCCTCAGCCATTTTAAGCATCTGCTTTTTAGGCATGGGGCCTGGGGATGGACCCTGAGCAACAGGCCTCTTAGGATGCATGGCTGATTTGGACTTAGTAAAGGCCTTAATGGAAAAGGAAGATGAGGGCCTAAAGACACCCTGGGTGGAAGTGGACCTGTCCACACTAGGAGGCTCAACACTCACAATGGCTTCAGTGTTTGTAGTCTGAGTAAGGGCTGAGGTACCTGCGGTCTGGGTTACAGAAGACACCGCCAAGGAAGTGTCGTCGGTAGTCAGGGACTGCATAAGTGTCTCGCTGAGAACCGGACCACGTGCAGCCGGTTTTGGCGTGGTGTCGGTGGAGACCGCAGGCCTCGCGTGTCGGTCCTTGTCCTTGCGTTTATTGGACAAAACGGTAGTCGGAGTCTCCGACGACATTTTATAATGAAAGGCTTTACCAAAATAATGTTGGGCGAACTCCGCCCGACGCTTAATAGTGCGTTTATTGAAAGTCGCGCAAAAGCGACAGCCCGAGACGTCGTGGTCTGGGCCTAAACAAGGTATGCAGAGGGAATGGAAATCCTTATGCGGTATTTGCTTCCCACAAGAAATACAATTGTTAACTTTGTCTGACATCGGTCTGAGGCAAGAAAAGTTTCAACGGGTACTTAGCTTTAAAGAAGACTTCGGTTTCCAATTTTTCGTAAATTCAGGAGCTGGCCGACCGGCACTTGCGAACTGCTTCTGCTTCAGGCACCGCGCGGCAAAAAAGACTGAATAAGATGGCGTCGGCTGTGTCTTATATACCCCTGTCGCACTGACGTCAGGAAAGAAAGCGACAACAACCGACGCCGGACCTAGACTTTGGAATTCGGCCGACCGAGGACCTGCCTGACGGCAGAGAACCCATATGTGATTACTGCAGCTGTATGCACGATGAACATCTGAGGAAACAGAAGCCTGATCAGAGGAATCATAAGAAACATCCTGCCTTGGCCTTTTGTCTGGAGGGGGATGAGAACCCCTAATCATAGTAAGTAAATCTTCCGCCATCTTGAGTAACTGTTTCTGTGACTTGGGAGCCGGTTCAGAAGAGGCCTGTGTTGAAGTCTTTGATTTAGAAGGAGTCTTTGCCTTTGTCTTTGGCTTTGCCTTTATTAGTAGCTGAGTAGGCCTGAAAACCCCTTCGGAAGCCGGTAAATGCACAGCGGCTCTGGACCCATCCGAAGGAGCATTGTCCGAAGGTCCTGCAACAAAAATATTTAAAGGCCTGGTTGGCTCCTCATGAGAGTCCGTTTCGGCCGTCGGTTCTGAAATGGCTGACAACAGGGGCTGCAAAAGTGCCTCACTGATGACGGTCGAACCTGAAGCTGGCTCCGCTTGTGCGCTATCTTCAGATTTGGACCTCGGAGGCCTGTCTTTATCCTTGCGACGTTTGTGAACTCCAGTAGCCGGGACCATATCTGACAACATTTTGTAGTTAAAGCGCCTACCGAAGTAATGAAAAGCAAAATCGTACCTTTGCTTAATTGTACGTTGATTGAATCTAGCACAAAACCGACAACTAGCAATGTCGTGGTCAGGGCCTAAGCAAGGAATACAGTAAGAATGAAAATCCTTATGAGGTATTTGCTTCCCACATGAAATACAATTATTAACTTTTTCTGACATCGGAGTGGAGCAAGAAAAAAGTTTCCCCAACGGGGTACTTAGCTTTGAGTGGAGAAGAAAGTCTTCGGACCGAAGTATATCAGAAAAATTCGTCAGGAGTCAGCCGACCGGCACTTGCGAACTGCTATCACCACACGGCAAGAAAGACTGGAGAAGATGGCGTCGGCTGTCAGCTTTATACTCCTGGCGCTCTGACGTCAGGGAGCATGGTTGAACAGCCGACGCCGGACCCAGACGTTGGGATTCCGGCTGACCGAGGGCTGCCTGCCGGCAGGGGAGAACCCTACAGTCATGACTGCAACAGTGAAACACGATGAACATCTGATTTTGTTAAAAAAATCTAAACAAAAAGTAAAAGAAACAACTTTGGATTGTCTACAGAATTTGTGAAGTAAATATTATACTTATTATTTCTTGGTTTACTACAACACCTCATATCCTGTTAAATCTATCAGGTTTGTGGTAAATACATACCCACAAAAATGCTGAACTGTGACAATAAATTCCTTGCTCAGGATGCCTTTACATAGAGGTTAAAGTAATGAAATGTTGGGATGCTGAACACCTTCCAGCACATGGCATGCTAGCTGTTTGGCTTTATTGAAATGAAGCATTTACCTTTGCTATTGTGCCTAGGTAGTACATGAGAAGGGTCCAACATGAGACTGATCCAAAAAAGGCCACTTCACATACCTGGTTAATAAACAAACAAAACAAACAAACATACAAACCCATTCATTCATTCCCTGAGGGATTGAGAAATTATTCTTTTAGCAAATAAGTGAAAACT
This sequence comes from Protopterus annectens, assembly GCF_019279795.1. Classification (NCBI taxonomy): domain Eukaryota; kingdom Metazoa; phylum Chordata; order Ceratodontiformes; family Protopteridae; genus Protopterus; species Protopterus annectens. The sequence continues at coordinate 424,143,896 of NC_056726.1, read as the reverse complement.
ACTAATAAGCTCTAGTATTTCTGTGTCATTTGCAGTGACATTTTCCAGCTCCCTTAAGAAGCAGCTGAGTCAAGGTAATATAGCCTGAAAAAAAAACGGTAGAAACACATTAGAAACTTACAGAAACAGATGCAGGAGTGCAGATTCACCATCAAGACAGCAAAAATACCTTCCACAGAACTAAAGATGAACAGAATTCTTCCTGACTTCACAAAGTTGACTCTTGGTTGCTCTAATGGTAAATCCTTAGGTGAATACATTTGTATTCACACTGTGAATGTAGCTAGTTCCGGGAACTACCGCCCCATTAGCCTGACGAGCCTAGTCTGCAAGGCCATGGAACGTATCATCATGGAACTTATAAACAAAGACATTGGTAATCTCCAAACTCTGGACCCCACCCAGTTCGGGTTTGTAAAAGGCAGATCATGTCTCCTAAACCTGATAGACTTCTTTGAAGCAGTCACCAAAGCCGTAGACAAGGGTAAGGTGGTTCACACAGCCTATCTAGATCTTGCCAAGGCTTTCGACACCATCCCCCACTCTGGAATTATAGATAAACTCACTAAACTAGGTATAAATCCCTATGTCACAAGATGGGTTGCCAACTGGCTCACTGACAGAACCCACACAGTGAAAGTAGCAGACTCCAAATCCGACTTCAGACCAGTGACAAGTGGAGTACCACAGGGTTCAGTCCTGGGTCCTCTCCTGTTTGGTATCTACTTCTCTGAAGTACAGGCTAACACAGAAGGTCTTTGGCTAACGAAGTTCGCAGATGACTGCAAACTAGGAGCCATAATCAAAACTCCTAATGATGTGGACATCCTACAAAAGGGCCTTACTGAGACAGATGCCTGGTGTCAAAGCCATGGCCTCAAGCTCAATGCCAAAAAGTGCATTGTCATCCCCTTTGGTAAAAACTCTGTACCCATGAACTACAACATAGGTGGTAGTATACTTAATACCGAAAGTGTGATAAGAGACCTTGGGACACAGATGGACAGTAGTCTCTCCTTTGATAATAACATCGCCACAATAGTTAGGAAATCCTTCTACGTGGCACACCTCATCACAAAAGGTTTCTCATCCAGAAAAAAAGAGGTCATTGTTCCCCTCTACTCATCACTCATTAGACCCATTATAGAGTACAACGCCCCTTTTGGTATGTACCTCACAAGACATCTACAACTGGAAAGGCCGCAGAAATACCTCACAAAGAGGATTACCAGCATCAAACAGATGCCCTACGCAGACCGTCTCAAAAAACTCCAGCTTTACTCTGTTGCATATCGCCTACTCAGAGGTGATCTCTGCCTAACATACAAAGCTATGTCAAACACAGAGCTGCTGGACATGCTCCACTTAAAGAAATCCCAATCCCTCCGAGCTACACACTCTAGGGACCTAAATCTTGTCACCACAATAAACAGAACATGCCGGACGGATAGATTCCTGTCCCAGAAACTTCCCATACTCTGGAATAAACTACCTATCTATATCAAACAAAGCTCCTCATAAGCACTCTTCAAGAAATATCTTGATGATTGGATGGGAAATAGGAAATTCACCCTGGGGATCACCTCTGTGGCTCTGCTCGACAGTGGCACAGGAAAATAATTTTCTTGGGTGGCAAAAGCCAGGGTACCTTTTTGGCTGGGCATGTATAGGCCCCAGGGCCGATAGCCTAGTACCTACCTGTGAACCTATGATTAGAAGCAAAATGCAAAAGTTAGTGGTACTTTCTCACATAATAGATCATTCACTAGTCGAGTACCTCAGAGTTCTTGTGCTGTGTTTCCTTCTTTTTGACATCTACTTCTTTAATGTGAAGACATGTGTCTACAGTTTGTGGCCGATAAAGTTTGAGGATGACCGCAAACTGCATGGCATGAACACAAACTGCATGCCATTATTGGTTCCCCCAACTTCTTATAGTCTTCCAAGACAGACTAGATAGTTATCAACTTGGTATTCTGATCACAGCCTTAGACTTAATGCAAAAAAAGCAATAAGCAATGTAGCTGCATTGGGGAAAAAGTGTTTCCCACTGATTTTCACATAAATAGAACCCTACTTAATGTCAACACAGCTGTTAGAGATCCAGGTATTTTTGTTGGCAATTAACTGTCCTTTGATCATCAACTATCATTACTGTACAAAAATATTTTTTCATTGCCCAGTTAATCATCAAAGGTATATCCTCAAGCTCCAATCAGGCCTTGGTCCCCCTGTATAATCCTTCCCTATTAAGTCAATCATTGAATATTATTTTCTGACTGGTCTGTATCGCACTGAATATGCATTCCAGCTTGAAAAAACTCATCATTTTCTGACCAAGAGAATCAAAAAACAAGGATCCCTTAACAACTGGGATAGATTAAATAATCCTTTACTTTTTACATCTGGTACAGAGTCCTATAAGGAGCTGTCTTTCCTTTTTAGGCTATGAAAGAGTGTGTTTTACTAGATCTTCACTACTCAGAAACACCGGTAACATTAGAACACTGTCAGCTTACGCAGCAATAAAAATGGGGCTTGTTGGAGGGATAGATTTACTACCCAAAGGTCTTCCTGCCTGGGAAACAAATATTAAACAGTGTAACACCTTAGCCTCCAAGTCCTGATGATTGGCTGATTTCACCTACATTTACTTTTGTGAGTAGCTGTATGACCTTTATCAACAGAGGAGGAAAACTTTCTGAAAATACTTCCTATGATGCAAGACTAGGCTGTATATGGTTGTTGAAACTGCCTGCCTAGTTCTCACCTGTGAATCTCTGCCTGCGTAGTACTCACCTATGAACTGCATCACAGGTAAAGAAATGGTTTAGTACTCTTCTGACCATTTATAGTAGAACTGATAATATTTACGTAAATATGGAAAAGGAGGCTAATTACTTCAGGTATCACTGTGGACATTAAAAAGACCCTTTAGGACAGTGGACCATCCATTTATTGTATCTGAATTTAACAGCACCAGCAACAGCAGCTTTGGTGCAAGCCTTTGTAAATGGATGAAGAACTACCTATCCAACCATGCTTGCAAACTTGTAATTGGAGAGGTTATCTCACACATTGACTTCCTCAGGAAAGGACTTCACAGATGTCCATTTTGAGGGCGTTACTTTTCTTTCTGTTCAAAACCAATGTAGCTATGTGCTCCCTGGTCTCTGCTGCACCATGCATTGATAAGCTTACTCTAATTACAAGTGGTAAATCTCATACAGACATCCAGTACTCAGTACACGCCACTTCCTTCAACTTGTGTTTTATTAAAAAAAAATCTCACACTAACTCTGTAGCACAGAGAGATGGAGGCCTGAATGCATCCCAGGTGACTCCGGTTCATTAGTGATTCTAGTCCCTGAGGCACTAGTTGGAGGTATGGGGAAAGAGCAGTATTTTTACTGATACTGTTTTAAACAGATTGCGCCCTTGTTCAGGTTTTGTTTGTCTACAAGGCCATTTACATTCCAGGATATGATTTTCATTGTTGTTGCCTTAGTTTCCTTCCTTTTCATACTTCACCTTCCACTCCTAGCTTTCTTCCTTTCCCAAAGGCTCTATTATGAATGTTTTTGGGGGAAAGTCAGACAGTCCGCTCCAGCAGCATGCATCTGAGGTAATGTGCATGGGGTACTAGAAAGGACAGTGGGTACGACATAACTCTTCTACGCTGTCAGGATTGTGCCATACCAGAATGCCCTGCTCTCCTTTCTGCCTGCTATCCAATTGCTTACACACATACTTCTTTAGCAGTGGAAGTCCTCAATCTATGGGTGGAAGCAGGACAGTTGTCAGGTATATCAGAGCAGAAGACCAAAGAAGATCTTGGACATGGCTGATGGCATCTACAGCAAGGACTAAAACCAAACATGTGCATCCTTTTTTTTTCTGAAACAATTCAGACAATCTTGAAGATAGATGGCCCATGTAGCATAGGTTCGAAGGTACTTACTAGGTTATAGGTGAGGATCTTAAGAAGCCTAGCCTTACATTCCCATGGTATTTTTAAGCCCTTTTATTTAGTCTATGAATAATACAGAGTAGGCAGAGCACGGATATGTTGGGGAATTTATTTGTTGCCTCTTTCCATGCAGAATATGGATGCTATACTAAGGGGTAAATTTATGGTTTACCATCCAAATTACATTTGAATAGTGGCAGAGTAATACTTTTGCTTTATGTGGAGTGGAAGAGTGTTCCAAAAAAAGCAATGTTTTCTGCAATATAAACCTAGCTCTCCAAAATATCAAGTTTACATTGCAAAAGAGATTAAGATCCCTTGATCGGGTGTTTATGCTACCATTGGACTTACGAATGTGTCACAGGTCTGACAGGATAGGATGATGCCGAGAAAAGGGACAAAGCTTTGAGATGGTCTGCATATTTCCTTATGATTTAGGCCCGTTTTCTTTCCTCTTTCTTTCTTCATATTTACTTACTTAGTTATGCACATACTTACTTACTTACGGGGAAGGTCCAACTGGGTAATACCCATTTTCTGTGGAGGCCCAGGGATAAAAGCTCCATTTGCTTACATTGCATTACCCTAAGTACCAGTTAAACAGAGTAGTTACATTTCTATTTACATTTATACACAAACAGTAGTAACATTTATACATTCTAATATTTTGCAGAGGTGGAAATTACTAAAGAGAAAGCACACGTGCAACTTAGTGGATTGTACAGGCAGCAGTTACATATAAAATTGTTTTGTCATTTCAGTAAGAGTTTGTGAATATTATGTTTAAGGAGAGTATTTGGGTAGTATTGTACAGTGAAAAAGTTTTAACCCTGTGTTGAGCATGTACAGGACCAGGATTGGTTAAGGTGTTGTTTAAAAAGTGGTTTAAAACTACTGAGTTTGTCGGAGAGTTTTATTTGCATGGGGATACTATTCTGGAGTTTAGAAATGCATTGGGAGTAGAGCGAGTCTCCTGCAACATTATTTGACTTATTTGTAAGTAATAAGAATTTATTACTAGAACACAGGTCCCTTGCTGAACAAAAGGGTAGTAATACGTTTTGTAGTGCTGGGCATTTTTCTGGATGATGAATGAGTTTGTGTGCTGTAGTCAGTTCTAAATATGTTAGAGAGTTGTGTAGTACAAGCCAGTTTAATTGCTTTAACCTAAGACAATGGAGGGTCCTATGAGGGAGACTGGTGGCAAATTTAGTTATTTTACTATAGCAGGAGGCAAGTTTATTTCTTTGAGTATCGTTTATGTTTGTTAGGATAGCAGCAGTGTATAACAGAATTAACAGTAAGAAGGTGGTGAATAGAGTTTTTCTTGCAGTATCTGTAAGAAATTCATTGATCCTATAAAGGGAGCTCAGTTTCTGGTGTGTAGATTTAATGGTGTGCAGTGTATTGTGGTCATATTTGAGACTGTCATCTGTTATAATGCCTAGAAGTTTACTGTGAGTTACAATTTCAATGACAGTATTACTTGCTGACTTTATGGTAAAAGATTGCTTTTGATTTTGATGACTTTTTGAGGTGAAGAGCATTAACTTAGTTTTCTTGGGGTTGAGTAGGAAGTTTGATTATTTGAGTCAGGTTTCTACAGAGCAGAAATATTTTTTGGCAATGTCTTGGAGCTGATTTATTGTTGAGGCCGGATATGTTAATGTTGAGTCAACTGCATACTGAACTAAACTAGCATGGTGAGTGGAAGTGTGGAAGTCATTAATAAATATATTAAATAGTAACAGGACCCACAGTACAGCCCTGAGGGACACCTGTAGTAACTGATTGAAAGGATGAGTAAGTTTGTTGCCATTTAATGGCTTATTGCCTTTCAGACAGGTAACTAAGGAACCACAACAAGGAGTATTGTGAAAGCTCTCTTGAGAGCTGAATGAGCAGTTGCTGGTGTGAGAGAGTAACAAATGCCTTTGACAAGTCTAAGATCATGGTGAACACAAGCAGACCATTGTTTATATGTTGGTTTATTATATTATTAAAATGTAGTAGAGCAGTAGTGATGCTGTGGGGCCTAAAGCCATGTTATGATTCTGAGAGAAAGTTATTTGAGGTTAAGTATTGCATCAGCTGTATATGGATGCGTTTCTCTAGTATGTTGGAGAGGGGGGAACAGAATTGCTATCAGTCTGTATTTATTAAATTCTGTAGATGTGCCGCCTTTGTGCAGTGGTATAATGTATTTTTTTTCCACAGTGATAGGACGTATCTTTCTGCTATAGACCTATTGATTAGTGTGGACACAAGGAAGGCAGCCATTTTTAGGTAGTCTGATAGTAGTTAGTCTACAGCTACAGAAGTAGGTTTTAGCTTAAGAAGCTACTTCCTTATGAGTGAGGTAGATACTGGACTAAAATTGAAGAGTTGTGGGTGGTTTTGGTTGGACAAGGATAGAATGAGGGAGAAGATGTGTTAGTGTCTAAGAGAGTTAATATTGATTGTATAAAGTAGGAATTAAACTGTGTGGGGATAGAGTCTGTTGTATTGTCTGGTTTTGGAGAAGGACTAGTGGTCTTGTCAGGGTGGAGTAGTTTATTTAGTGATAACCAAAGGGTTTTGGGTTGTTTATATTGTTGTCTTGTAGGTTCATACAGTATATTTGCTTATCCTGTTTGACATGGAGTTTTGCAAGGTTTCTAAGATGTCTAAATTGCTGGAGGGCATATTGAGTTCAGTTTTTATACAAGTTTTTCCAGGCTTTATCACTTTTTATCATGTTTTTTTTTGTTTCCTTTGTCAGCCATGGTAAGGGGTTGGACTTCACTCTTGTATTATGTAATGGGGCTAGATTATTTAAGGTCTGTTAGAATACGTTATAAGAGTGTTCTACAGCAGTATCTAGCAGTATTGTTCTAAGTACATTCCATTTTTTTAGTGTTTCACTGAAAATATGTTTGTTGAAATTTGTTGTATTTCGTATTTGATTATAGATAATATGCTTGTTTAGGTTATGGTTAGTTCTAATAGCATACGTTGGTATTTGGTCACTTATGCTATCTGACAGGCAGCCTTCTTTTGTCAGTTTGTCTGGTTTGTTTGTAAGAATCCAATCTAATGTTGAGTGTCTCCCTGAAGTTTTATTGATTCAAGTTGGTGTGGTTATTAATTGTCTGAAGTATTGTGTTTTTAATGAGAAAGCATTGTGGTTGTTCCACTTGTGACAGTGTTTGGACAGATACATAACAAAAGGGGCAATATATTCAATGATCAGCCTAATGGGAGCGGAGTACAGTGGAATGATTACTTCTCTGGACCTAGACATCATACCTTTAGATATAAGTTGTACAATGAAAAAGGACTTCCTTACAATACTGGATATGTCGTGATGAAATTGTGATGGATTGTCAACATAGGTTCCTAGTTCCATGGCCAAGGCATCAACTTTCATAGGTGTTCAACTTTCAGGGGTGTGTTGTCAATATGATAATTACAATGGAAGTCACGCTTGCTGAACAATGCTATTATACATAGTCCATGGTTTTGACACCAGGTATTTATTTGGGAAAGGCCCTCTAGGAGGATCTTGGTGTCCTCTGAAAAGTTTATGATGGCACCAAGTTTACAGTCAGTTATAAACTCTAAACATTTGTTCTGACAACCAAAAAGTAAAGGCCAAGGACAGAGCCATGGGTTACACTGCTAGTGACATCTCTTTTGAAGGAGATATAGCCATCCACACTAATTTCCTGGGTTCTATTTGTGAGTCAGTTTGCTATTCAACACATTAAACAGAGATTAGAGTGTTTATCTACAATGCCTGGATGTGGGATGGTGTCAAACATCTTTGTGACTTTAGGTACGTGGTATGTACTGATTTGCCCTCATTCACTCCTTCATTAACCTTCTCAAAGACATCAACTAGGTTAAGTAGGCAGGATCTGCCCTTAACAAAACTGAACTGGCTTGGGATGAGAGTGTGCATGTTGCTTATGTCCTTATTTACTAATTCCATAATGAGCCTTTCCGTAACCCTGTAAATGAGGCTGGACAGGCTTTTGGGTCTATAATTACCTGAGGCCATTGATGCTGCACCTTTGTGCAAGTGGATGAATGTTGCCATACTCCCTTCATCTGGCACAAAGCCTTTTTGGAAGTTGATATTGAATAGCCTCTGTAAGGGGTCTGACAAGTCTTGTTTCAAGCTAATCAGTAAGCAACTTGGTAAGTTATCCAGCCCCATGAAAGTAGTGCTCTTGGCCTTGGATAGTGCCTTGAGGACTTGTTCTTGAGAGATTTGAGGGGGATATATATATAGCTATGTAATATAGGAATATGAGGGGGGATGAAGTTTCAGCTTCATTTTTCCGCTAGTAACTTGGCTATGCCCTCTGTGCTTGAGTATGTGGTATCATTTACTATCAGCTCTGCACAGTGCTGGGCATTGTTTCTAATTTTTCTAAAACAGTTAAAGAAGGCTATGTGGTTATCCTTCACCTGACTGGAAATTTCTTCTTCCTATCTAGCTTTGCTTAATTTGATCACGGTCCAAAGTTCCCCCGTTAAAATTAGCAATGGTGATTTTAGCATCTTAAGAGTTATTCCCCATTACTATACTGCCTGTTTATATTTGGGTTCCACCAAATGGGTTTATTCTTAAATTTGATATTTAATTTACTTCAGTAAGAGACAGATATACCCTAAGCAATTATTTAAATGTGTATAGAAGTTGGCAGTAAAGGATTCCACATAAGCAGTGTAGTCTTCATAGGTTAAGATGAGATTACTAGGCTAATGGTTTAAGAGCCCCTACAAGCCCAGCCAATATAACCCGATTGTATCCAATATATGATCCCTACGGGCAAGAGGAGGGCATGAGTTTGGGCATATGCCTTGAGTATCTTACAAACTGCCCCTATCCATAGGGGGATCAGGTTGGAGTTGAATTTTAAATTTAGTCAGGTCATTACATCAGGTTCTCATATCAACCAGGTGTTTAGCATTAAATATCTGGAGCTGAACATCATACCAAATTGTTAGACCCTAAAGTCTTGAGACAATTAAGGGCTAGCTGCAAGATTGGTAACATTCTGTCCTCTGAGACAAGGCATGTCATAGGAGTCAGTGTCTTGATTTCAACAGAAGAATATGCCCTTCCCAAAGGAACACTAGCTCACAATCATATAAGGAAGATGACAATTATTGGTTTTAACTTAATGTTTATAGTTTGTTTTATGACTATGTTACTCTTCGGGATGTTACCTTACAGGTTTTAAGTTATAAATAGAACATTTTGGCAACCATTTGAAATATCGGAACCAGCTAGAGTAAGTCCCGAAACGTGGAGACTGAATGGCCGAAAGAGTGGATTTAAATAAAAGTAAGTTCCAGATGCCATTTCTCAGAATATTCCCTTTTCTCAAAGGCATGGAGATCTTGGAGATGGCATATATAACATTCAGGGGTGTGGGGGGTTTGCCTTCCTCTGCAAAAACAAGTTTCAAAGGAGAAGATGGATTTTCGAGATTCACTCTTCTTCTGTGTTTTCAGTCTTTTTTTTTTCAGCTCGTTTGAACTCAGCATTTCAAGTGTCAACATTACAATAGGGGGACAAAGGTTTTACACTGCTACAAAATGTACAGATATCTGCAGTCATATTCAATGCTCATGAAAGCGCTGAAAAAGAATATCATATCGGGAATTAAGCAGACTGCCAAAGACAGACGTAATACGGTCTTTGGGGAAGGAAGAAAGCGAGGAGAGGAAGATGGATTGGGGAAAGGGAGGAAACGTAGGCAATGACAATGTAAACAGTATCATGGAATGTAGATAGCCTCACAGACAAATAAAAACTGAACAACTATCAGGCACAAATAATAATGTTACAGGAAATGTATCTAAATAGGGAGAAATGTGAATATATGGTAAAAGGGACTTTAGCCAAGGAGGCAGCTTGCTTTTCACTTTAAGAAAGCATGAAACCTTGAAGGAAGAAGCAGGGGGTAATGATACTTGTTATAAAAGGAGCTCTCTTGACTGTAAAAGAACAAAGGATAGATGGAAAATGAAGGTATGTAATGATTAGGGGATACTGATGATGCAGCAAGATTACTCTAGTGAATCTCTACATACTCGCCAAAACACAAATGGGTGACTTAAAAGCAATATTAGGTGAAACACATGGCATTCATCACAGAACAACTGTAATAGCTAGAAAATGGAATATAGTGAGTCAGAAAAATTATTTTAGTGAGGGGGCCCAGAAGAAATATAATTTCACCAGGAGGGTTGATTTCTAGCAAAGTATATGAAAATATAAGGAGTGGTAGATATGGTGAGAAGGGGGAGTCCTAAGTACAATATATTCTATCTTATCTGGAACAGTTATGTAACAAGGGAAAATGAATATTTAGTAAGAAAATTCCAGACACATCCAAGAATGCTATCCGACCATTCAACAGTATATGTGGAAACTGGATTGAGAAGAATGTGGGGGGTAAGGCATTTGTGTTTCTCAGTACACTGGTTGAGAGCAATCAGAGGAAAAAAGTTAATGTGCCATTATAAACAGCAGCAGAATCTGGCTAACCAAGAAACAGAACAAGAAAAAAACATGGGATGAAACAAAGAGGTAGCTCAAGGAAATGATTATTGTTACAGAGAGTAAGCGATGGAGTGTAAATACACAAATTAAAGAGGAAAAACCTTCTTTCTTCAAAAAGGTCAGAAAACAGCCGAGGGAGAGCTCCAGAGCTGGCAGGTTTAGAAAAAGAGCAAGATCATAATTTATAGAGGACCATCTAGAGAAGAAACAAGTGGCTGTCATGCAGATATGTAGCAAAAATTTGGCAAACGTCAAAAATATCTGGTACAGAAGCTTAGCTAAGAGAATGCAAGCAGGATTATAAGGGAGTTTCAGAATATCAAAACGGAAAGAAACGTGAGGATCCAGAAGCAACAGCAAAAGCACAGCTCAGGAAACAGGAAAGGGTTGGCAGGAACTAGAATGCTTTTTAAATGGGCAGAGTTACCAAGACTGGAAAGGGAAGAAATAAGTGGATTAATGATGCCAATATCCCAGGGAAAATAGAGAAACAGTTAAAAATCCAAGCAAAAGGCAAATCACAAGGAATAGATGGGTACCACCCATGCTGTGGAAAGAAGAGGGAATATATTAATAATCTGGGATAAACTCATTAATAGGGTATTGAAATTTAGGAAGGTGCCAGAATCTTGGAAGAAAGCAGTACTAACATTAATACTAAAGTAAGAAAAAGGCGATACTAACCCAGAATCGTCCCGCCCCATCTCTGTCTTCAACTATGACTGTAAGATATTCACAGCAAGACTTGCTAGGCAGTTAGCAAACTTCTAACAGTTGCTATCAACCAAGACCAATGCAAGTTCATACAAGGAAGGCACTCATTTGACACTATTTTAAAGAAAAGTACAGTTTTGTACCTACCATAAATGTAGATGTTCGAGTGTATACACTGCTGCAGTCATTACACTTGGGTTATCCTGCCGTCAGGCGGTTCCCCAGTCGGCCTGAGTTCCAAAGTCTTGGTCTGACGTCAGTGCGACAGGGGTATATAAGATGCAGCCGATGCCATTTTCTTCAGTTTTTCTTGCCCCAGATGTCAGGTGCCTCTAAATAGGTAGGCAATTCCAATTGCTAATAAAACATACATAAGAAAAGCAAAAAACAGCTTAGAGCTACCAGCAAATACTCCCCATAGGTAGTAAGGGTAGAAGACATAGGTACGTACCAACCAGTAAGAGGGGAAGGAGGGAGGGTAACCTGGACTGCAGCAGTGTATACACTCGAACATCTACATTTATGGTAGGTACAAAACTGTACTATGTTCATCGTGTTACACTGCTGCAGTCATTACACTTGGGTAGAATCCCAAAGCTGAGGTAGGGTGGCTGGTTCTATAAGGCATTAGGGGTGGCTATAAGGCCCTTCAGCACTGCAGTGGTGAAGCCAGCTCTGGATTTAGAGTATAGAGGCAGATGGTAATGCTTGGTGAAGGTATGTACTGAACTCCAAGTTGCTGCTTCCAAAATATCCTTGGTAGGTACTCCCCTGAGATAGGCAGTTGAAGTGGCTGTTGCCCTGGTGGAGTGAGATCTAATGCTGCTAGGTACAGGTTTTCCATGGTATGTGTAGCAGAAACGTATACAATGTCCTATCCATTTGGAGATAGTCTGTTTTGAAATGGCTTTTCCCTGTGCTCCTGCAGCATATGCTACCAATAATTGCTCAGATTTTCTGAAAGCTTTGGTTTTGTCCAAGTAGAAGTGTAACTGCCTGTGAATGTCCAGAGAGTGCAGTAGTCTCTCCTCTTTATTCTGTTGTTTAGGATAAAAAGTTGTCAGGTGAATAGTTTGGTTTAGAGCCACACTGGATACCACCTTTGGCATAAATGTAGGGTTAGTTCTTAAAGACACCCTGTCCTGGTGGAAAATGAGGAAAGGTTATACTGCCATTAGTGCCTGTAATTCTGAAACTCTTCGTGCTGATGTTATTGCCAGGAGCAGAGCAGTTTTCCAAGAGATATATTTTAATTCTGCTGTGTCAGCTGGCTCAAAAGGCGGTAAAGTTAGTTTTTCCAAAACAAAGTTGAGATCCCAAGTTGGAGTAGGTGCTCTACGGGGTGGTCTTATGTTTTTAGCCCCTCTGAGTTACTGTTTTAACAGAGGATTAGAGAAAATTGGTGGATCCGTGTTGTAATGAGCAGAGATGGCAGAGGCGTGGATCTTGATGGATGAAAAGGAGAGGCCTATGTTCAGCATCTCAGTTAAGTATTGTAGTATCTGAAGAATGTTTGGGACAAGAGGGTCAAGGCTGTGAGCTTGGTTCCAGGCAGAGAATCTCTTCCATTTATCCGAATAGGCTTTCCTGGTACTAGGCCTTCTGGCCTCCAGAATGACATCCATAAAAGCCTTGGAGAGAGGCACTGCTTGCTTGACAAAGGAATCTTCCATGCAGCTAGGTTTAAGGTCTTTAGCTGGCTGTGTAGTATTTGATTGTTGTGCTAAGTCAGCAGATGTGGGATTTGAGGCAAAATCCAGGGTGGTTCTTGTGCTAAGCTCTTTAAGATTGGGTACCAGTGCTGGCGTGGCCAGTCTGGTGCAATCAGGATCATCTTTGGCTCTTCTTGCCTGGCTTTTATAAGTACCTTTGGCAGGAGAGGTAGTGGTGGGAAAGCGTATACTTGTAGGTTCTACCAGCTGAATGAGAGGGCATCCACTTTCCATGCTTGTGGATGGTAACTCCTTGTGCAGAATTTTTGTAGCTGGCAGTTTATTGGGGATGCAAACAGATCTATGTCCGGGCTCCACCATTTCTGTGTTATCATTCTGAATATTTGTGGATTCAATTCCTATTCCTGTGGATCCATGATGTTTCTGCTTAAGTCGTCTGCCAGTGTGTTTTTCTCTCCTGGCAGGAATTGTGCTTGCAGATGAACTTGAAGGTTTATAGCTGTGTTCCACAAGGTCATAGCTTGTCTGCATAGGAGGAAGGAGTGAGTGCCCCCTTGCTTGTTTATGTACCACATAACTGTGGTGTTGTCTGTCTTTAGCAGTAGTTGTCCAGTTTGCAGCAGGTCCTTGAATGCTATAAGGGCATTTTGTACAGCTAGCATCTCTTTTTGATTGATGTGAAGATGCCTTTGTTCTGCGGGCCACATGCCCTGAATACATTTGCCTGCCATGTGTGCTCCCCAGGTGTAATCCGATCCATCTGTTGTCAGTGTTTGCCTGGCTGTAGGTTGTGTAAAAGGCTGTCCCTTGTTGAGGTGACAAGCTTGAGCCCACCATTGAAACTCCTGTTGAAGGCAAGGGATTAGTGATATAACTGTTTCCAAACTTTGACAGTGTTGAGACCATACATTCTTTAGGTACCATTGTAGTTTCCTCATATGCAGTCTGGCATATGGAATTAGTGGTATGCAGGATGCCATGTAACCCAAGGCCTGCAGAATTTTTCTTGCAGGGAGTTGGGTCTTTGTTGCCATCAATTGAAAGTATTGAGTCAGTTGTCCTTGCTTGTCTGGCGTGAGAAAAGCCATCTGGGCCATTGTGTTCAAGCTGGCACCCAGGAATATAATCTCTTGTGAGGGCACTAGTTTTGATTTCTTTTCGTTTACTGTGTACCCCAAGCAACTTAACTTTTTTACAAATGCCAGATGCTTTAGAAGAATGTCCTTGCTCTCTGCTTGAATCAGGCAGTCATCCAGGTACGGATAAATTTGAATTCCTTTCTGTCTGCAAAATGCAATTACTGGTGCCAGGCACTTTGTGAAGACCCTGGGCGCAGTAGATAAGCCAAAGGGCAGTGCAGAGAATTGGTAGTGCATTGAACCAGTTATGAATCTGAGGTATCTTCTGCAGTTTTGTCTGATAGGGACATGCAGGTATGCCTCCTTGAGGTCCAAAGTCACGAGCCAAGCTGCTGTAGTGTTAATATTTTGAATTTCGGAACATCCAGGTAAGTGTTTAGAGATGAAAGATCCAGAATGGGCCTCCAGGCTTTGTCCTTTCTGGGTACCAGAAAGAGTCTTGAGTAAAATCCTTGTCCTTGCTCCTGTGATGGTACCTGCTGAATAGCTCTCATATCCATGAGTGCTGTAATTTGTTTTTGAACCTCTGCCCATTGATTTGGTGGCAGATTTGGCATTCCTTTTAACCTTGGCAGAGTATGAAAGTGGAACATGTAACCTTGAAATACAATGTTGAGGACCCATTTGTCTTTGGTGATCATTTGCCAATTGTGGTAGAAGAGTGCCAGTTTTCCTCCCAAGGGGGCTGCCAAGAGGGATTTGTTTGGCAGCTGTTGTGGGAAGTCATTGGAGCTGCTTTTTATATGATTTGGGCTTGTCTTCCCCTTCTTTCTGGCCTGATGCAACCCACTGTCGAGGCCTGTAAGGACCTTGTGTTTGACCTCTACCTCTTGGACGTCTGTATCTTCCCCTTTGAGGTCTGTCTGTAATTGGAAAGGACCAATTCTTAGTTGGCCAGTTTCTGCTAAATCTAGGAGGCTGAACCTGTAAGAAATCCTTCACCGTTTGCATAGATTTTGCCTTATCCTCCATTTTCTTTAATACCTCTTCTGCCTTAACTCCAAATAACACATCCTGCTGCAAAGGTGCATGCAATAATTTTGCTTTAACATGATCTGGTAACGCATGTTCTTTTAACCAAGCATGTCTTCTAATGACAGAGCCTGCAACTGCTGCTCTGCAGGAGGCCTCTAGAGAATCAAAACCACATTGCAAAGTATGCTTTCCCACTTGTTCAGCTGCATGCAATAAATCCTGCATTTCTTTAAAATTAGGAGGATCTGATTCTCGAAGCATTTTTTGTTTTAACTGAGACAGTAAAAATTGCTGATATTTTAGCATGTGAAACTGGCAATTTAAGGCTCTCATTGCTAAAGTTGCAGACGTATACACTTTCTTTCTCCATCTGTCTAATGCTCTGTAATCTCTGTCAGAGGGAACTGGATTCTTGGCTGATGAGGCCTTAACTCCTTTGGGTCCCTAAGAAATAGTTTCAGGGTCAGCTACAGGATTTTATACAGAAATTTATGTATCTGTAGTATCTGTCAGGTTTAACAGGGCTGGGGGGTAAGGAATCAGGATTTAAGCTGGATTCAGTATACACATCATCCACAATATCTAACACTGGCGGAATAGCAAGGGGTCTGTGTTGAGGTAATAAAAAGGAAGTCTCTGAGCCTTTTCTTGGATTCGGAGTAATCCTGGCCTTCCCAGTGGAAATGCTCCCTCATGGTATGTAGGATTTCCCCAAAGGAGTAGTCCTCAGGTGGTGAGGCTGATGGAATTGATTCCTCAGCATCAGAATCCTCATAAGGGGGTAAAGAGTATCCTAAGTCTGAGGATGAATCAGAAGAGATGGACACCTGGTCGGATGAGTCATAGTCTGCATCCTGTCTAGGCCTTTTATCAGGAGGGGGATGTGACCCCCTGATCAGAGTGATTAGGTCTTCGGCCATTTTGAGCATTTGTTTCTTAGGCATGGAGGCCTGTCCTGGAGAATGCTGTATTTGTTTCTTTGACTTTAAAGGAGGCTTAGACTTAGCTGAGGGTTTAATGCTTAACTGAGTAGAACTGAAGACACCCTCTGAAGCTATGGGTTACTCAGCTACTCCGGATCCCTCTGAAAGGTTAATCTCGGTAGGCTGAATAACTTGTGCGTCTGAAGGCCCAGCCATCTCTACGTGGGAGTCAGAGGTGGCCTGTGGTTCTACAGAAGCGGTCGTCAGGGTCTGCGAAGGTGCCTCGCTGAAAACCGGAGAACCGGCGACTGGCCTAGAAGAGGCTTCATCGTCAGTTTTGGGCCTCGGATGCCTATCCTTGTCTTTGTGCTTTTTGTGTATTCCGGTCGTCGGAAATTCTGACGGCATGGTATAATTGAATTTTCTACCAAAATAATGTCGGGCAAAATCAAACCGATGTTTAATAGTGTGCTTGTTAAACCTAGCACAAAACCGACAACCAGTGACGTCCTGGCCTGGGCCTAGGCATGGGATACAATAGGAATGGAAATCCTTATGAGGCATTTGCTTCCCACAAGAAATACAGTTATTGACTTTTACTGACATCGGTCTGAGGCAAGAAAAAGCTTCCCCAACAGGGTAGTTAGCTTTGTAGAAGACTTCGGTTCTGGATTCGGAAGGAAAATCTCAGGAGACGGCCGACCGGCACTTGCGAACTACTTTTGCTTCAGGCACCGCGCGGCAAGAAAGACTGAAGAAAACGGCGTTGGCTGCATCTTATATACCCCTGTCGCACTGACGTCAGGGAGGAGGCGACAGCAACCGACGCCGGACCAAGACTTTGGAACTCAGGCCGACTGGGAAACCGCCTGACAGCAGGATAACCCAAGTGTAATGACTGCAGCAGTGTAACACGATGAACATCATGATGCACCAAGAAGCAGAGAAACCAGGAGAACCTCTTTTACTAGTAAGTCTGCACACTGAAAAGGCTTTTGATCAGCTGTTTGCTGTTAGTGGGGTTCCCAAGGGACTTCATTCTTCTGATACAGGAATTCTACCGCTAAACATCAGCACTGATTAGAAGTAATGGTCAGATAACCCCAGATATTAGGACAGGAAGAGGTTGTTCCTACTGCTATTTGTTCATCTGCATCTACTGACTTTAAAGATGATGCAGGGACAATCTCTAGATGGGACTGGTATGTTCATATTTGTACATGATGTAATAGTGTATCTATCTCACTCGGAAAAAGACAATCATAATCTGTCTATCCTCACATCTCACCCACACCCATTGCAAAGGTAACCACCTTGAAAAACTTCTCCAAAGCTGACTTTGGGCTCCTAAAAACAAGATGGCTAACTTCACGGCACCCATGCCACTGGAAAATAGCTGCACGACTGCCAAATCATACACCAATGCACTGTACGAATATGTACATAAGTGCGTAGAACTAGCCACACCCAACAGAACCAAGACTCTCTCCTCCAAAAAAAGGAAGCCAATCTGGTGGTCCCTTGCCATTAATAAACTTTACAACAGTAGGAAGAAACTATTGCAAAAAAAGGTGACATCCCATGACTGGAAAAACTCCCTTATTAGCCTCAACAAAACATTGAGATCCCACATCAAATCCTCCAAAGCCAGCTATGAAGGCAGAATTGCGGCACACACTAAAAACAATCACAAAGCCTTCTATAATTATATCAAGAACCTCCACAGCAATACACAGATTTGCTCTGACTTACTGCACAATGGTACCTCCTATACTGAGCCAACAGATATTGCCAATATACTGGCCGACAGATTCAGTGCCAACTTTACCCCCCCCCCCCAAAGGACCAATCACAATACTGGAAGAATGCCAGGCACCCAGCATTACTGCAGCACATGTTAAAGCTGCATTGTCCAAAGCCAAAAATACAGCTTCCATGGGACTCAGTAATATCCTTGGCTGTTTTGTACATGAACTACAAAGCGAACTGGCACCACATCTGTGTGCTTTGTTCAGTCACAGCCTCGCCTCAGGCTTTGTCCCTACTGAATGGCGCACTGCTACAGTCGTCCCTCTCCATAAAGGGGGAGCGACTACAGACCCTGGGAATTATCACCCTATTAGCCTGACGAGTCTGACCTGTATGGAGCGCATCACCATTAACCTGATTAACAAAGATATAGGAAATCTCCAAACTCCAGACCCCACGCAATTTGAATTTGTGAAAGGGAGATCATGCCTGCTCAACCTAGTTGACTTCTTTGAGTCAGTCACCAGGGCTGTGGATGAAGGTAAGGCAGTGCATATAGCCTACCTCGATCTGGCCAAGGCCTTTGATACCATTCCTCACTCATGAATTATTGATAAACTTACCAAACTAGGCATCAACCTCTATTCCTCACTCATGAATTATTGATAAACTTACCAAACTAGGCATCAACCTCTATATCACTAGGTGGGTTTCAAATTTGTTCACAGATAGAACACACAGTATGAAAGTAGTGGACTCCAAGTCAGACTGCCGACCAGTCATGAGTGGAGTCCCACAGGGATCTTTCCTGGTTCCTGTCCTGTTTGGCATCTACTTCTCAGAAGTCCAGGCCAACACAAAGGGACTCTGGCTGACCAAGTTCACAGATGACTGTAAGCTGGGAGCCATTACTAATTCCCCATGTGATGCAGACATGCTACAGAAAGGCCTCACTGAGACCAATGACTGGTGTTGAAACCATGGCCTTAAGCTTAACACCAAAAAATGTGTTGTCATTCCCTTGGGTAAAAACTCAGTTCCCACTAATTACTACTTCAATGGGAGCATATTGAACACTGAAGGCATTATAAGAGATTTGGGGATGCAATTGATAGCAAACTCTCCTTCGACCACCACATTGCCACTGTAGTCAGAAAGTCCTTCTATGTGGCACATCTCATTACCAAGAGTTTTGCATCCAGGAAGAAAGAGGTCAGCATGTCTCTTGACTCTTCCCTCATTAGACCAATCATTGAGTATAATGCCCCATTTGGCATGTACCTCACTAGACACCTGCAACAGCTGGAGAGGCCAAAGAAGTACTTCACGAAGAGGATCCTAGGCATTAAACACATGTCCTACATGGACAGACTCAAAAGACTCCAGCTATTCTCTGTCTCATATCACCTACTTAGAGGCGATCTCTGCTTGGCTTACAAAGCCATGTCTGACCCATCTGTGTTAGAAATGCTACATCTAAAGAAATCCCAATCCCTCCGCATCACACACTCCAGAGACCTCAACCTCATTACCACAATCAACAGAACATGCTGGAGGAACAGGTTCCTCACCCAGAGACTGCCTATGCTCTGGAATGGACTTTCTATACATGGCAAGCATAGCACCTCGCTGTCCGTCTTCAAGAGAAATCTTGATGAGTGGATGGGTAATAGAAAGTTCACCCCAGGGATCACTCCAGTGGCTCTACCTGATAGAGGCACTGGGAACTAACGTCGGGCGGCACGATGCCAGGGCACTTCTGTGGGCTAGTCTTGTAAAGGCTCCAGGGCCATTAGCCCAGTACACACCTATGAACCTAAGAGAATCTGTCACAACTCTAGGTATTTACTATGTATGTGAAATGCAAAGTTTTTGCAATACTTTTCTGAAACACTTTTTGAAAGGTTACCTTGAGAATGCACTTTTATGAAACTCATTTAATGTTGTCTCTTGCAATCTGAAGTCCTGTTAGTGACCACAGGCTATAGCTCGATTTTCTTCTTTGTTACCATGAGCCAATTATTGTGGTCACTTGTTAACAGTTACTCTAGGCTTCATTATTTATTACTGGTTAATTATTTTACTAACTCCTGTTTCAATTGACATCATCCAGCTACTCTAGGCTTTGTTATTTATTACTGATTAATTATTTTACTAACTCCTGTTTCATTTGACAGCATCCATATTTACTGGTTGACTGCCTACTGTCCATTTTTCTTGCGTCTTTGGCCCTGGGTCATTGCCAAAATAAACGTAAGCAAATGGTATTATTTCAATGTGGGTGTGTACTCAATTAGATACAATGAGAGCATCAGACAGAGTTGTAACATGTTGCTCAATTTCAAAAAGGCCTAACTCTTAATATTACATTCCTGGGAATGATTATTCGTCTTTCTCTTTGTAGCCTTGCAAACTCAAAATG